>NC_045780.1:23759756-24062786 GCF_008692025.1 Phocoena sinus | reverse complement strand
GGAGGATCTCAGCACATCACATGCGTGGGGTGAGACCTCAGCCTTTCTGTCCCTGTTGGTCTCCACTCACACTATAAATGGCCTAAGACGCCGGACAAGGGAATGTGACACTTGGAGCTGCTCATCTGCCTCCACTGGGACGGCATCAGCGCCAGCCTCATCATGCCGCATGTCCCATCCGTGTTCAGCGCAGTCACTCCCCCGAAACCCAAAACCCGCACACCATGATCGCCCAGACTCCCATCCATGCGGGGCCCTGCTTGTCACCTAATCTGACTCAAGCTCCCACTGCTTTTCAACAACTCAAGCCTTCAGTATGCCCATGAAAGGCACCGTCTGCAATCAGCAAAGTATTCCATAGCCTCAACGCTCAACCTTGCCTTTGAAAACAAGGGAGTTGCTGGATTTAGAGTACCTTCATTTTTATCTTTACTAGATATTGTAAACTGTTCTCCAAAAAAAAAAAAAAAAAAAAGGTGCCAATCTCTTTTGAACCCACTTCCACCAAGCATTTGTCTTCACTGCATTCAAATGACTCTTGACTTGTCACTTCCCTCTTCACATTGATTGACAGATCCAGATTTGGAATTACCCTTGATCTTTCTCTTACCCCCTATATCGAACCCATCAGCAAATCCTACCGGCTTTACCTTCAAAATATATCCAAAGTTCAACCTTTCCTCACATCTCCACTGACACACCTAGATGAAAACTGGAGAGGTGATTTAGGGAAGTGGGTGGAGCATGAACTCAAATCCCAGCTTTGCCATGTATGTTCCACCTCTACACGCTTCAATTTCCGCATCCATAAGGTGGGGATTATAATAGTAAATTCCTCATAGAGTTTTGTTGGGGTTAAATAAGTTAATACATGTGAAGCACTTAAAACAGTATGTAGTACTCCGCCTGTTATCATCATCATCGCTATCATCATCATCACAATGGCCTAATAATTATTATCCCTGCTTCTGCTTAAGACTTCCTTACTCTCTAACAGAATTATCTATCCTTTTCATAGAGATTATCAATAAAATCAAAAGTTGGTTCTTAGAAAAGATCAACAAAGTTTACAAACTTTTAGCTAGAATTATTAAGAAAAAAAAAAGAAGACTTAACTAAAATCAGAAATGGAAGTAGGAACATTAAGACTGACCTTAGGTGAATAAGAAAGATTGTAAGAGAATACTGGGAACAACTGCATGCCAAAAAATAGGATAACCTAGACGAAATGGACAAACTCCTAGAAACATACAAATTACCAAAACTGGCTTAATAAGAAATAGAAAATCTCAGCAGACCATCAACAAGTAAAAAGATTGCATCAGTAATTTTAAAAAATTCCCAAGAAAGAAAAGTCCAGAACAAGATGGTTTCAATACTGAATTCTATGAAACTTTAAAGAAGAATTAATACCAATTCTTCTCAAACTCTTCCAACAAATAGAAGAGGAGGAAACACTTCCTCACTCGTTCCATAGAGCCAGTATTACCTTGATGCCAAATCCAGACAAAGACATCACAGGAAAGAAAACTATAGACCAGTATATAAATAGATCTAAAAATTCTCAACAAAATACTAGCAAACTGAATTCACAGCATATGTAACAAGGACTATACACCACGACCAAGTGGGGGATGGCTTTTTTCACTCAGAGTTCTTTGGTGATTCATCCAAGTTGTCACATCAATAACTCTTTCCTTCTTATTGCTGAGTAACATTCTGTGCCATCGATGTTCCACAGTTTGTTTAACCATTTATCCATTGAATGACAGTTGAGTTGTTTCTAGTTTTTTTTTGTCATTATGAACAACGTTTCTAGTTTTTTTTTTGTCATTATGAACAATGAATACTCACGTTCAGTTTCTGTATAAATATGTTTTCAAGTCTCTTGGATAAGTGCCCAAGATTGGAAAAAAAAGAAAAGAAAAAAAAAAAAAAAAGACTTCCTTACTCTCTGTACTTCACATATCACTCAAAGGGATCTTTTTAAAGCATAATCATGTCATGAACACTCCAAGCCCCCAAATGGCTTCCAAGCACAGTTGGAATAAAATCTAAAGTCTTTATCCAGTAGAGCTATGCCCTGCCTACCTCTCTGATACCATATTCTAGTACTCTCCCTTTGCACATTATGCATTGTTCACTTCCAATTCAGCAATCATGCTGATACTTCAGAGCTTCAGCACATAATGTTTCCTCCACTTCAATGATTTTCCCCAAATATTTGTGTGGCTCTTTCCATCACTTCATCCAGGTCTGTGCTTAAATGCCACAACATTAATGAAGACTTCCTTGATCTCATTCCCCAAAATAGTAGTTCTTATTAGGGCAGCCCAGAAATCTCTCTCTTTCCCCTTTTCTTACTTTATTTTTCTTCATGGCACTCACCACTTCCTGGTATTACTATGTATTCATTGTTGCTGTTTTTTATTAACTATCTTGCTCACTAGAAAATAAGTTCCTTTTAATCATGACTCATCTTGTCTATTATTATACTCTCCATGCCCAGAACAGTGCCGGGCACCTAATAAGAATTCAGTAAGTATTTGTTGAATAAATGGATGAATCTTCTCTCTTGCAGTTCCTCAGTGCAAGTCCTCTGCTCTAGGTAGATGGGTTACTTGCTGTCTCCTGCGTCTACTTTGTCCATACTGCCTCTGCTCTTGTCCTTCTGGTCTACCACTGTTGGCAAACCCTTCCCAACCACTTCCAAATGTTACCTATCCTTCCAAATATTAGCTATTTTAAAGGCTCATTCAAGCTTCACCTCTTTCATGAAACTTTTCTCAGTGAAAGACAACAAAATCCATACCTTCTGAAAACCTATTTCTTTCATTATATATGTCCTTTATATATATTCTTAATTTTTTCATTTACTAGTTATGTGTAGGGTTAACTGTACATTAGTTAACTATTCTAGTTACCTTCAGGGCTAACTATTTCATGTGTCTTTGACTTTACACTCTTCCAGAGAGAGTTCTTCCTCTGCCCCAAATTTCCCAAACATCCCACATATACGTTTATGATAAATACTTTTGAATCAATGAATGAAAAAATAAAATTAAAAGGTACCCTAGTAATGTGAGTGATAAACTTTCAACAAACTAGTTCCCAGTTTTAGATATATTTCAAACTTTAAAGAGGAAACTACTAAAATTAAGGTATTTTCTCTACCTGATAATTTCTTTCATTTTTCATGACCCAAGTCATGTATCACATCCTCAATCCACTCATTTATACAGTGAGGTTATTTATTTGGGAACTTCTGTACTCTCCTCACAATGTTCCATTTCATAGATGAAGAAACCGGGTCTCAGAGGGGTTAAGCTCATATTCTAAAGGGGTAATAGAAATATAAACAGATAATTACAAAACAATGTGATGTATTGTATAGAGAAATTTTGGGGCTGCCCTAAGGACAGTGAGGATGATGCAATCAACTCTGCCTATCATACAGGAGGGTGGTATGGTCAGAGAGGATTCACAGATAAAGGTGATCTCAACTGCAGTTTGATGAATAAATGGAAATTACCTAGACAGGTGAAGAAGCCAAGGAAGTAACACATGCAGAAGTTCAGTGGCATGGTTAATAGAAAAAATTCAGTGTAGTGATGGGAGCTAATCCTTCTCACAGCTGCCACTACTCTTTGCAAATGCTTCTATCACAAACATCATACAGTATTCTAACTGTGAGTTCAGGAGTCAGTTTCCATTACTAGATACTGTTCTTTTCCCTTGTATAACTCGCCGGGCACTGAGTTCACATTCCTTAATTTCAAGCTGCTTACATGGCTAATGAGACTGCTAGCTGGATAGTTACATGGAGATGCCATTTCCAGCTTGGCCCCTTTTACAGAATTTCCCTATAAACAGACATCTCTCAGTGGCAGCCACAGGGTGATCTGGACAGGAAGGAAGACATTACCAGACATGTGGTAGAACTGAGCAAGTTCTGAGCCCCTGGAAAGAGCACAGCCAGTTACCAGGTCCTGGAGGATGTTCTGCCCTTGAAGTGCTTCATCTATAGTAGACCCTCATCCAAGCCTCTGTGTATTGCAACATAATAATAATCAAAATAATAATAATATTAGATTGAGAAATAACAAGATGTGATTAGAAAATCACTTTGAAATACCTGAATTGGAAGATGTCATGCAGGATAAAATATACCTATTCTATGAAAAAAGAATCCAAAATGCCCTGCTTCATGAATTAAAGTATCTTTCTATTTTCTAATTCCTTTCCTTTTAACTGCAGGGGTGACTGCTGGCAAGCTCTGCCCTCCACTGCCAGCTTCCGAACAAAGCCAAGAAATCAACATCATAATCACGCATTGTTTCCATAGCAAGCAATCCTGTAGCTCCGGGCAAAACAACACTTTCTAGATCCTGCCAGAGTGTATGTGGCAGAGAAAGATTAATTAGCCTCTCACTAATTGACAGTATTTCCCTTCACATCTGCTTGGGCCTGATGTGAGTTTAAATGTCTCTGTTTATGTGCCTGAGGCTGACTGAACACGTACAAAATTTAAACCCCTTCCCAGGTATCAGAGATGCCTAGGACCTGGGTCCCCTTTCTTTAAACGGTAGAGATGTCAGAAGAAGGCTTAAGGTGGTGGTGAGTCCTTGGAGGCAGGCAGAAGTAGCCTAAGAGACCTGAGGTAGAGTTCTAGTTCTTTAAGAACCAGTCACATGGCTGGCAAACTATGCCTCCCTTCTTTGCACTTCTCTTCTTGCTCAGGTGTTAGCTTAGATCGGTGGTTTCCTATCTTGTTTCCCAGAGTCCTAGAAGTTCCAGAGTTCCCTTAGGGATCTCCTAGACTCTCGAGCAGTGCTATTCAATAGAGATTTCTGCTATAATGGAAGTGTTCTATATCCACGCTGTCCAATAAGTTTGCCACTTGCCACTAGAGGCTGTTGGGTGCTTGACATGTGGCTAGTGAGACTGAGAAACTGAATTTTACATTTTATTTCATTTTAATTAATTTAAATTTAAATAGCCCCATGTGGCGCACAGCTTCCATACTGGACCATGTAACTCTGGAGGGTTTGAGTTGGGGTCTAAACGGACAGGGTCCAGGATTTGCCCCACTCCTGCCAATCAGAACACGTCTGCCTTTCTCTGTTTCCAGTAATATGCTGCCATGACGGCTTCCCTGAATAAAGCATTCATAGCTAAAGAGCATTTGAAATCCGCTAGGCTAAAGGCCCTTAAATCTTGAAAGTTTCTAATCCCATGGCTCTAATCTCCCTTTGTATGCAACAAGGACCACACTCTATAGCGTGGAGTGGAGATAAGACAGCCTACGGTACGTCACACCCCGTTTTGCCTGGCTTGGGGGAAGATGCTAATGCAGCTTCATGTGTTCTCTGAACTGAAGAGCATCCTGGCTCCTTTGACAGATGTTCCCAGCTGCTCCATCCAAATTGCTCCCCAGGGGCTGCTCATGCATGGCTCTTTGTGGCTTTTGCTGGTCCTAGAGACTCAGACCACAGAGAAAAAAAGGATCCAGAGGCCAGAAACAAAATCCAAATGAAGTTAATTTTCTCAGCCTGTTAAGTCTCTATTCTCACACAGCTGGGAAGGAGGGGTCGAGGGTTTCCCAAGTGAAAGATGCCCAGAGCTCTGTCAAAGCCATCCCAGGATGCCCACCTCCAGAAACAAGGCCTAAGGTGACTGTTGCTCCCAGGGTTGGAGCTGGGTGGTGGCGAGTGCTGTGCGCGCCTGCTGGGGGAGCATGGTCAAAGCAGAGACCGTGAGTTGCATGTGGTGAGGTTTGGGGTGACCCTGTCAGGCTGTGAGGTCTGAGATCGGAGCCCAAGGAGGTCACCATGTATGAATCTCACCTCAGTAAAGTATTTTTGTAAGATGACCAAGAAATGAGGTTTACAGCATTTCACATCCCAGAACTGCCTACAACATCTGTAAACCACACAAAATAAAGCTTGTCTCATAAAAGGTGCCAATATCTCTGGCTGTGACTCTTGAAGGGAAGGGAGGGAAGGATTACACAGTTCCTGGAGTGGTCATGTGGTGAGGAGTTGTAGGAAAGGAATGTGGAGGCTTTCCTCACTGAGGCGAAAGCTCACACAGCTCCTTCAATTTCACATCCCCAGACTCCCTTTGAAGCTTCCTGCCAGACAAAGGTAAGCGACTACCAGTAACCTTCCATAAACCTTTTGTAAGAGGAAATGGCTGTAATTTTCCATCCTTCTCAACCACACTAAAACAAACAGTGGTGCCTGTTAAAGTTCAAGTCAATATTTTAACTGAAGAATACAATTGAGAGAACAACATCATCGAACATTTTTCCAACCCACTTCCTCACTTAGAGCAGAAATGGTTGACAACAGTCTTGTCTTCTGCCGGGTGTTTGGGTGAGGACTTTGTGGAAATACAGAGTGTGGCATTTTGAGGAGGACTTGCTGCTAGAGTTCACTTCGTGGCTTTATCACATTTCTAGTTGTCTCTTCTTATCAGTATGTTAAATCACTCTCACCAATAAAATAGGCATATTTTGTCTATGGTGCCCCATCCCTGCATTCAGCAGCCCCATGCTTATAATTATAAGTATTATTATTTTTTTTTTTTTTGCGGTACGCGGGCCTCTCACTGTTGTGGCCTCTCCCGTTGCGGAGCACAGGCTCCGGACGCGCAGGCTCAGTGGCCATGGCTCACGGGCCCAGCCACTCCGCAGCATGTGGGATCTTCCCGGACCGGGACATGAACCCGCATCCCCTGCATCGGCAGGCGGACTCTCAACCACTGCGCCACCAGGGAAGTCCCCCCATGCTTATTCTTGAAGGGCTGGATAATGCTGTTTTCTGTCAGTAAGGAGGTGACTGGAAAGACCAGGGTCTCTCCACAGTGAGAACACACTTAGGCTCCTTTGCTCAGTAGCTATGCTGGCTGCTATGGGGGTGTCCCTGCTGGTGGCTCAGTTTCTAGGGGCCTGGTTTCTGAAGGAGATATGAAAAGTTAGGCTGTTGATGCCCATCAGCTACTAGCTATGCTGCCCTGTGGAAGCTGGACTTCTGCACGTCCAGCTCAGCGCTGTTTGAAATCCCACGTGCCAGATGAAGGGCAGTGTATTCTGCCTTGCTTCCGAGTTAACTATTCCTAAAAGATGTAGGACAATTGCACAGTGTACCAAGAAAAGATTCTAGACTTGATTACAAGTCAAAATCTCTAACAGAGCTTTGAAACACCTTGTGGTAATGAGTACATGTCAAGTCTGGGGTTACCTTCTAGAGACTTTCTTTTGTAGTGTGAATATCTCTTTATTATGGGTTGTAGCCAAAGGGTCACAATTAGGGAAAGGCAATTTAGAACTAAAGGGTCCACATGGCTCATTACCTTCCTCTGAGCCATAGACCTCTGGTTTAATAAATCCAACCCACAGGGTAGGAATTATTTCTGAGAAAAGTCTGTGCCAGTGTTGGACTGGGAACATCTCTTTATGTCCCTTACACACTGAATCACTAACTCTCTTCCAACTGTACAAATAAGCTCCTTGGAATCATTTCCCAGGATTTACTGAAATGATAAAAGTGGAAGCTACTGAGATTTTACAATAAAAGGAGAAATCTCAGGTTTGAAAAATGGAAAACTTTTTTTTCCAGTTCCATTAAATTACCTATATCCTCACAGGACACCACAGAGGATCTTGCTTGATACCTGCCTGGAGTCACATGAAATTTATTCTCCCGATTGTTCCCAAGGACGTGATTAATGATGAGTCAGAAAGTCTCCATGCAGGAAGTCTATTCTTTATGACTTTGACCTACTTTTCTGAAAATGGACTCAGAGAAGAGAGTGTCATTCAAAATGCCTGGAAAAGAGAGCAACTTAACCTGATTATTACAACCCCAAGGACTTGGGAGAGGGAGACTTCATGACCAAAAGCAGAAGGAGGAGTTTGGATTAATGTGAAGAAAAAGTAGTTAAGCAGTGGAATATACAGTTAAGAACACAAAACAAAACAAAACCCAACAAGCAAGTGGAAGGAGAGCCAGTTAGCGAGACACTATGGCGGTGTCTGGGTAATGATGTAAATACAGGCTGAACAGCTTCCTTACTACAAGCCTGTGAGACAATTAGGATAGAGGCTCACTCAAGAAAGCAAAAGAGCTAGAGCAACTTGTAATTACGAAAAACCAAGCTGCTTGGGAGGCGGCACTGGGCTATGGTTTGTTATCTTAACACTCACCACCACAATAGCATATGTTTCTCTAATTTGTAGAATGCCATCCCGTCAGTAAGATGTACGCTTTATTTTCAAAGGGGTCTATGTTTGCCTTTTCCATGGATGCAGTACTTCCTTTCACGATTATTTAGCTGCTCGGGACATGTGCAAATGTGAACAGAACTACCACAGCACTGCCAAGGGCTTGGCTGCCTCACTGGGCACCCCACTTGGTCCAGGATGTTCCTTCAACCATCCTTCTCATGTAGCTTTTTCCCTCAGTGAACTCCTGCTCCTTTTTTCCCACTCTTCCATGCCATGGTGGGGTTATAAGCAACTATAAAGAGTGCCTGATGCAGACCAACCTCAGCCCAGTGTGGGGAGGCTCAGAGATGGCAGCCATCACTCTCCTGCCGCACAAGGACAACTGGGGAGACAAGGAGAATCTTCATGGAGCCCAAACAAGTTAGCACAGAACATAATAAAATCTGGAGTTGAGTGTCACAAGCCAGAAGGAACTATATAGCAATTTGGAGGAGGAGGGTGTCAGTGAAAGTGAAAATGACCAAGCATGCTTCCTGGGTAAATAGAGGCAGCAGGACACAGACAGATGAAGTGTGTGGCTTTGGAGGCAGCCAGATGGCACTGAAGGAGTCACTCAGAGTCTCCAAGCTCTACTGCCCTTACCTTTTTAAAAAAAAAAATAAATAAGGGAAGTGATACCCACCCCACCATGTACTAAGGATGAAATTAAATAATTTATGTAATATGCTCAGCACAATGTTTGGTTCTTGGTAATTACACAATAAAGACGACAATTATTATGGAACTTTAGCTGGACCTAGAAATTTAAGTAAGATTAAGATAGATGGATAGGGAAAAGGATCATATTCCAAGCACAGAACGTACAGGAAATATAGTACACAGTTCTCACACATATGTATGTTCAGTTCTTACCCCTGTATATGCTCAAGAAAGACCTTTTTAAAATTTGTAATAGTTTTATATTTATTAGAAAGTTGCAAAGATATTACATGCTCTTTAGCTAAAGGTATGATGGCAATCATGTTGCAATATATAAAAGTATCAAATCAATACACTGTAAACTTACACAGTGTTATATGCCAAATATATTTCAGGAAGGAAGGAAGGAAGAAAGAAAGAAAGAAAGAAAAAGAAAGAAAGAAAGAAAGAGAAAGAAGGAAAGAAAGAAAAGAAAGAAAGAGAAAGAAGGAAAGAAAGAAACGAAGGAAGGAAGGGAGGGAGGAAGGAAGGAAGGAAGAAAACATCAGGTAAATAGAACTTGAGAGGCATTCTATAGACCGCCTGACCAGTGCTTCTGAAAACAAAGTAATGATAATGAAAATTGTTTTTAATGATCAAATGATTGGAGGCAGAAAGAAGAGTTTGTTCCTGTAATGCTGAAAGGATCCCTGCATAAATTTGTGATGAGGGCTGATGAGTAGGCCAAGGGTAGGAGGTGTTAGGGAAGAATAAGCTAATTAAACACATTTCTTGTATTACCCTACACTATGCCCACACTCTATTAGCATGATAACCTACGAAGTTGACATAAAAGGATAAAGACTCTGAGAACCTTCTCCCTATTCATGGAACCCCATGGCTTCATTGATCCCATTGCCCAAAGTTCCCCAATGTTATAGAACCAGGAACATTCACACACAGAGGGGATGTGTCTGTTTCTGAGGAAAAATCTTAGGGTTTCTTGAGAAAGCTAGCTGGTCGTATTAAATCATTTTAATAAGTAAGTTACTGATTAACTACTATATAGAATGTGTGCTAGAAATATAATAGTAAGAAAACCATAGTCTCTTCCTTCACATATTTTAGAGTCTAATGGACTACAGATGTAAATTAAATAAGTATGCAAATACAAATTTATGAATTGTGAAAAAGCCTATGAAGGACAAATTACATGGAGAAGTAAGAACGTGTATGGGATCTGATCTGGTCAGGGAAGTGGGGAAGGACATCTATGAGGAAGTAACTCTTGGGGGGAGATCTGAAGGATTCAGGGGAATTCAATGGGGAATGGGAAAAGTGGTCCAGATTGAAGGAAACACAAATGCAGCGGCCCCAAGGCAGAAGGGAACAGAGATGGTCTGAGAAACTGAAAGATGACATGGCCAGGTGGCAGATGGCCAGGTGGCAGACACCCAGAGAATAAGGGTGAGAGATGCAGCTAAAGATGAACACAGAGGCCGTGTTAAAGATTGCGACTTTCCTAAAAGCAACATGGGAAGCCACTGAAGTATATCAAGGTCTCCCAGGCTTGGTGGGGAGAACATATTGAAGCGGAACAACACTGAAAATGCGGAGACCAAAAGTCTCAAGAGTCTTGGAGAGCAAGGATGCTAGCTTGACAGAGGTGATGATCAGAGGCGAGCAGACTTGAGAGAGATTTGGCAGGTAGACTCAGAAAGATGTGGGGATAGATTACCTATTGGAGGTGAACAAGGAAGCAAGACAAATGTGACAAGGAAGGCCAATGACCTGAGAGGCTGGATAGTCAGGGGAATCCTTGGGTAAACAAGGGACCCAAGATTTTCCTGGGGGACAATGGAGAAAAGCAAGGAAGGGGGAATCTACAATCTAAAGGGAATCCTCTGGCCTCCTCTGCTAAGAAAGTGCTGGAGTGTCCTGGGCGACTGAGAAAGAAGGCTGGCAGTGAGAATATTGGGGCCTGCCCACCAGTAGGGCAGAGAGAACAGGCTTGGAAGAGGTCTTAGAGGTGGTGGGGCACACGGTGGGGCAGTTCTTTGAGGGTCAGACAAGTGGCCACTAGAAGCACTCAATGTGGCCAACACATGTCAGAGGAAGGTCACAGGCTGGTTTGCGGCTCTCAGAGCAGGAAAGTCTCTTTTCCACCAGGGACTGTACCTGCCCTAGCTTTATACTTGTTGTCCTTCAAGATGGGGTGAGCTACTAGAAGATCCTTGGTACTTGCTAACAATTACATTTAAAAAAATTTAATGTTGTACTTAAAAGATTTCCAAAGCACTGAGCTGGAAACATTCACAAGTGAGTGGGGATTTCCCCAGGTCACTAAGAGCATCTTCAGGACAAGACCATACCTTGTGTATCTCAGCATCCAAACTGTCAAGCACGACTGAGTGAATAAATGAGTCCTGGTTTTAGGTTGGGGTAACAAGTACACTGCAGAAGACCTCAGGTGAGAAATAAATCAGTAGATCAACTTGGCAAAATTGAAAATAACTTCCAGTACTGTTTGTGTGTGGGTGTGTATGACAACCTAGAAGCCTGGTGAAATAGGACCATGAAGGCTGAATTCATCCCCGTTTCTATTTGTTGCTTACTTTTTTTCCTCCAAGCTGCAATAAAGCCACGAAGAAGAGCCAAGGACTAACTCCCAGATGAAGCTAATGCTCCTTAATGCACAGAGGTTGGTTTGCCCTTTCCCACCGGCAGCTTTCAGAGGAACTGCATCATCAACTGATGACAGTCTTGTCCTTCTCCTCCTCCAACCTATGACTGTGACATCGGGAAGCAGAGGGCACCAGATGCAGAGGCATGATCCTCCCGTCACGCAAGGAACAGGGTTCAGTAGCGTTTGGAGGTGTGTTGCAAACCAGCGCGTGAAGAGCAGTTTCATCTTTCTTCTCCGTCCTCCACATGAGACTTCGTTTCCAAGCATTGGATTTGGGTTGCCTCAATCCCCAGACAACCCAATGTAAAGTGCTGCCCTCACATCTGAGATCAGGTCTCTGGAGGCACAGTTAATATGCTTATGACGTGTTATTCCTCCAAGACCTGTCTGTCCCCATTACCTACATATCTTATAACTTTTGCCATCCTTTATTAGGAGCATTTCTGTTCACTCCTCCATTTTCCCTTTCCTCAGACAGTGGTATCACGTGACTCACATAGGTAAACATTTATTTAAAAATCTATATGATCAGAAATGCAAATTAAAACAACACAAATATTTTCTTGCCTATCAAGTCTGCAAAGTTCTTTTTTTTTTTTTTTTTTTTTTTTTTTTTTTGCGGTACGCGGGCCTCTCACTGCTGTGGCCTCTCCCGTTGTGGAGCACAGGCTCCGGACGCGCAGGCTCAGCGGCCATGGCTCACGGGCCCAGCCGCTCCGCGGCATGTGGGATCTTCACGGACCGGGGCACGAACCCGCGTCCCCTGCATCAGCAGGCGGACTCTCAACCACTGCGCCACCAAGGAAGCCCTGCAAAGTTCTTTTTATGTTAATACCTAATGATGCCAAGTTTCCAAGGAAATGGGTACTGTTGGCAAGGATATAAATAGCTCAACCTTTCTGGAAGGTAATAGAGTAATTTTATCCTATGCCGTGAAAGTATGCATATCATCTGACCCGGCAGTTACACATTGAGGGTCTATGCTAAGTCTCTCAGTTTAATCTCAGAATCATTTTGTGAGGTAGTTATTATTACTATTATCCTCATTTACCAAGGAGAAAACTGAAACTCAAAAAAGGGTGAGTTACTTGTTCAAGGTTACACAGTAAATATGTGGCCGGAAAGGGACAAAACGCAGATCTCAAATGTGATCCTTAAATCTCCAGTGATATGAAAGGCTGTGATCTTACAGTTAAAACAAGAATTTTCATCTAAGCTTTACTTATATAATAGGGAAAAACGGACAGCAACTTGGATATGCAACAATAGAGAATCGATTTTTAAAATTATAGTATAACCATACAGTGAAAAACGCATATATTCTTTAAAACATTGTAGAAGAATATTTAATGATGTAGAAATGTTCATAATACACAATTTAGTCTACAACGTAATGCACAATATAGTCTCAACTTTTTAAAAATAACTGTATACACATGCATAGAAAAAAGATCCAAAGAATAGATATCAAAATGTTAATAGCGTTAGTCCTTTATTGCTAGAATTTCAAGACTATCTTCTTTCTTACTGCCTTGTTTTGTAATGTCATGCATTTTTTCATCATGCATTTTTTTAGCAAGAAAACAAAATTACTAAAGAGGATTAAAAAGCCCATGTTTCCCTTCCTTTAGCCTGGATGAACTCTAGATCTATAATAATAAGTAACAGCCTCCATTTATTAAAGCATCTGCTACCTGTCTGGCAAGTAAGCTTTTTAAGGGACAGTTCATTTGTCACTATTAACCCTAATACACCCATGTTACGAATAAGAAAACTGAGGTACAGAGAGTTAACTTGCCAAAGATCACACAGCCAAGAGGCAGGGCTGGGACTCTAACCTTTCATGTCATTGCAGAGTGTGTGGTGCCCTGGTTGGTGGTGAGAATAAGGATCTAAAACCAGTGGGTTTGGATTCAGATTCCTGAGCTACTGTAAGTAGCTTCTGGCAGGGAAGAGGTCTCTGCAGAAGGCACCCCTTTGCCTTGACACTAACCTTAAACCAGGCACCCCAATGCTCTACTCGTCTCAGCCCAAGCACACCTTTCAAATCTTCTGATCGCACAATACTTTGCCTAACTTGTTGGTTCTTTCCATAGATCAAAGAAATAGAAATGAAGAATAAGTAATTAACTGATGACCAGATCTCTTCCCTAGCTTGCCCTTCAGTAATCTCCTGAACAAACTTGAACAAGATAGCCTCTGAAGACAAATCACAAGTCGACAAGCCTGCACACAGAGGGGGACGGCAATGACTCTGACCCCCTAACTCAATGATCAACTGAGGTTACTCCCCTGTTTCCCTTTAAAAGCTTTCATGGCTGAGCAAGACCTTCGGAGGTGGCTTTTGGGGACACTGAGTCCACCATCTCCCCAGATTGCCGGCGTTAAGCACCTTCCCTTTCTGCCAGCATTTGTCCCTGTCTCTGAGCATTGATTTTCAAGTGGCAAGCAGCCGGACCTGATTTGGTAACACTACTTGCTAGCTGTGTATGAGGAATGATTTGTTCTGTATCTCAATTGCCTCTTATGTAAATTTGTATAGTAACAGTGTCTACTACATAATGATGAGGATTAAATGAGTGAATTATGAAGGTGCTTGGAACAATACGTGACAGGTAGCACCCTAAGTGCCAGCCTTAGGAAAAGGGCCCTACTGGTTGGTGCTGGCAGGTATATCACGGAGCCAAATACATCTCCAAATGCAATCAATTTTGGCCACTTAACTGGGTGACCTTGAGCGAGTCACTTATCTCTCTGTTCCTCTGTTTCATTATGTCTTGTGTCAAGTGTCCTGAACATGGTAACTGCTAATGACGACAATTGTTCCAACCATGCTACAAGCCCTCCCTGTGTTTCTCCCTGACACTGTGACACAGTCACTGGTTAGGAACCCACCCCTTTGCTCAGGCTGAGTTGCACCCTGAACTGTGCCGAAGGGCAATTTCCAAGCTCCATGTGAAGAATCTTGAAAACAATGAAACCTGTACTGTGTTCCTGATCTTTTCCAGGAGACAGATTCTGTTCCGATTCTGAAGCAGGAGAGGAAGTTCAGCTATGTAACTCCTTTCTGCTTTACTTCAATAATGACAACAACAACAACAATAAAATCCTCAGCTTTGCCAGAAACAAGAAGCCCAGAAATGTTTTGCTTCTTTTGATAGTACTAAAGAAGAGTCCCATCTGCTTGCCATTTACCTCCGGAGCCTGGAAGCGCTGCAATTCTCAGAGCAGGGGCAGAGATGGAGGAAGATGTTTAATGGCTGCAAGGGTTTGTGCCTGTGTATAGCATGGGAAAATAAAAACCAGCCACCACTAAGGTGTCTGTGCCTTCTGCTCCCCGGGGAGGGGAAGGGAAGGGAAGAGAGGAATGGTGTGGGCATTCCAGAGAGCAGCAGGGCTCTATGTTATTTTTCTTTTTTCTTTTAAAATTGGAAGACTCTAATGCTTGCTATCTTCCCAGCCCACTGTTCCCTGGGCTCTCTCTCTCCCAACTCTGCCAAGATACATATTCTCCTTCTCTGGACCAAGCTGAAGGTGTGATTTGGGAATGGCACTAAACAAACAACCCTGATTCCGGCCCCCTGGGAAACACTCTGACCCAGAAAAGGCTCCAGAGTGGCTGGAAGGATGTGGCCTGGCCCAAGAGCATCCCTGCTTAGGAGGACTCTGGAGAGGCCATCTCTTCTCCACACTTCTGGCTTATTTGGGGCTTGTGGTGGTGCGGTGCGGGGGGCGGGTGCCCATGGTCAGTCGTGGAGTGGAGGGCTTGAATCCACTCCCATCAAGGCTGATCTGAGGCTGGGTCCATTCTCCTGATGGTGAAGGAAGGCCCTGGCTGAAAGACCACATACAGACCTCTTCTTAGTGAGACCCCATGTCCCAAATCATTTCCTCAAGACATGGCCTCAGGGAAGGTCAATGCCCTGGAGAGTATGGGAGACCATGCAGGGGCTGCAGAAAGAAAAGACTGCTGAATTGAAGATGGATGCTTTAACAAATGTGTCCTAAGTAAGAGCAAACCAGAGATGGCCTAAGGCAGGAGTTCACAAACTAAAGCTTGTGGACCATACTCAGCCTGCTTGTGTGCAGCCCTCAAGCTAAGAATAATTTTTATGTTCTTAAATGGGTGAAAAAAATCAAAGGATACAGTATTTTGTAATGCATGAAATTATATGAAATTCAAATATTAGTACCCATCAGTAACGTTTTATTAAAACTCAGCTGCACTCATTCATTCACATATTGACTGTGGCTGCTTTCATACTACAATGGTGGAGTTGAGTAGTTACAACAGAGGCCATCTGGCTCCCAAAGCCTAAAGTATTTCTTACCTGGCCCTCGATGGAAATAGTTTGCCAACCTGTATTCCATGGCGGTGGTTTTCAAACTTTAGTGTACATTAGAAATCACCTGGAGGGCTTGTTAAGACAGATCGCAAGCCCCATCTCCAGAGTTTCTGCTCCAGTAGGGCTGAAGTGGAGGCAGAAATCTGCATTACTAAAAAGTTCACAGGTGATGCTGTTGCTGCTGGCCCAGGGTCCACAATTTGAGAACCAGTGTACTCCCAGGGACACAGATGGTACAAAGAAAATGAGAGGAGACGCTGAGGAGAGTAGGTTCTGTGGGAGTATTAAAGCTGGAGAGACAGGGAAAGGAAATTTCTAGGGAATGAATGTGGGTTTGACTTCTCAGCAAGCACACACAGGAAAAGTGCAGACGGAGAGAAAATTTAAAGATCTACAACTCTGATGGAAAGGGACACTGCTTTGATTAAAATGTGTGGACTGAAGGAAACAAATTTCCTTCAAGCTCATTGCTTCACTTGGCTTTTAACAGTCTCAGTGTCTCTACCTGTGATAAGAAAGGGTTGATTATAAAAGGGCTAATTGGACATATGAAGACATTAGTTTTTAACCTTTTGAGGTAAGGTTATTTAAATTCCTTTGGGATTTCTTACACCTCTCTCTCAGGAGAAAGAACCAGTTACCGCTTTTGGTTCTCTATTGCTGCATAGCAAGCCATCCCCAAACGTTGTGGTTTAAAACACAGTAACTCGGTTTTGCTCAGGATTCGGTAACTGGGCTGGGTTCAGCAGGGTAGCCAGATTTCTCACACGGTGGTTTAGGGCTCCCGAGATCACAAAAGCAGACGCTGCCAGGCCATCTTAAGGACTAGGCACAGAACCGGCACAGCATCACTTCCATGGCAGCCACATTGTACTGGTGATGGAGAAGGACAGGCCAGTCCAGGTTCCAGGGGGCAACACCAATGTCACGGGTTAGGGCAGCATTTGGGAAAGATTTCCATAAAACCAAAGGAAAATAGGTAAATAGGAAAGCTCCCCTGCTAATAGACGGCTCTACAGGGACAAAACTAAGATTTGTGGTAATTTTGGGGGGTGGAATCCTAGGACTGAAAGCACTGGAAGTTCTTCAAGAGCATTCACAGATGTTTTCCTTTTTTATTTTTTAATTGTGCCCACACAAGTTCTAGAACAGCCTACTTCCACTTTGACTAAATTCACATAGTTACTGACAATTATCTTAATTACACATTCATGGAAAACTCACAAAGAGGTGGAAGAAGATTACCTTTAAGTTGTGCTATTGATGAGGCTTTCTTTGACTGTTTTTTTTTAAAATACAAGCACACTGGTATATCCCCTTTTGAATGTTCTAAAGGCATCTACATACTGGAGCTTGTATAGGGGGAGAAGGAAAGACTTGAAACAATTATTTTCTTCCCAGTATTCCTTAATTCTTTGTTTTCATATTTATCAATGTATTTAATTACAAAAAAGTGTTTATTCAATACACATTGTACTGTACCTTGTATTTTCATTTAATGATTCTGTCCATGTGAGCATATATAACTATATCACTCTTTTTGATGGTTATGTAGTATTTTGTTATATTATCTAGCTAATCTCCAATTGTTAGACCCAAGAGAATTAAAAACATATGTTCACACAGAAACTCATACACGAATATTCACAGCAGCATTGTTCATAAGAGCCAAAAAGTGGAAACAACACTAATGACCATCAACTGACAAATGGATAAACAAAATGTGTAATATCCATAGAACAGAAAATTATTCTGCCATGAAATTAAAAAAGAACAAAGCACCAATAACACCCTACAACACAGATGAACCTTGAAAACGTTATGCTAAGTGAAAGAAGCGAGACACAAATTTTAATGATTCCATTGACACAAAAGGCAAATCCATAGTGACAGCAAAAAGATTAGCATGCCTTCATTCTTGGAATGCTCTCCTTTCTTGGCTTTCACAATACCGTTCTCTTCTGGGGTTCCTTGCTACCTCTCTGACTGATTTGGTTTCAAGTATGTCAGCCATCACCCCTCCTTAAACACTGTGGTCCTCGGTGACCCTCGTATTCTCTCACCCATATGCTCTTTCTTGTACACAGCTCAGAACTGCTGTGACAAGTTTGCTGACTCTATGACTTCCCAGATTTATTCCTCCAGCCTTTTCCTCCTCATGAACTCTAGACCCTCTTGCCGTTCTTGAGTATTTCTTCTTAGACATTCCTCGGGTTCAAAACAGAATTCATCATTTCCTAAACCATGACTTTATGCTTTTGTATATGTTGCCTCCTCCACCAGAATGCCCTTCCCACTTCTCTGCCCTGTGAACTCCTACTCATTTTTCAAGATTTAGCTTAAATTTTACTTCCTCCCTAAAGCCTTCATGGGCTACTTGGTTTCGATAATTAGCTGCCTCCTGTGTTGCCAAGCACTTTACATATGTCTTTCGCACATTCGCCACATTGTGTTTAATTATTTTGTCTGACTGATCGCCTCAAAGGCTGCCATTTTATCTTACTTTTTTTGTATCCAGCAGTTAGCACAGCTGCATGGGCGATAATAAAAGTGATTACAGCTAACACTTCTATTGTGCTCACTGGATACCAGGCACCATTTTGAGTAATTTTACTCATATTAATTCACTTAACCTCCCCATTCACCCTTTGAGGCAGGCACATTTCTATGCCAATTTCTCATATAGATAAACTGAGATTAAGAAAGTTTAAGGAATTTTCCCAAGGTCACACAGATACCAAACGGCAGAGCTGGGATCAGACCCCAGACATTCTTGAAACAAAGTCTATGTTCTTTTTTTTTTTCTGGCTGCGTTGGGTCTTCATTGCTGCTCGCGGGCTTTGTCTAGTTGTGGTGGGCAGGGGCTACTCTTTGTTGTGATGTGCAGACTTCTCATTGCTTTCCTTAAAGTCTACTGATTGTAAATGTTAATCACTTCTGAAAAATACTCTCATAGCAACATCTAGACTAGTGTTTGACCAAACAATGGGGCACCGGAGCTCAGCCAAGTTAAAAATTAACCATCACACTGTCCATAGCCGTAGCTAACCATGGTTGAGAAGGGAAAGTCTCAGAGGCAGTGAATATATAAACTACCTCCAACTGAGGAAAACTTTCATTACTTTAGGGGCTGTTTTGTATGCCATGGTCTAAATTTATGAAGAACATGCTTAAAGCTGCCTTATATTCTTTTTCCTTGTCTTAGACATCCCATACCAGCTCTCTCCATTGTCCCCAAGTACTCCTTCCTGCCATCACAGTTGTTTCTGCCACTGAACCTCCCAGGACACCCTTCCTATTCATTGTCACAAACAACATGTCTTCCCGATGAAAAGCAGTCATTGAGAACACTTGTCCTACACCATGTTTTTGCAACTCTTCCCATTTAAGTTTCAGCCTTCTCAGATGCTCCACAACTCATAGAATTATGGAACTTTAGAACTTGAGGGGCAACTTAGTCAAATTTCCTTATTTTACTGATGAGGAAACTGGATGCGGTGACGTCTCTGAATTTGAGGTGGAAGCAGGAATAGAATTCAGGTCTGTTCTGCCAGCCTCAGTGCTCTTTACGCTTGATAGACAAGAAAGAACCAATGCATACTGGAAGGGAAACTAGCCTGGGAGGAGATAGGAGAGGATGCTCTTAATATAACAAGTGGATTTTGCTCAAGCTTTTTAATCTCCCTGAGCCTCAATTTCTTTATTTATTAAGTGGCTTAAATTGGTGCTTCTCAAACTTTAATACACATACGAATCTCCCAGGGATCTTTAAAACACAGACTCTGATTCAGTAGGTCTGGATTACGGCCTGAGAGTCTGCATTTCTAACTAGCTTCCAGATGCTGCTGATGCTGCTGGTCTTTTAAGCAGAAGGGCATAGATGATCCGTAAACCCAATCTGAGCCTTAAAATTCTATGATTTGGGGCTTCCCTGGTGGCGCAGTGGTTGAGAGTCCACCTGCCGATGCAGGGGA
Organism: Phocoena sinus; assembly: GCF_008692025.1. Lineage (NCBI taxonomy): Eukaryota > Metazoa > Chordata > Mammalia > Artiodactyla > Phocoenidae > Phocoena > Phocoena sinus. The sequence goes on along the minus strand of NC_045780.1, from coordinate 24,042,872 downwards.
CATGGGTTCGTGCCCCAGTCCAGGAAGATCCCACATGCCGCGGAGCGGCTGGGCCCGTGAGCCATGGCCGCTGAGCCTGCGCGTCCGGAGCCTGTGCTCCACAAAAAATTGTATGATTTGGTGATTCCATGGTTAAGGACAGCAGCATCAAACGTATGTAAAATAGGCAGTCTGGAGGAAATATTAGATTTTACCTGTACTTCTCTGTACACTTTTTTTCACAATACTTTTCTTCCATAGAGGGTCACCATATATTCTGATTTACCTGAGAAAGTATTGGTTTGTGCCTGTTTTCCCAGTGTGATGATTCAGAGAAACCTTTTCACTCTTAAGAGTTTCCCAGTTGGGACAATAAATTATACAGTCACTCGTTTTCTAAAGTTTCTTTTGCTCATTATCTATGTTCACAGAATATAGAATGCATTTGATTTCCACAGTTTGCATATTTCAAACCACGGAAAAAAAGTTGTGTCCCAGAAGGTTTCCTGCACGGTACGTCAGAATTTCATGGTTTGTGAATTCCGGTTTTCTTTCCTTATGAAAAGCACACTCACTGAAGGCACTTGGCAAGGGCCTTTTGCATTCAGCCCTCCTGAGATGTGGGACCCTGGGAAAAACTGCTCACTGTTTGTTTTGTGGTGACTGGCAGCAAAGCTCACTTGGATGATTAAAAGCTAAATGGAAAAATACCTCATGGGTGATTTTCCCACTTCCTACTCTCACAGAATCAGTGTCTGAATGTATAGTTCCCAAGTTCAGGAGCAGCTACTGGAGTGAACTTCTGTGCCTACCTAACCAAAGGTGTTTCTGAAGGCATAGCATAGGGAGGGCGCCAGCCGCAAACTACAGATCCTCCACCTGCTGTCCCTCCAGGCTGCTTGCAATCCCACTCAAGAGACTATATTCCTGGAGGCTTCAAAATCAGTTATTAATTACCACCTTCTATTATGAGTTAGTGGCCTTTGTTACTGATTCCTTTAATAAATATTTGTTAAGTGCCTACTATGTGGCAAGACAGGATTACTTGACAGCTGAAATTAAGAACTGGACACAGTTTTAGTCTGTAGATCTTTAGTCCCTGATTTTCTAAAAGAAAAAGGGGAGGTGTTAATGGAAATTGGAGGGGTAAAATGTGACACTCTTTTTTCTATAATTGATTCAGAACATAAGAACCTATGTCTAAAAAAGGAGAGAAGAGACATGGAATTAATATGAACCACAAAAGGTTAACACACTACTCACCTCTTTCAAGTCTTTACTCAAGGGATATTGGTTCACTGAGTTTTCTTGGCCACTCTATTTAAAACTGCAACTCACACCCTAACCCAGAACTCTAAATCTCTGCTCTCCTTTATTTTTTCCACTACACTTATCTTATCATATATGATATAACACACCTGGTTATGCTATTTATTGTCTTTCTTCCTCAGCAACTTTTGAATATGCAATACAGTATTACTAACTATAGTTAACCATGCTGTACATTACATCACATGGCTTATTTATTTTATAACTAGAAGTTTGTACCTTTTGACCCCCTTCGCCCATCTTCTTTTCTAAGATGTTCATGAGCTGATTGTTTGCCATGAAAGTCTAGATTTTTGCTAAGAATATCACACGCATAAGAATGTCAGATGGTGCAAACATTTGTTAGTACCAAATATAAAAGATAATATAATCCATAATCAAAATTATTTTGACAGGGTTGAAAGCAAGTGTAAAATTAGTACGAAAATTTAGCAGGGTTAAAAGTAGCAAAATATTGGGCTTCCCGGGTTGTGCAGTGGTTGAGAGTCCGCCTGCCGATGCAGGGGACGCGGGTTCGTGCCCCGGTCCGGGAAGATCCCACATGCCGCGGAGCGGCTGGGCCCGTGAGCCATGGCCGCTGAGCCTGTGCGTCCGGAGCCTGTGCTCCGCAACGGGAGAGGCCACAACAGTGAGAGGCCCCGCGTACCACAAAAAAAAAAAAAAAGCAAAATATCTATTTTACCATTACAGAAAGAAGGTGACCATCCTTGGGAATTATCTTTGATGGTTTAGTTGACTGTGAATTTAGTATGATTCAACATGGTTAATCCATACGTGGCTTCCAAGGGAACCAACACTCTCTAGGAAGGTATAAAAAGGAGTATAACATCTGAGTCACTGGAAGTAATTGGGCTTGTCAGAATCTGCTCTGGTCATTCACGTGGAATCTAGTACGGGAGGAAATGTTTTGAAGGCTCCTGATAAACCAAGGTAGTCCAGAAGAGCGCAATGAGAGTTTGGAGGAATTTAGAAACCAAATGGAGCCTTCCTTTAATTAGCCATAACCTAGAAAGGTGTCAGTTTATGCTTTGTCAGGTGCTAAAGCTAAATTAGAGGCATGGAGTGACAAAGGAAGCTCCTAGTGAGGAGCAGGGCAGAGGGAAGAGGTTTGAAATTTATCTTCTTCACAGGAAAGGAGAAAGGAGAGCACACGTTGGTGGTGAAAGAGAGCAGGAAGAATGACTTCATGCACAAACAGGAACCTCAGTCTTTTTTCAGGTTCCGGTCTCTCAGTGTTATGCAGGTATGGGCAGTAACACCCATAGTCAGAGCTACCCATGAAGAGTCAGCATAGCATAGCAGCCAACGGGGCAAACTCTGGAGTCGGCCAGGCTGGGTTTAAATCCTGGGACTACTACTTAATAAATACATAACTCTGAGCTGTCAAATCCCTTTGTGCCTCAGATTTCTAATCTGTTCAATGGGACTAACAGCACTTAGCTCATGGGGTTGATGTGAGGATTAAACAGGATGATATATGTAAAGTTCTTAGACTCATGCTTGACAGATAAGCACTATGCGAGTTGATCATGGATTGGACACTTGCTGTATCTCAAGCTTCTTTACCTCATTTAATGCTCAGAACAACCCTAGTATATAGAATCTATTGAAATAACCTTTTAACAAATAAGGAGGCTAAAACTTTGAAAGGTTAGGAAACCTGCCCAAAGTTACACAGGTAGAATATTGTGGAACCATTCTGCAAACACACGTTTTTCTGATTCAAGATTCAGAGATTTTAATCTCTGGACTTGACTGTTTTTAACCTGATCTCAAAGTAACTAGAGAGCCCAAGTCACAACTGTGGACAAACCACCGAAGTAGAGAAGGTAATATCACATGTGGGTTTTGGAAGGGCTAAGGATGACGCCCAGTAGGTGTAACCTCCAACATTAGATGGAGTGAGAGGCCACAGTTTTGATGATTGTGCCGATAGTTAAGGATCAGGGTGCTGGGGAAAAGACAGAGGGACAACTATAAAAGACAACATCATAAACAGTTGCTAAGTCAGCTTCACCAAGCTGAGCTGTTCGGAGGGGACTGGATCATTAGATCCACATGCAGCAATATGAGGGGTTAGATAAACAAGGAGGGAAATCTCTTTATCATTACCTTCAAAAAATAATAATAAATCTGTATTTCATTAAGTTACTCTTCTTTGGGTTACATATTGTATAACTGATAAAGGGTTAAAAGACCAAAACAAAGGATAGAAAAGCAGTAGAACCTGCTAGAGTGAGAAAGAAGGAAAATAAGCAACAGACCTGAGTGGACATTTAACCATAAAGTAGATTTCAGTCTATTATATCTGCGATTTGGGCTGCAAGGGACTTTCCTTAGGCCTTTGTTAGCAATTCCAGGAAACATATTTTAATGGAAGTTCTCTGAACCAATTTTATTTTTGTGGAATCTCCTGGTTAACTAATGATGCTCTCAGGTCTACTGCATACTTCCCAAACCCACTGATGGTACTGCATGTGTTAATTGCAATTGTATGCTTTTATTAAATATTACATAGACTGATTACGAGAGTAGTTTCTACAAAAACTAAGTTGAATGCTTAGAAAGCAATAAAAAAAGAGTAATGAAAAAAATGTGCTGCCCGGTTAGATATGAGTAAGACAGTTGCAAAAGGTAAGAGGAAAAAAATAATTAAAAGCTAGGAGGGGGACTTCCCTGGTGGTGCAGTGGTTAAGAATCCGCCTGCCAATGCAAGAGACGCAGGTTCAAGCCCTGGTCTGGGAAGATCCCACATGCTGCAGAGCCCGTGTGCCACAACTACTGAGCCTGTGCTCTAGAGCCCGCAAGCCACAACTACTGAGCCTGTGTGCCACAACTACTGAAGCCCGCGTGCCTAGAGCCCACGCTCTGCAGCAAGAGAAGCCACTGCAATGAGAAGCTTACACACTGCAACGAAGAGTCGCCCCCACTCACTGCAACTAGAGAAAGCCTGAGTGCAGCAACGAAGACCCAATGCAACCAAAAATAAATATAAAATAATAAATAAATTAAAGAGAAAAAGCTAGGAGGATTCTGTATCCCATTTGCTTCACAAGTGTCTTCCAAGAGGTCCCTCAATTTTAAAGAAACAAGATTGGAAATCATAGATAATTCATTAGGAGCTTGTTTTATTTGAGTTAACATGAAATTCCATCAGCTAAATGACCCAAATCTTCTCAACAGGAGTCTTACTGACATCTTAGGTGAGCTGTTTTGTTTTGCAGGACTGCGCAGCATTGAGACATTCAGCATCTCTGGTCCACACCCACTAAATGCTATGGTGGCCCCCAGTCATTGTGACAATTGAAGAGTCCTCTTTGCACAGTTCCAAGTACTCCTTAAAATAAACATAAGAGTTTTAGTGCCCCCGCCAAGAATTTCTGCTTGTATTAAAATAAAAGGCTTTACCCTACCTCAAAAAGTTAGAAAATGGACTTACATATTTTAAATTTAAGAATATATATGTTTAAGACATGTAAGTATCGTTTTTAGATGATTTTTTATTTCGATTGCTTTTCTGTGATTAGCCAGCCAGCCATGAGTCATGATTGTTTTGGTTAAGAGTTTTTCTGCTACATCTGACTGCCTAGGGACCTTCTGAAAAATGGGACCATTACAGGGCTTACACATATATAAGAGGAATTATTGAAGGAACTATTTTTTAACCTGGAGAGGCAATGACTTAGAGGACAGAATTATTGATTTCACACATATAAAGAATTATATTGTTTGAGGATAATTCAGTTTCCTCTATGAGAATCCACATTGAATATTCTAGAAATAGCTCTAAACAAATTGAACAAAATGTAGAAAAGACAACACGGTATAACAGAAAGGTTTTATAGCCTTAGTGCCAGACAAACCTGGGCATAAATCCTGGCTCCACTTTGTATGATATATATAAACTGTCAAGTTCTCAGAGCCTCGTTTTTTTCTTCCATAAACTAGTTTAATAATATTTATCTCAAAGCATTATGAAGAATAAATAAAATAGTCTATCTTAAATTCCTAGCACTGTTTTTGGCATATATTAGACACATAATAAATGAGTTTCCTTCCTTATCTTCTTTCCTGTCCCTGGAGGTGTGAAGCAGAAAAAGCCAATTATCTGTTTAAACACACTACCTCTGAATACTTTGATAGTTTAAGGTGCGGATAGAACTATAAAAATTCCCTCGGGATCAAACCCTTGCTTTGTGGCAGACACTGTTCCTAACCTATCTAAAAGCCATTTACATTTTTTCTTTCTGGATAGCAGCCCTCCGTATTTATTTAAGATTGGATAAATATCCTTTGGCTTCCAGGAAGGTCAACCCAGCCCCTGGTCTAGGAGCTGGCCTTTTTGTGGCAGATTACATTACCTTTCAGCAAATATTCATTCCTTCCCCATGACCTCCTTGAGAAAAGTATCCTTTCCTGCCGCATTGATTTTGGACTTAGAATATGGCAGAAGGAAGAATGTGCCAATTCCAAGCCAAGGCCTGCCTCTCAGGAGCTTCTACCATAAGGAGAGAGGCCCTGGGTAGCCCAGGTCTCATAAGAAGGAGAGACCCAGAGAACAGCTGCCCTGGCTGATGAGAGAGAAGTAAATGTGTGTTATCGTGTGTCCCCGAGATGATGCTGTGGTTGTTTGTTCAGCAATAATCAAAACAACTGACTGATAACACCTGCCTTAGTGATATTAGGCAAGATTAGCAGAGAAGCTTCTGAGACATAGCTTTTGTCTCTGATAAGAGAAAGTTGTGGGAAGATAAACTTTCTCCTCAGTGCCACATTTGTACTTTGACTGATTGTCACATATTGACATAGCCGGGTCATGACAACGAAGAGAAGACCAAGAGAATTGGAGACGCCAGCCCAGAAGTCCTGAACCAATACCACCAACCACCTTGCTTCACTTCTTGCAAAGTGACAAGAATAAACCCCTGTTTGTTTATACCAAGATTTGCTGGGCATCTCTGTTATCTACAGCTGAAATGTATCCTAAGTGATACTTAACGCTAAGATTTCTAGTTTTTATAACATAAGCTAACATATTTGACAATTCACAGAATTATTTCTGGTTTGTGAATAGATATCATGTATTACGTTGCTGTTTGTGAGTTCAGTGGCTGATACAGTCAGCATTACCAGCTAATTCATCGGATACCCGAGCATTTAGGATGTCCCCTAGGGAACTATATTCCCTGTAACCACACGGATGGGTACAAAGCGTAATTTCTCTCAGAGAATCTTCCTTCACTTTCAGTGTGCACCTACTGTCCACAGCGAAATATTCCATGTGTAGTAGAAGTTAATTTTTGATTTGGCCATCTTCCAAGGTCTCTCATGTTCCTCTGTCTCCTTACCAGCCACTATGGAAAACAGTATGGGGGATCCTCAAAACTTAAAAATAGAGCTACCATATAATCCAGCAATTCCACTCCTAGGTATTTATCCAAAGAAAATGAAAACACTAACTTGAAAAGCCATCTGCACCCCATGTTCACTGCAGCATTATGTACAACAGTCAAGACACGAAAACAACCTAAGTGTCCACTGACAGATGAATGGATAAAGAAGTTGTGGTATATATATGTATGCACAGGAATATTATTCAGCCATAAAAAAAACAAACAAGGAAATCTTGCCATTTGAGACAACATGAATGGACCTCGAGGATATTATGTTTAATGAAATAAGTCAGACAGAGAAAGACAAATACTGTACGACCTCACTTATCTGTGGACTCTGAAAACCAACCAAAACAAGAACACAGTAACCAAAAAATCCCAACCAAATGCATAGAAAAAGAGATCAGATTTGTGGTTACCAGAGGCTGGGGGCAGGGATAGGGGGACTGGAGAAAGGTGGTTCAAAGGTACAAACTTTCCGTTACAAGATAAAGAAGTATTAGGGATGTAATGCACAGCATGATGACTACTGTTAACACTGCTATTTGTCATATATGAAAGTTGCTAAGAGAGTAAATCCTAAAAGATCTCATCACAAGAAAAAACATTTTCTTGCTTTCTTTTTTTATTGTATTTATGTGAGATGATGGATGCTAACTAAACTTACTGCAGAACCATTTCACAAAACATGTAAGTCAAACCATTATGCTGTAAACCTTACATTTTTTATTAATTTATTTTTTTTGCAGTACGAGGGCCTCTCACCGCTGTGGCCTCTCCCATTGCAGAGCACAGGCTCCGGACGCACAGGCTCAGCGGCCATGGCTCACGGGCCTAGCCGCTCCGCGGCATGTGGGATCCTCCCAGACCGGGGCACGAACCTGTGTCCCCTGCATCGGCAGGCAGACTCAACCACTGTGCCACCAGGGAAGCCCTAAACCTTACATTTTTACAGTGATGTATGTCAATTGTATCTCAATAAAACCAGAAAAAATTTTAACATCTTTACTGGAGTATAATTGCTTTACAAAGTTGTGTTAGTTGCTGCTGTATAACAAAATGAATCAGCTATATATATACATATATCCCCATATCTCCTCCCTCTTACCTCTCCCTCCCGCCCTCCCTATCCTACCCCTCTAGGCGGACACAAAGCACCAAGCTGATCTCCCTGTGCTATATGGCTGCTTCCTATTAGCTATTTATTTTCCATTTGGTAGTGTATGTATGTCCACGCCACTCTCTCACTTCGTCCCAGCTTACCCTTCCCCCTCCCTGTGTCCTCAAGTCCATTCTGTATGTCTGCATCTTTATTCCTGCCCTGCCCCTATGTTCTTCAGGACCATTTTTTTTTTTAGATTTCAAATATATATGTTAGCATATGGTATTTGTCTTTCTCTTTCTGACTTACTTCACTCTGTATGACAGTCTCTAGGTCCATCCACCTCACTACAAATAACTCAATTTCATTTCTTTTTATGGCTGAGTAATATTCCATCGTATATATGGGCCACACCTTCTTTATCCATTCATCTGTTGATGGAGACTTAGGTTGCTTCCATATCCTGGCTATTGTAAATAGTGCCGCAACGAACCTTGTGGTACATGACTCTTTTTGAATTATGGTTTTCTCAGGGTACATGCCCAGTAGTGGGACTGCTGGGTCATATGGTAGTGATATTTTTAGTTTTTTAAGGAACCTCGCATTCTTTTTGCTAGTATTTTGTTGAGTACTTTTACATCTATACATCTATGTTCATCAGTGATATTGGCCTATAGTTTTCTTTCTTTGTGACATGTTTGTCTGGCTTTGGTATCAGGGTGATGGTGGCCTCGTAGAATGAGCTTGGGAGTGTTCCTCCCTCTGCTATATTTTGGAAGAATTTAAGATAGATGTTAGCTCTTCTCTAAATGTTTCATAGAATTCACCTGTGAAGCCATCTGGTCCTGGGCTTTTGTTTCTTGGAAGATTTTTAATCACAGTTTCAATTTCAGTGCTTGTGATTGGTCTGTTTATAATTTCTATTTCTTCCTGGTTCAGTCTCAGAAGGCTGTGCTTTTCTAAGAATTTGTCCATTTCTTCCAGGTTGCCCATTTTATTGGCATAGAGTTGCTTGTAGTAATCTCTCATGGTCCTTTGTATTTCTGCAGTGTCAGTTGTTACTTCTCCTTTTTCATTTCTAATTCTATTGATTTGCGTCTTCTCCCTTTTTTCTTGGTGAGTCTGGCTAATGGTTTATCAATTTTGGAGCCAGCTTTTAGTTTTATTGATCTTTGCTATTGTTTCCTTCATTTCTGTTCTGATCTTTATGATTTCTTTCCTTCTACTAACTTTGGGGTTTTCTTTTGTCTTCCTTTCTCTAATTGCTTTAGGTGTAAGGTTAGGTTGTTTATTTGAGATGTTTCTTGTTTCTTGAGGTAGGACTGTATTGCTACAAACTTCCCTCTTAGAACTGCTTTTGCTGCATCCCATAGGTTTTGGGTCATCATGTTTTCATTGTCATTTATTTCTACTTATTTTTTGATTTCCTCTTTGATTTATTCAGTGATCTCCTGGTTATTTAGTAATGTATTGTTTAGCCCATGTGTTTGTATTTTTTACAGACTTTTTCCTTTAATTGATATCTAGTTTCACAGTGTTGTGGTCCAAAAAGATACTTGATACGATTTCAATCTTCTTAAATTTACCAAGGCTTGATCTGTGACCCAAGATATGATCTATCCTGGAGAATGATCCATGAGCACTTGAGAAGAAAGTGTATTCTGTTGTTTTTGGATGGAATGTCCTATAAATATCAATTAAGTTCATCTTGTTTAATGTATCATTTGAAGCTTGTGTTTTCTTATTTATTTTCATTTTGGATGATCTGTCCATTGGTGAAAGCAGGGTGATAAAGTCCCCTACTATGATTGCGTTACTGTTGATTTCCCCTTCTATGGCTGTTAGCATTTGCCTTATGTATTGAGGTGCTCCTATGTTGGGTGCATAAATATTTACAATTGTTATATCCTCTTCTTGGATTGATCCCTTGATCATTATGTAGTGTCCTTCTTTGGCTCTTGTAATAGTCTTTATTTTAAAGTCTATTTTGTCTGATATGAGAATTGCTACTCCAGCTTTCTTTTGATTTCCATTTGCATGGAATATCTTTTTCCAAGCCCTCACTTTGAGTCTTATGTGTCCCTAGGTCTGAAGTGGGTCTCTTGTAGACAGCATATATACAGGTCTTTTTTTTGTATCCATTCAGCCAGTCTATGTCTTTTGGTTGGAGCATTTAATCCATTTACATTTAAGGCAGTTATCGATATGTATATTCCTATTACCATTTTCTTAATTGTTTTGGGTTTGTTATTGTAGGTCTTTCCCTTCTCTTGTGTTTCCTGCCTAGAGAAGTTCCTTTAGCATTTGTTGTAAAGCTGGTTTGCTGGTACTTAATTCCCTTAGCTTTTGCTTGTCTGTAAAGGTTTTGATTTCTCCATCGAATCTGAATGAGATCCTTGCTGGGTAGAGTAATCTTGGTTGTAGGTTTTTCCCTTTCATCACTTTAAATACGTCCTGCCACTCCCTTCTGGCTTGCAGAGTTTCTGCTGAAAGATCAGCTGTTAACCCTATGGGCATTCCCTTGTATGTTATTTGTTGTTTTTCCCTTGCTGCTTTTAATATTCTTTCTTTGTATTTAATTTTTGATAGTTTGATTAATATGTGTCTTGGCATGATTCTCCTTGGATTTACCCTGTATGGGACTCTCTGTGCTTCCTGGACTTGATTATTTCCTTTCCCATATTAAGGAAATTTTCAACTATAATCTCTTCAAATATTTTCTCAGTCCCTTTCTTTTTCTCTTCTTCTTCTGGGACCCCTATAATTTGAATGTTGGTGCGTTTAATGTTGTCCCAGAGGTCTCTGAGACTGTCCTCAATTCTTTTCATTCTTCTTTCTTTATTCTGCTCTGTGGTAGTTATTTCCACTATTTTATCTTCCCGGTCACTTACCTGTTCTTCTGCTTCAGTTATTCTATTGAATCCTTCTAGAGAATTTTTAATTTCATATATTGTGTTGTTCCTCATTGTTTGTTTGCTCTTTAGTTCTTCTAGGTCACTGTTAAAAGTTTCTAATATTTTCTCCATTCTATTTCCAAGATTTTGGATATCTTTACTATCATTACTCTGAATTCTTTTTCAGGTAGACTGCCTATTTCCTCTTCATTTGTTTTGTCTGGTGGGTTTTTACCTTGCTCCTTCATTTGCTGTGTGTTTCTCTGTCTTCTCATTTTGCTTAACTTACTGTGTTTGGGGTCTCCTTTTCACAGGCTGCAGGTTCATAGTTTCCTTTGTTTTTGGTGTCTTCCCCCAGTGGCTATGGTTGGTTCAGTGGGTTGTGTAGGCTTCCTGTTGGAGAGGACTGGTGCCTGTGTTTTGGTGGATGAGGCTGGATCTCATCTCTCTGGTAGGCAGGACCATGTCCGGTGGTGTGTTTTGGAGTGTCTGTGACCTTATGATTTTAGGCAGCCGCTCTGCTAATGGTGGGGTTGTGTTCCTATCTTGCTAGTTGTTTGGCTTAGGATGTCCAGCACTGTAGCTTGCTGGTCATTGAGTGGAGCTGGGTTTTAGCATTGAGATGGAGATCTCTAGGAGAGCTTTCACCGTTTTATATTATGTGGGGCTGGAAAGTCTCTGGTGGACCAATGTCCTGAACTTAGCTCTCCCCGCTCAGAGGCACAGGCCTGACACTCGGCCAGAATACCAAGACCCTGTCAGCTACACGGCTCAGAAGAAAAGGGAGGAAAAAAATGAAAGAAAAAAAATAGTTATTAAAATTAAAAATTTTTTTAATTATTAAAAATAAAAGTAATTTAAAAAAGAAAGAAAGAAGAGAGCAACCAAACCAAAAAACAAATCCACCAATGAGAACAAGCGCTAAAAAGTATACTAAAAATAGACAGACAGAACCGTAGGACAAATAGTAAAAGCAAAGCTATACAGACAAAATCACACAAAGAAGCATATGCATACACACTCACAGAAAAGAAAAAAATATATTTTTTTTAAAGGAAAAGAGCAACCAAATCAATAAACAAATCTGCTAATGATGATAAGCTCTAAATACTAAACTAAGATAAACATAAAACCAAAAACAAATTAGATGCAGAAAGCAAACCCCAAGTTGCTCCCAAAGTCCACCACCTCAATTTTGGGATGATTCATTTTCTGTTCAGGTATTCCAGAGATGCAGGGTACATCAAGTGGATTGTAGAGATTTAATCCGCTGCTCCTGAGGCTGCTGGGAGAGATTTCCCTTTCTCTTCTTTGTTCGCACAGGTCCTGGGGTTCAGCTTTGGGTTTTGCCCCGCCTCTGCATGTAGGTCGCCTGAGGTTATCTATTCCCCACCCGGGCAGAACAGGGTTAAAGTAGCAGCTGATTCAGGGGCTCTGGCTCACTCAGGCCGGGTTGGAGGGAGGGGTACAGAGTGCGGGGCGAGCCTGCGGCGGCAGAGGCCAGAGTGACGTTGCAACAGCCTCAGGCACGCTGTGCGTTCTCCCGGAGAAGTTGTCCCTGGATCACGGGACCCTGGCAGTGGCGGGCTGCACAGGCTACCGGGAGGAGAGGTGTGGAGAGTGACCTGTGCTTGCACACAGGCTTCTTGGTGGCTGCAGCAGTAACCTTAGCATCTCATGCCCATCTCTGGTGTCTGCGCTGATAGCCACAGCTCGCGCCCGTCTCTGGAGCTCGTTTAGGCAGTGCTCTGAATCCCCTCTCCTCGCACACCCCAAAACAATGGTCTCTTGCCTCCTAGGCAATTCCATTCTTTTTCTCGGACTCCCTCCCGGCTAGCTGTGGTGCACTAGCCCCCTTCAGGCTGTGTTGACACCGCCAACCCCAGTCCTCTCCCTGGGATCCGACCTCCGAAGCCCAAGCCTTAGCTCCCAGCCCCCACCCGTCCTGGCGGGTGAGCAGACAAGCCGCTCGGGCCGGTGAGTGCTGGTCGGCACTGATCCTCTGTGCGGGAATCTCTCTGCTTCGCCCTCTGCACCCCTGTTGCTGCGCTCTCCTCCGTGGCTCTGAAGCTTCCCTCCTGCCCACCCGCTATCTCAGCCAGTGAAGGGCCTTCCTAGTGTGTGGAAACCTTTCCTCCTTCACAGCTCCCTCCCAGAGGTGTAGGTCCTGTCCCTATTCTTTTGTCTCTGTTTTTTGTTTTTTCTTTTGCCCTACCCAGGTATATGGGGAGTTTCTTGACTTTTGGGAAGTCTGAGGTCTTCTGCCAGAGTTCAACAGGTGTTCTGCAGGAATTGTTCCTCATGTAGATGTATTTTTGATGTGTTTGTGGGGAGGACGGTGATCTCCACGTCTTACTCTTCAGCCATCTTGAAGGTCCCTCCCTTCTCTTTAACTTTTAATCTGCTAGTGTTGGAGGGTCTCCTGCAGAGTGGGGGGATAGCTGTCCAGAAATTTTTTTTAACACATGAGCCCTTCAAATATTTTGTGAGGCTTTATGCCCACCCCACCCCCTTCTGCCATAGACCTTTTCCGGATTCAATAGCTCTTATGCATGTGCCAGCTCATCCTATGACACAGCACCTCTGTTTTAGCCACACACTCCACCTTGCCTATGTCCCTTGTGTGGACACAACGCTGCAGCACAAAGCGCACCAGGGCAATCCCAATTTCTCCCTTATTTTAGAAACTATACTTCTGTTGATGTAGCCTACACACTCATGAATCCCTCCAGCAGCCTCATTCTGCATTGACTTCCCTATGCCTAAACTGCTACTAAACTCCAAATTCTGTTTCTGTGTTTTTCCAACTAGAAATCAAACTCTGATGCAGAATATAATTTTTGTTGTTATTACATTTTATCCTATTAGATTCAATCCATCACTTTAACTTGTCAAGATCTTTCTGTGTCCTGATTCTGCCATCCACTATGTTTTCTATCCCACCTGTTGAATAGATTTCTGTCATTTGGAAACTAGATCTTTGTCATCTGAAAACTTAGTAAGATTGCCTACTATGTCTTCATTTAAGACCTTGATAAAACTGTGGAAGAGATCAGGGCATGTCACCAAAACCCTATCTAGGTTGTCACTGACCCTTTAATTGCCCCCTCTAGTATTACTTTTTAACAAGGTTCAAATTGTACTTATCTGTCCATGAGGATTTCATAAGGCGCCTTGTTAACTGCAGAAATACCAGGTCTACAACATCTAAAAGTCTCAGAATCCTATCCCTACTAACAACAAAAAAGGAAATGACTGTTCAAAACACAGCTGTCAGTATTGATCTTCTAAATGTTTATAGAGATGGATATTAACTAGACTTATTGTAGTGATTATTTTGCAATACATACAAATATAGACTCATTATGTTGTACACCTGAAACTAATATTATATGTTAATTATATCTCAATGAAAGTTGCTCTACTAATTCACTGTCAAGTGATAGATAGTATTTTTATTCAGTCCACTTTTTAAAAAATCAGAATACATGCAAAGAGTGTTTTCCTGGGTAAGGACCTAAGCTTTACACCCACATCTTCTGTGAACTGGGAAATGACTGGGCAGGTTTGAGGGCTGATGGGACTGGCCAGCTAGATGCCTATTTCCATGAAGGCTTTCCAGGAGCCTTATTAGAAAAGGTCAATGATGCAGTATAATAAGACTAATATCCTGCTCCAGAATTATGACCATAAGTCTTTGTGAAACTAAAGCCTCCCCTTGTTCAACCAAGTAGTATTCAAAATGGAAATGAAATATACCCCAAGGACAGAAAGAATCAAGATGCATGAATTTTGTCTGTGGGTAATGGCTGGATAAGAGGAATAATTTTCTATTACAGCAACATATACGTTGCTTGAATTCCCTTTTAGTTCCGGAGTCCAAGGGGAGAAATCATAGACTTCAGGTAACCATGGGTTTGAGTCCTGGCTCTACTATTTAATAGCTATGCCATAGGACCTGTTTTCAGAGGACCAGCGCTAATCCCCAGTGAAAAAGACATTTTTGTAAATTCTTAGAATTTTTAAAAATAACATGCCCTTGAGTCTAGAATTGTCTACAAGTACCCAGGGCACCTACTCTAGTTCCTTTTGACCTCTTACCTTTTTATTCCATAGATTTATTTGGGATTATAGAGTCAAAGTTAAATCTCTGGGTATTTCCTTGAGTTCTATTCCATTTTAGATTATTTTCTGAACTTTATGAATCTGTTTTCCCAAAGTCCTTGGCACATATATGACCATACCCAGCTTTTCCTTTGCTGCTAATCACTGCTTCTAAGTGTCCAAAGTAGTTTTCACTCACTGAAAGTGGCTCTTACAGCTCAAACCGGGATTCTTAGTTTTTCTTGCTCTTGAGACCAGTGACCCTAAAGTGGTCAGTATGTGTAAGAGCTTTGGTTTGGGGATCTTGGAGACATAGGAGTTTTCTGTGAAGAGATGGCATGAAAAAAACAAAAGATAACAGAGGAATAATCAGCCTCCATGAAAAACCCCACCAAACAGGATTGCGCCCAATGGACTACACAGCTCTTTGTGAAAGAAAGTCCAACAAAGACTGTGAAAGCTCTGAATGGAAACACACAGGAGTCCAAGTGATAAACAGCAGCACCAAGTGGGGGGAAGGATACTTCTTTCACTTTATTATGGTTCACTGATGCCCTCTGAGGGCTTGGGGTAGCCAAGGGAGGACATCTGTGCCTGGCAGAGTTATCCCCTGGCAGAATTAGCCCTGCAGCTAAAAGGATCCTGGAGAAGAAGCAGAAGCAGAAGGATATGAGCAGATAATTTCCTCTTGGGTTCATGGTTTTCCTGGGAAGTACTTATCTCTGTAATATACAGTGATACTCTGCCTCTTGTTCTAGCAGACTGGATTCTTTGAATTAGGGTTTAATCTCATCTTGGATTCAAATCATGGGTCCCTTTTTCTCACTTGGTAATGCCCATGAGGTCATATCTACCCTACTATTCTATAAAAACACTTTATGACCCATGTTCTAAGCACTGGAATGTAGACATACCAATGTCTTAAGCATTGTGTCCCATTGTTGTACCAATGTTTCATCTATGAAATAGTATGCACCTTCATCATTAGTCAAAATTATATTTTCTATAGTAATTATATGATGGGTGTTTCTACTTTTTTTTTTTTTGTAGTCAGTTTTAATTCTCTTTGAAAAGTCTAGCTAGTCATTGGGAAGACAATTTCTTTGTCCAAAATTGATGATATACATTTTTTTCATCATTCCTAAGTCTTAAGTTACTGTCCCAAAATTTATACCTCATTCTTTTATACCATCTATAGAGCTAGTTAATTATCTTTTGTCTTTTCTAACAAAATTCCAAACTTTAGTGGTATTAGGCAAACATTGGCTGTGTGTGGTGTCCATTATCACTCAGCTTCACGCCTACCCTTCTATATCCTTCTCTTTACCACAGTAGTGGGAAGACTGCAAAATACATTTTGCAGAATTCCTCACGAGCTGGCATCCGATGGGATGCAGGATATGAAAGGCTGGGGGAAAGGAGAAGGAGAATGGTTTCTGCTTGCATCTGTAACAGTGGCAGCATCAGCAGTAGTAGCAGCCAGGCAATAACAGTGGTGATAGCAATATTTAAAGTTTTGGAAAGAACACAGAAGCAAGAATAGCAGGTGTGTACCAGGTCCTGGGGTGCTACTCAGGCAGCAATGTCCCAACAGAAGCAGCCTCAATGGCGCAGTGTTCATGGACTCTGGGTGAAATCATTTTCGCTTTTGTCCCCCAGCTCTCGGTGTGGTAGTAGTTTAGTGCAATTGCCAATCTTTGGATAAGCTAACCTTTCTTGTTTTGCTCCTGTACAGCCCATTCCAAAACTTTTATATTCCTTATGTTCAATTCCCTCTCTGTCAAACACCTAGATTTGTTTCTATTTCCCTGACTGAGCAGGGAGTAATGCATGCTGCTATGAATCAGCATGTGTGTGTAACAGTCAGCAGATGTGGTTTGCTCTAGAAGGAATTTCATCATATCCTGGAAAAACATTCAAGGGAGACTCAACTGACAATGCCAACTCTGCAGACAATTGTTCTTTATCTCTCAGTAGAGAATCACCAACCTCTGAGATCCAGATCTGAGAGGTTTTGTGGTATTCACTGGCATTTACAGACCCTTACTTGTGCCATTTTTATTCCCCAGAAGGTCTGCATTTAAATTATTGGGAAAAAATGCAAACTTTTTTTCTGTGTTGAGTCCTTTCTTTTTTAAGCTATACAGTTCATCACTTTTATCTCCCTATATTTTTCTTCCCCTTAGTCTCCTAAGAATTTTCAATTTGTGGTTTTCTTTTGGTACTTCTTCTTCCATTTTCTCTAGGAACTCTTCATTTTTACAGATAATGTAGCATTCAGAGAGCGGACTCTCAAGAAAGAAAGAAGTCTGTAATAATAACGCTAGCCCAGAGGAAGGGATAAGATTGCTCTCATGAGTCAGGTTAAAATGAGGCTTATGCTGATGACATCAGTGTGAGCAAGAATCTTGTGCCATAAGTTCATTATCATGCGGCCTCTATTCAAGATCAAATAGGGAGAATATCATACTCCTCCAAAAATTAAGAAAGGAACAATATCTTAATATATGGGACAACTCCATAGATTACCACAGTCAAATGTATGCCTGTACCTCTATATTTAGGAATTATTCCTTCATCATTCTGAGCAACGGGGATGGCGGTTACTGACTCCAAATCTGAGAAGAACACATGTAATGGCCTGTTGCCCTGATGGATTTCTTGACCTTTAATATTCAGCCTCTCTGTCTCCATGCACGGCGAGCCTGCGGCGGCAGAGGCCAGAGTGTCTGTCTCCATGCACTTTTCTCCCCCATGTCTGCATATAACGCAGATATGGTAGATTTAAAAGTTGACACTTGATTAGATACAAAGTTTGGAAGAAAAATGATTAAACTGTGCAGTTGCATGCTGTCCAGAAGCAGGGAAAGGCATGCAGCCAA
The DNA here is from genome assembly GCF_008692025.1 of Phocoena sinus. Taxonomy (NCBI): domain Eukaryota; kingdom Metazoa; phylum Chordata; class Mammalia; order Artiodactyla; family Phocoenidae; genus Phocoena; species Phocoena sinus. Next base: position 24,025,189 of record NC_045780.1, on the reverse strand, counting down.
ACTTCCCCAGCTCTTTGCTTCATCACATGACACTGTTTGGATATCAGCTTATCAACAAACTGAATTTTACCGCCACCACTGCATGAAGAAAGGGACCTTGCAAGAAAACTACATTGAATATGAATACCAGCCTTTAAAAAAGGGGAGATTACAATACAGGCTAAGTTTCTTTTAAACAAATCTGTCTTTTTGTTTCAGATATAAGTTTTTTTTGTAGGTATTTCCTCCCTGAATTCTGCAAGCATTTTAATCAAACTTTATCAAGTACAGACCACTTGAATAGGTAAGATGGATTTCCTCAGCAACAGTCCAAGAAAATCACACATGAATTGCCGCCCCAAGAAAGATCATCAGTCATTTCTTTACGCTGTCTGAGGAGAGAAGAAATCTTCCCAGCTTTGAAGAATATTTATGTTCTGCTCTACAGATCTGGAAAATGGGAAGAGGGATACTGAGATGATTTGATTACAGGATAGAGTGTAGGCTTCTATCATGGACAATATTAAAAGAGTATGTCTTGGTTGGTATGGTTTCTGGAGTGCACGTTGAAGGAAAGCAGTATTTATAGTTTAATTTAAAGTTTATATTGTGGAAACAAGACACACAAAGATGTTGACTGATGTTTTCCTATAAATTTCTCTTCTGGAAGATCTGAGCAATTAGCTCTGTGAACTCAGAACCAGAGTTTTCTCATGCATTAAAATCCTTCTTAAGCGCATTCAATAGGGTAGAGGAGAGAAGAGGAACTGGCCTAATGAGAGCATTCTGTATTCAAATCTCAGTTAATAATATTATATATAGAATGGATAAACAACAAGGTCCTACTGTATAGCACAGGGAACTATATTTAATACCCTGGGATAAACCATAATGGAAAAGAATAGGAAAAAGAATGTATATATATGTATAACTGAATCACTTTGCTGCACTTCAAAAATTAACACAACATTGTAACTCAACTATACTTCAATAAAATAAATTTTTAAAAACCTCTCAGGTAATCAAACAACCCGATGAGGTAGGCGTTGTTGACAAGGGCAAGGGAGTGAGCAGAGGAGAAAATGTTAGGGGTTTCCACTCTGCCTTAGCAACCCTATTCCAATATGTCCATTCTTCCTTGATTGTTAATTTTTAAATTATGCTATACACCTCAGATTCTTAACCCTAAATTATATGGAAAGGAAACGAGACTTATAGCAGATGTGGCTCCTTCATTCTGTATCTTTGTCAGGTTAGAAGCATGGCTAGATTTAATAGCTTCTTTTATAGTACAAGGCTGGAAAATTGCAAATCTGAATGTGCAAGAAATGGAGAGTGATGTAAAGATATACTATACTGTCAAGATAAATCATATTTTCAAAGGATATTTAATGTTCTGGGAAGGTGCATAACACATAGAGAATGATCTCCCTGTTCTAAAATCACACACAATCTACATGGGGAAAAATTATAAAATGGAATCAATCAAATGCCAACAATAGCTATGCACTGTTAAATTATGGATGATCTTTTTTTTTTTTTTTTTTTGCAGTATGAGGGCCTCTCACTGTTGTGGCCTCTCCCGTTGTGGAGCACAGGCTCCGGACGCGCAGGCTCAGCGGCCATGGCTCACGGGCCCAGCCGCTCTGCGGCATGTGGGATCTTTCCGGACCGGGGCACAAACCCGTGTCCCCTGCATCGGCAGGCGGACTCTCAACCACTGCGCCACCAGGGAAGCCCTGGATGATCTTATTTCCTCTTCAATTTTTAAATTTTTCAAAATTTTCAAAAATGACATATATTACTTTTAGAATCAGATGAAGCAATAATTATTCTTTAAAATTATCAAGAAATAACTGTTATGACCTGGTGTGGTTCTACAACCCACCTGTTTCAAAGGCAGAGTGAAGCAGAAAGACAAAGGGCTCTGAATTATTCCTTTGATAAGTAAAGGGTGAGAATTGGGAAAAGTGGAGAACTAAGAAGTCTGGTGAGGTCTAATTCCATGGAAACATTTGAGAAAATGTCTTATCCCTTGAAATAAATAATATTTATCTATTTGTTTATTTATTTACTTATTTGCCTGCTTACTTACTCAGGTACATCCCCAAAATTGGTTGAACAAAATGAAATTTTATGTTATGCTTTGTTGTTCCTTGGAGGTACAGGATGAAGATGGGAGGAAAACAGAAAAGACAACAAAAGCTATGGAATGTTCCACAGATTCCTTGCATTCGAGTCCCTCACTCTGTCTCTGATACTTCACTGCTGAAGGTACAAGCATATTATTCACAGATGGAGGGACCTTTTCTGTCTCTTCTTCAAGGGTTGAGGACTTCTTGGCTCTTTGTTTACCCGCATTAGGGAAAACACTGGGCCCAATAGAGGCCCTCGGTGCATGTCGACCAGGTGTGTGAGAGAATGAATGAGCACTTGGATGATTTAATTCTACACCCATCCCACGTCAGGAGCTCTTCCTTCTCCTCAAGGAAGGCTAAGCAACAGTGTAAGAATATTAAAAATGTTATCTGTTACTACTCATTTAGGAAGTTGAGAGTTCTACTGAGGAAGAGAACTAGGCATTTCTTTTTTTTTTTTTTTTTTTTTTTTTTTGCGGTACGCGGGCCTCTCACCGCTGCGGCCTCTCCCTTTGCGGAGCACAGGCTCCGGACGCGCAGGCTCAGCGGCCATGGCCCACGGGCCCAGCCGCTCCACGGCACGTGGGATCCCCCCGGACCGGGGCACGAACCCGCGTACCCCGCATTGGCAGGCAGACTCTCAACCACTGCGCCACCAGGGAAACCCTTTTTTTTTTCTTTTTTTCTTTTTTTTTTAGGCATTTCTTTTCCCTTGTAAAATAAAACCATAAATTTTAAAGCTTTATCTTACATAATGGAAACTCCCATTGCACTTTGGAGCTTTGCTCTTGAAATGGCTTGCAATTTTCCTGTTATATTGTTCTCAATCATTTGAAAAGTCTTACTTAGGGATCTATTCTCTTCTTCAAATATATTATCTTTTTTTTTTTTTTTTTTTTCAGTACACGGGCCTTTCACTGCTGTGGCCTCTCCCGTTGCAGTGCATAGGCTCCGGACACACAGGCTCAGCGGCCATGGCTTACGGGCCCAGCCGCTCCGCGGCGTGTGGGATCTTCCCAGACCGGGGCACGAACCCGTGTCCCCTGCATCGGCAGGCGGACTCTCAACCACTGTGCCACCAGGGAAGCCCAAATATATTATCTTTTAAAACATCTAATTCAGAAACTGTAAAGCTGAAATGATGTCTCAAAGTGTGAAGTACTTGGCTCAGCTACTTTCCCTCTGAACATATTTTTAATATCAAGTTTAAGGTCTCTAGACACCAAAAAAATCTGACTCACAGATGTCAACTTCACACAAAATTTCTAGCAGATAAAATTCACTTAGCTTATATATATTTATCTTAAGTTTAATTTGTATTACATGGTTATCAACTAGTTTTGAAATTCTGTCATTGTTTTGAATCTTTTAGCCTAAGGGGAACTTATTTTATCTTGATTTTTCTAAAATGTTGATGCCACTACCTCTGTTTCCCCATCTCAATACAGTGAGCACTTATGGTATATCAGGTATATAAAAGTAATTGTAGTCCAGCCCTTCTTGTTCCTCCCTAGCACTACATGGTAGCTTCCCAAATCGTCTCCCTACCAGTGGTTTGTCTTCCCTTGAGGCCATTGCCCACAGCAGGGTCAGAGCGATCTTTGTAAAATGCAGATCTGGTCAGCTTAAAGAATGGCACTTGGGGCTGAGTAATTCTTGGTTGCAGGACACTGGGAGGCTGTCCCATGCTCCGTAGTCTATTCAGCAGCCTCCCTGGCCTCTCCCCAACTGAATGCCAGTGGCATCCATCCTCCCTCCCACCATTTGTGACAACCAAAAATTTCTCCAGACATTGCCAAATGTCCCTTCAGGGTCAAAATCACTCGTGTTGATAACCACTGCTTTAAATAAAGACCAATGTTCCTCATATAAAAGGAAATCTTTAAACCCTTGGTATAGCAGAAAAGGCTTCCATGATCTTCCCCTGCCTTACTTACTCTAGGGGCTTTTCCAGCTCAGAATCTATATGCTGATTAAAGTTTAAAAAATGCCGAAAGTCTAGTTCCCAATATATTCAGATATTTTGTGTCCCATAAGAAAATCTGTACCACTTTCTCCCTCTAATCAGCCTTTCTTTTCCTTCTGGTCCAGTGGTCCCCAAATTTTACTGTGCGTGTATCAAAAGCACCTGGAGGGCACCAGAGGGCTGGGCCCCACCCCCAAGAATTTCTGATTCTGTAGGTCTGGGGTGAAACCTGAGAATCTGCATTTCTAAAAGATTTCTAGGTGATGCTGATGCCCTTTGAGAACCAGTATTCTAGTCCCTTTAGGGAATCCCTCCTTACCTGGAAGACTCAGATGTGTTGGTCATCTCTTTCAGGAAGCTTCCTTGACTGCTAACACAGAGCTTGTTTTCCTTCTCTGTTTTCATAGCACCTTTTCACTAATGACCTTGCACCCTTATCACATTACCCATCTACTTATCTACCTAGCTCTCTCCCCCACTCACTGAGAACTCTCAGTGGAAAGTTCTCTTTTACCCTCCAGAGCCTGGCACACTTCAGGCCCTGTGTAGATTCTCATAGCCTACCTTCCTCAACAAGGATTATAATAGATCAGTACAGTTATCAGATATTGAAAATCCTTGGATCTCCCTCAGCCCAATACTTTGACCTACCTACCTAGAATCTTTTTTTAATTCATTTTCACCACTACACATGTCAGTGGAAGACTGTTTAAGTAAACTAAGGGAGGTGAGAGAGACAGAGAGAGAGAAGCATCTTATTTCTGTGGAAGTCAGCTTTGAATACATCCCACTCTAATCCTATCAAATTCCACCGACTCATCAAAATCAACTGCTCTCCTCTGACAGGACCTAACCCAAGGGCAGCAGCGCTACTTTTACAGCAGCATGAGGATTTACAATCCCAGGGCCCAGTGGGTGGCCCTGCAGACCTGCTATGTTCACGGCCTTCAGCAACAGCAGCTGCTTGGTGAGTTTAACTACCTGACTTGAACCAGGCATCTCAGGAAGGGACTCGTATGTTGCAGCTGGCAGTCAAGTTTCCAGGTAAATAGTTCAAGTAGAATGACCTCTGTCAGCCTGATATTTCATCAGCATGGTTGGCAGGTCAATTTAAAAATGATTATCTCTGACAATAAAAAGCAAGGTTTTATGGGGAAATTAAGAGGACTTAAAGAAACTGGAGTATGGTTTGTTATAAAATGTCAACAACTCTCTGAGATTTGCAAGAACTTGATCTAGTAGAACTGGCAATGGGCTTAGGCAGATGGCCCGGGCTCAAACCACAGCTCAGCCCATTGCTGGTTATGCAGATTCAAAGGCTTGTTTGACTCACAGCAATAATATTTATATTTATTATTTACCATGTTTCCAACATTATGCTACGAACCCTACATAGAATATTTCATTTTCTCCCCCACTTTACTGTTGTGGGAAACTGCAGCTCAGACAGGTTATGTGACTTGAAGAAGATCATACAGATAGTAAATGTCAGTTAGGACCATCACCCCCAAAGACCATGCACCTTCACCCCATACTCTACCATCTCTCTTCTTCCACCAACCTCATGGGATTTTATGAACCACAAATGAAAGAATGGTTGTGAAAAACTTTCACAGACCATAAGCAACAACCTACAGAAAGGTGTAGTTATTATTCAATCTCTTTTCTTCCAGGAGATGTTTTCAGTCTCCGGTTCCCCCTTATTACACTCTTCTAACTCCAACAGGTCCTTTCTTCTGTAAACACTCACTTGGCATTAGCACATCAACCTTATTAGTATTGTTCCTGTATTTGCACAAAAGGAAAACATGGTTTTTGCAAATGATTTAATATCAAGAACAATAACAACAATAGCTACCTTTTATTAGGGCTTCCTACGTGCCAGGCATAGTTCAAAGTGCTCTACATGTATTGTCTTATTTAAAACTCAAACACCTCTACATGGTGCCTTTATAACTCACATTTTACAGAAATGGAAATTGAGACATGAGTAAGTTAAATAACTTGACCAGGGTCGTGCAACTAGTAAGTGGCAGAGCCAGGGTTTAGCCTGGTCCCCATGCTTGAACTGAAGGGTTACACAGGCATCATCTGGTAGCTTTGTTTTAGAGTAAAATTGCATAGAGGCCAATGAAACCGTAAACAGAGATATGCAACATTTAGAGCACGTAAAACCCACCTGTCTATGTTATTAAAATACAGACTTCCAGGCCTAACTCTCTGTTTCTGACTCAGAAGTTCTTTGGAATAGAGTCAGAAATCTGCATTCTTAAAAAGCATTATTAATGTGGCCTCAGCCAAATGATTCTGTAGTGCGTGGTCTGCAGACTACACTTTAAAAACAGAGACAGATTGAATATATCTGTTTCTATTTGAAGAAAGTTTTGATATTGAAGATAAGCAATTCATGTGAAGATTCCACATGGCTCAAGTCCCTCTCCAAATAATTTGTTGTGTTAATCAATGACTATTTATTAACTTATTAAATGAGAAATGCAATAGAAGAAAAATATACTTCATATCCTGAAAAAATATACAATCTGAGTGTGCTAAACAGAATTGTTTCTACCCTACAAAGTAGAAGGAATTTTGTGCAGATGTGGATATTTGCAGAATTGTTTGTTTTGTAGAACTGTTGACTTTGAGGTTTATCTCATTTCTTCCCTCCAGGCTATATTACTCAACAGGAGGCCTTGGCTTGTGGTGCCTTACTTAGAGATTCAACCAAAAGAGCCTCAGCCAAGGCAGGCTGTCATAGAACCATCTCCCAGAGAGCCTCAGGCAGGACAAGAACACGGCCCTCAGCACTACCTGTGTTTGTGGTTCCACTCAGGGCCCAAAGCACAGGGCTCCGATCCCTCAGGACCAAGGCTTTGCACAAGCTCTGAACAGGTGGTTCACCCATATACCCCTGGCATCTAGTGAGTATTTAGTGCATATTTGTTGAATAGGAATGAATAAAAGAATAACATCTAATACAAACACCATACCTAGAAATAATCTCTCCAATTCACATACATTTTACTAGCAAGAACAAGTTGAGTGGCTTAAGAGCAATGGGAGCTAAGAGTCAGCAAGCCTCTCATTCTATATAGAATCTGTAGAGTAAAATGACTTTTGAAGCTTTCAAAGTAAAAGCTTCCTTTGAATTAGAACATCCCAGAGAAATCCCAAGAACAGTGGAAGGGGACAAGTGACCAGAGGATTCAGGTCCTCTGTCACTGGGTGAACATATTTTGCAAGCCCCCTACTGTGCATATTGAAAATACACAAACCAACACAGACGGGACACTGGGCACACAGGGCTTCTGGACCATAACATCTCAGCAGCTACTGGACTGTACCTTCCCATGGCCTCCTTGCTCGCAACTTCCCCATCAAACAACAGCATTAAACTTGGCCCCAAATCTTCTGGTTCTTGCCTAACTCAGTCACTTTGTGTCCTCTTGAAACTTGGACTTATCAACCTGCTACAGCTCGGTTTATTCTACACAGCTGTAATTGACCTTGACACAGGTAAGAGGATTCATGCACACATCTTCCCCCTGGCAGCTGAAGATACATTCTCAGCAGAAGAAGAAATAGCCCCAAAGAACGGATCTCAAGTCCAACCTTTCTATGGCCCTAATGGTTTTAAGACTACACAAATATGCAAAAACCGAAATTAACAGTGAGTCAGATCATCATACGAATTATGTTAGTTACATCACTAGTGATTTTTTTGTGTTAAAAATAAGTAACCAGAGCTCACAGAAAGTCAAAATTTAAAAATGCCTTTCTTCATCTAATTTCTAAATGTTCAACCTCTTCTCGCATTCAAATCATACAATGACTTTGTCGAGACTTTAAAAAGGAGTTGGTTGAGATGGAATATTAACTTGCTTGACAAGGAATATGCTAACACTGATCTGAAAGGCAGATGCTGCGATATTACGAGAAGCAAAAAAACCTCATTGATGATTATTATCATCTTCTCTCTGCAACGATTAACATAGAAGATGTAAAAGTTCTTATGAGATTCTGAAAACTCCCAGTACTGGCTGTGATATCTGATCTACTTTTCTTTGGGAGGGACAAGGGTGCATGGTTGGCAGGAAGACCTGGGTAAGCCAATGCTGATGTTGCTGGGTTCATTCACTTAATCATAAAGAAGCTTCTTGACCTCTGTAAATCCAGGCCCCAATTCATGTACTCTAAGCAGCCCTATGGTTCTAAGTTAAGAATTGTTAGGTAGGCTTAAAAGAAGAAAAAAATCAAATGAAACTGGGGTGGGCGATAGCATAGCCCTCTTAAAGAATAGAGGTTTGTGGTCGACCTAACTTGGCCTGTATTAACCTTCCCATTGTTCCCACAGTGGAGCTTTTATCCTTTTGAACTTCTTGCATCACTTTTATCTTAGACGTTTTTCTTGATGGGCACAGATATTTGCTGTGTAAACCTTAGCTACTGATGCAGAATATCAAGGAGGCCACTTATAATTCTGAGCTGCATCCCTACAACAAAAATTTCAGAAGTACCTTGTTTCCCATAGAGGATTTTGAAAGCTAATTGTCAGGTGAATATTACAAGGCACAAAAGAACAAATAAATCTATGTTGGTGCAGAAGGTCCCACTTGTTGGATCTCCCTTCTGAGAAGATAATGGCCTACCTCTTGAGCCCCACACCCAAAGCTTATGAGGAATATGATTGGTTGTGGTGCTGGAAGAAAGGTGCTCACCTGGGAGGATGCTAAGAAAGATGATCGAAGGGAAACAAAGGACAAACTGTGACTCTTAGGAAACTCTACTACTTTGACCTGTTGGGGACTCTATTGCTTGCCTTCACAATATCAGTGGACACCATCAGTATTTAAGGTCCTTGAGATCACTGACTATTTTCAGTGTAATTACTAGTACCTAGAACAGCACCTGGTCTGTGGTAGGTAATCAATAATACTTGTTGAATAATTATAAAATGTTGAAAGATTTTGCAAATCAGACTGCCTGTGAATTTGTGCTATTATTCTAGGGTCCCAGGATGCTGCAACTACTAGTGAGGAGTACAAGCAGTTTATTAAGTGCACAGAAGCAGCTCTCCAGGTGCCAGCAGTAGGGGTGAATTGTCTGGAAAGGATTTTAAAACAATAATAAAGCTCATTAAAAATTGGTCTGCTTTTGGGCTTCCCTGGTGGCGCAGTGGTTGAGAGTCTGCCTGCCGATGCAGGGGATACAGGTTCGTGCCCCAGTCCGGGAAGATCCCACATGCCACGGAGCGGCTGGGCCCGTGAGCCGTGGCCGCTGAGCCTGCGCGTCCGGAGCCTGTGCTCCGCAACGGGAGAGGCCACAACAGTGAGAGGCCCGCGTACCGAAAAAAAAAAAAAAAAAAAAAAAAAAAAAATTGGTCTGCTTTCTATTATCACCATAAGCCAGCAATTCTAAACAATATGAGTGACGAAATATTCCTCTACCAAAAATCTTTTGTTGGCCTAGGGTCTAAATAATTGCTGAAGTTACCGTTGAGTTTTAATAATATATATGTAAGCTTCAAAGTAACACATTCTTATTGCTTTTCCTTTAATAATCATTTTATTCCACATGGAAAGTAATTCAGAGAACTTCAAAACCATATCAGCTCACATATCTCCAACCACTGTGGTACTACGTATTCTTGAATGAACAATGGTTACACCATCACCGTAAAGACAAGAAAAAGAACTTGAATTACTTCATTCTTTACTCTATGTGGCCACTTAGCATTTTTCTTCTTTTAAACAATTTTATTGAGGTACAAGTTAGATGCAGTAAATGCAGTCAATTAAAGTTCAGTGAGTCTTGACAAATACATACACTTATGAAACCACCACCACAGTCATGATATAGTACATTTCCATTACCCTAAAAGTTTCCTTGTGTCCTTTTGTAGACAATCTCCTCCCTCAAACTCTGGCCCATGATAATCACTGATCTGCTTTCTATCACTGTAGTTGCCTTTTCTAGAACTTTCATAATTGGAATCAGAGTAGACAACTTCTCTCACTTAGCACGATGCTCTTGAGGTTCACTGTGTCGCATATGTAGCATTCCGTTGTATAGACACATCACACTTTGCTTATCCATTCACTAGTTTATGAACATTTGGATTGTTCCTAGCTTTGGACTATTACAAATAAAGCTGCTATAAACAGTTTAATGTAAGCTTTTATGTGAACATAAGTTTTTATTTCTCTTGAGTAGATACTTAAAAATATGATTACTGGGTCTTATGGTAGATTTAGGTTTCACTTTATAAGATGGTGCCATAGTGTTTTCCAAAGTGGTGGCCCCATTTTGCATTCCCACTAGCAACGTATGAGTTCTAATCGCTCTATACCCTTGCAATGTCAGACATTTTAATTTTTGTATTTTAGTGACTGTAGCTGCTGGGCAGAAGAGAACTTGGATAAGTGGGACATACCGTCACTATCAGTTATGGTCACCATCTTACTGGGAATCATGGCAAACTTCAGGGAAAGAAGTCATGATAGACATGAGGGTGGTGATGGCAATAATCATGAAGATTTAATAGCAGAAATTTCAAAGTTTAAGAACCAATCTTTCCAGCTTATTTTAAAGGAGGAAGGGTTTGGAGGAGATGAGGAAGAAGAAAAAGAAGCAACCCCTGCAGAAAAGACCACCCCTGGTCAAAGCCATGATGTGGTTCAGTGTGTCCTTAGTACCTTTTCATTTTCCTTGTTTACATTTTTCTTCAGGTTCAGCAACCAGCACCCCACCACCACCACCAAAATCTTTAAGCACTGTATTAGTTACCTATTCCTGCAGAAAACATTACTCCAAAACTTAGTGAGTTAAGTAAAACGGTAATATTTACTATCTCACAGTTTCTGTAGTCAGGAATCTGGGAATGGCTTAGCTGGGGCTTCTGACTCAGGGTCTCTAATAGATTGCAATCAAGGTGTCAGTTGAGGCTCTGGTCTCATCTGAAGGTTCAACCAGGGAAGGATCTACTTCCAAGCTCACGCCTGTGGGTGTTGGCAGAACTTAGTTTTTTGGGTGCTGTTGAACTCAGTGATGCAATTACTTACTAGGGGTTGTCTGGAGGCCACCCTCAGTTTCCTGCCATAAAGGTCCCTCAATAGGGTAGAAATATCAATACATCTCAATAAGTCACAAACAGCAACTTGTTTCATCTGAGTTAAAAAACAAAAGAGAGCAAGAGTGAGTGGTGTGTAAGGTGGAAGTCACAGTCATCTATAACTGATCTTGGAAGTGTCATGCCAACACCTTTGCTATGTTCTACTACTTAGAAACAAGTCACTAGGTCCAGCCCACACACAAGGGTAGGCGATTACACAATGGCAGGTTGTGGCGGGGGGAAATCACTGGGAACCATTTAAGAAGCTATCTACCGAAGCCAAGACTAGGGTAAGTTGAGTGAGGTGCCTGGGGTGCAAAACTGAAAGAAACACTTGTTCTTGCATGATCCTGCGTGTGAATCCCATGTAGTCCCTACCTAGACACCTCATTGCTGTACTTTAGTCTTGGCTCTGCTGTCTGCCACACGCACCCAATACCTTTATGTTGACTTCTGAACACCCAGTCAGGGCTCCTTGCCTAGACATCTGGTCTGAGCCTGTCTTCTCAGACAACTGTCCCATGCTGTAGAAAATCTCTAGCCTCCTGTATGCTGCCCACAAGCATGTAGACTCCAGACCAGTTGGAACCAGAAGATTGATGATGCTGACTCCCAGTTACTGTATCACCAACCAATCAGAAGAATGTCTACTCCACAACCCCCTTCCCTCACCCTGTCTTTAAAAACCTTTCCCTGAAAGCCATCAGGGAGTTCAGGTCTTTTGAGCACTCCTTGCTTGGCACCCTGCAATAAATGCTGCACTTTCCTTCACCACAACCCGGTGGCAGTAGATGGAATTTAGTGCACATGGGTGAGCGGACCCAAGTTTGGTTTGGTGACAAAACTTGGCTGTTTTTTGTCCAAATCCTCCAACATGCTGTTGAGGAAAAAGTAATTTCAGATAAGCCTAAGAGATTTAATAATTAATATGTAATTCATATATAATCTATACATTTGGAGCAGTATTAATCAAAATACAATCCATATACCAGACTCACTGGGGGTGCTTAAGGAAAATGCAAATTCTTGGGTCCCATCCTAGACCCAGTGAATCAGAATCTGAACAATAGCATCCCAGGTGATACTTATGATTACTAAAGTGTAACAACCCTTTGCACTTATGGAGTGACCTCAGTAGACATAATGCTTTAACCTTAATAAACTGAATTTTTGTTTGGCAAATTCAGCAAAAATTTAGGGGCAAGACTCCATGATGAGAGAGGCTTTTGGAGTTAGGGAAGTATCCCCTTAGTAACCTTCAGTAACTCATGTAAATAAACTGCTTATTATTTTTACTCAAAGCTAGGTCAAACCAATGGTATAACAGTACTTGAATCAACAAAAATGATTTAGTTTTCCTAGACTTGGTATTACTATATATGCCTTACAATTCCACCAAAATGAATCCTGACTTGATTTTCTCTCCCATTTCCTATTTTGTGACGAAGGCTATAGGAACCTGTCCAAGAGTTTTTGCACCTTCTCAATTAAAATGAGTTGTTAATTGCATCAGTGCTTGTAGAAGAAACCATTATATCAGCATTCAGACCCTTATAGTCCATTGTCTGAAATGTAATCAATCCCTATGTTAGAAATCAATCCCTTGTCTGCATCCAGAGAATTGTCCTTCATTTTTCTCATATTAGGGCTTTCATACTGTGCCAGTTACACAATGGATTCCATCAGGTCAGAAGGAGAGGAAATCCCTGTTGCTTTGAAAATCAAAGCTTAGGTGCAGTGTCAGAGGCAATTACCCAACTGTAACCAAGCCAAACAATGAGATGCTACATGGTATGAATTCCCAAGCACCCCTCTGGCTCATGGAACAGCACAGACCTGAGGGGAAATGAGGACCTGTTTATAAACAGAAGATTCTAGAGAAAGAAATTTCCTACTTTAAAAAAAATCTAATGACTCCAGAAGAATGATCAAAATGACTTGATAAGGTATCATAGAAAGTCAGTGATGTTTCAGAAGCCCAGCTCTGTATAAGGAAAAATACCACACCATTGTAAATATACTCCTTATTTAAACTCAGTCAACTATTACAGTATGTGTCACATTGTGTATTTATGTAAATAAGGAAAGATCAGAGGGTAAAGTCCCATAAGTCAGGGGGTCCGTTTGAAGCAGATCTAAGATTGGGTTAGGGGGAGGTAGGGAGGAGGGGGAGGCTGCTCATGGGCCAGATTGTGTGTAAAAGTCAGGGACTAGGTGTAAAATGTGGCTCCATTTCCTAACTGAAGGGTCTGAGAGCTGAAAAGGCTGAGAAGTGTATGATCTATGTAAGTTAAATGGCCCTTCATTTTGGGAGAGAAAGTCAGGTGTTAATGTTCAAGCTGTCAGGCACTTTTCCAAAAGAAGGAGAAGGGTATTCTGATTCAGCTCCCAGTTCCAATATGTGGGACTTTCCCCCAAACCAAGCACTTCTCAGACACCAGCTGGAATTTGTCCCACAAATTCAACTCAATTCTGACACTATCTACCTGGAGTTAGCATCAGATTCCACAGGTAGAGGACTCAGTCCTACAAGACTGTTCCCACTTCAGATGCCAATCCCAAGGCATCCAGGTTGTTACCTGCCCTTTTGACTGACTGGTTATAAATCAGAGGTTCCCATGAACCCCTCCCTAGGTTCAATTAATTTGCTACAGCAGCTCACAGAACTCAGGAAAATATTTACTTACTAGATTACTGGTTTATTATAAAAGGATATAATCCAGGAACAGCCAGATGGAAGAGATGCATAGAGCCAGGTACACAGAAAGGGGCTCAGAGCTCCCATGTCCTCTCCAGGTACTTCTGTCCCTGCATCTCCACATGTTCACCAACCTGGAAGCTCTCTGAACCCTGTCCTTTGGGGTTTTTATAGAGGTTTCATTAAGTAGGCATGATTGATTAAATCATTGGCCATTGGTGATTGAACTCAATCCCCAGCCACTCTCTCCGTTCCTGGAGGACGGGCAGGTGGAACTGAAAGCTCCAACCCTCTAATCACAAGATTGACTCCAAAGGCTCCTTGGGTACTTTCCAAAAATCACCTCATTAACATAACCAAAGATACCTTTATTGCTCTCATCACAGGAAATTCCAAGGGCTTTAGGAGCTCTGTGCCAGAAACAGGATGAAGACCAAATGTACATTTCTTATTATAAATCACAATATCACAGGCATACACAAAAAGAGAAAGTCATTTTAGAATTGATCACAATTCTTAAGATAACCTACATAACTGGAACAAGTAAAGAATTTTTTTTAAAAAAACTTTGCATATTATTTCAAAATTGTAATTTTATGATTAATATCTCATGGTGAGATGGGCTATATCAGGCAGTTCTTATGCTATTTAGTCATTTATATGTTCACATATTTGCAGTACCTGAGAGCTAGTGGGAATAGTATTTATTAATGATTATGTTTACCAGCAATTAATGATTATGTTTACAAGCACAACGCTCTGGCTGAAGTGCAGAGCATATATAAACACAAGTAGTGGGAAATAAGTCTAGGAAGAAATTATAGTCCAGTCGTAGATAAATTTTAATAAACTTTAATTAGCATACAATAGGGAATCACTGGAGTTGTTTTTAGTAGGAGCTTGGCCTGAGTACGTGTTAGGAGGACCGATTTCCAATACTGAGCAGGTTGGAACAGAGAAGAAGAGGAAGGAATTAGAGAAACAATTCAGGAATCTGTCCCAATATTCCAGGAGCAGAAATGAGGAGGACTAAACTCAGGAATGAAATACAGGGAACAAAAGCAGAAGATGTGGTGACTGAAGAATCAGTGACTTGGTCTGGTGTAACAGAAGAGAATGAGGGTATCACAGGGGAAACCCAAATTTTTTCTGAGGGCAAATGGCCCTCAGAAGAAGAGCTGATTTGAGGGATAGTGAAATATTGTCTGGCTTTGGGCCAGTTGAGTTTGAGGTCTCTGCATTTCAAGGGTATTGCCATGGAGTGAGAAGTCAATCCTGGGGGCAGTGAAGAGGTGAAAGGAGGGGAGATTCCCAGGGATGGAGGGCAGATGTGTAAGAACAGAGCCAGGGACAGACCCTGGCAATGGGGCCGGAGTGTGCAGTGTGTTACCCTAGAGGACAAAAGCATGCTTGAAAGGGATCCTTCAGAAAGTAGCCAAAAAAAGAGAGAAACTGGAAAAAGAAGAGCTAATGCCTGCATGAGGAAGATAAAGATTGAGATATGACCATTGGGGTGTCCAGTTCAAAGCCTGCTGGTGACCTTAGCAAGGCAGTGTCATTCAGGCACGAGGCGGGCAGCTGGACTGGTGTTAGGAGAGTACAGGGAGCCAGAATGAATTCAGATTTTTAAGCAATGTCAAAAAATGCTTGGTCAGCATCCATTCAAGTTTCTGTATTTCTTCATTCTACTCAGCCTTCCTAGAAATTCCTATTTGAATCCCATTTTCTCCATTCATTTACACAGAGTATCTCTCTTCCACCAAAATGGAAGGCATTTTCAAAAGCTGATACCAGCTGAATGTGTTAATGGAGTCTCATGATGAAATTCTATCAGGCAGAGCACATTGTTACTGCAACATATTTTATTACTCTATTAGTACATGTTATAAAATATGTACTTATGAACAACCACTACCACAATGTGAGATACCCAATCCATTGAGGTAGGAATTTGGAGCAACAGTGCCATTTTTAGCAAAGAAATTGACATGAGTAAAGGTGAAATTCAAGATTCTATAGCATGTGTGAAACGCAATGATCCGTTTTAAAGACTGGATATAACTATGCTACCATAGATATACTTCCATTTAGGACAAACCATTCCATTTATAATTGTTAAGAATACATTAAAGCTAGAGAATTGAAGTCAGACAAAAATCTCTTAACAAAATGTCAACTGTTTCATCCACAAAGAACAGCAGGAAGCTTTAAAAAAAAAAGCCCCTTTGACTAATGGTTTAAAACCCATGCTAATTTCAGTAAATGTAAGGGATGATTATAGTCAGCACTTTGAAAATGAGAAAATGAATGATTTAGGATGCAAACTGTATAAAAAATCTAGTCCCTAGAGCCAACACAGATATGGGCAGGGGAGGGGGTGAAAAGGACAATAAAAGTTGGTGCAGAACAGAGATACAGGGGAAATTTTATATGGAGAAAAAAATAAATCAATTAAAGCAGGAACCGTGCTGTTCATTGTGATAAATCATATTAACAGAATTCTTCTGAACAAGATATTCAATGGAAGGAAATTATATTTATTTATATAAATAAATCAGGGTTTTAACTGACTGCCTTCACTCTTGGATGCAAAAAGACAACGCCACACCTTCATGGCTGTGCCTGTACCACCAGAAACAAATGCGTTGGCAGAGAACCCTGTGTGCAGCCCTGTTTATGAGCATGCCCACAGCAGGTTCCAAAGAATAAAATGTTTCCAAAGAGGAGGGAAGCATGGAAATCAGAGCTTTGCTCAGAATGACATTCTGATTATTCTCATTAATGGCAAAAGAATCCAGTTTCATAAAAACCAGTGAAAGCAGCTTCATATTTTTTATTTTAGCTTATCCACCACCAAACATTTCTTGAGTGTCGGTGAGGAAGCAGGTCCTAGGGAAGGCACTGAAAATTGTGTATGGAATGAAATACTTCTGCTTAGCTTGTCTTTGCTGTTTACCTTGCAGCTTTGTGGCCCCCACTCTCAGACCATGGGCTGTGACCAAGCCCAAGGTGACCTTCTCCACAGGTGCTGGGGAGTGGCAGCTGTAGACTGCAAATTCCACTCACGTGAGGGTTCAGTGAGGTCATCTTCTGTAGCCACTCTACCTGGGCAGGACTAAGTCCAGCGGGAGAACAAAGGGAAGAATCCAAACAAGCTGCAGAGGTGCCTACCTACAAATCCTTCTGCCCTGACACAGGTTATTGTGGCTGTATAGACAGGGTTGTTTTTGATCAGAACTAAGTATCATATGATCTTGCAAACATAAACTGGTCAGAAGTATGTTTTACCTTTTCTCCCCATGTTTGTTTTTAGTTAAGGTACTTAATACAATAGTGAAGAGCACAACTATGGAGTCCAATCATCTGGGTTGAATTCTAGTTACATCACTTACCAGCTGTGTGACTGCAGGTGAAGGATTCCACCTCTGTGCCTCAGTCTTCTCCTCTGTAAAATGGTGAAAGTAACAGTCCCTACTTTGTAGAGTTTTGGGCCGATTAACACAAAATCCTCGACATTATATGTGTTCATTCATGTTAGCTAACTAATTACCTTGGTTTAAAAAGTATAATAATTGTGGCAACAGAACAACTAATACTCAATATTTTTAATGTTTTACCATTTACTTGGCACATTTATATGTGTCACACTTAATTAAAAGGTAAGTTTGGGTAAATGAGTTTATTGAATATATTGTAATTTTCCAGAAAAAGTTTGTAATGTCTCTCTGTAGGTAAATTCTCATCATCTCCTCTTTCAAATACTATTATATTTTGGAAAATACATTACGAAGGAAAAGCAATAGAAGTGACTTGAGAAATTGGGTGCAGGGAAGATCCAAACTGGAAACAACCCAGCTGTCCGTCAATTACAGAAGAGATAAGTAATGGGAGTTATTCAGACAGTAGAATATTACATAGCAATGAAAATGAATGAATTACAGCACACAAAACCATGATGAATTATAAAAACATAACACTGGGTCAAAGAAATCAGACACAAAAAATGATATGACATATATATGATATGATATGACATATATATGATATGATATGACATATTAGGTTGGCCAAAAAGTTCATTTGGGTTTTTCCATAATGTCCCACAAGGGACCAGCCCTATGGTTCTTATTATAATTGTAAAACACACCTCAGCCAAAAAACGATCAGGGAACTTTGAAGAACAAGATTTATTACGCATAGCTCCTAAAGGGTATACAGCATGCCCAAGGGCCACAGTGAGATTGTGGGTTGAGAGAGAAGGAGGGAGTGAGGACCCAGAGCTCTGCTGTATCCAAGTGATCCAAGGATCCAAGTGTGGGATACTTACGGTTTCACTGGTTCACTCTTTATTGGCAAATTTAAAGCATAGGAGGGGCAGTCAGGTCACAGGATGGGAAAGGTGAAGTCATTCAAGTGGTCAGTTATCTATGTTACCCTGGGCTTTCTAAAAGGGGACTCCATGAGTAAGGCAGCTGTGCTCTACATCTAGTTGTGTAGCCGGCAGTATGTTTATTTGAGATGGATGTCTTTGAAAAGGATGCCTTGGCAATCAAAAGCTTAATGCCAGGCACTTATACTCCATGACTACCACAGGATGAAGGAGCTGGTGATGGGAAGGGGCATGTGTGTGTGTAGGGCTTGTTTCTGGAATTCCGTCAATACCTTATTTCTTGGTCTGTGGGCTGGTTACTACTTAACTATTTGCTCATAACAATTTGTAATACTATGTATTTATGTTTTGATCATTTTTCTTTCTATGTACCATAGTTTACAAAAAAATACTTTAAAATCCCAGATGTAAGTTTGGGATTTTTTAATAAATGGAAATAAAAATGTTTTGAAGAAAGACATTAGGAACCTAAGCTGGATGTGAGCAAAGCAAGTCTCTTTGTTATATGCATATACTCCACCCTGAGCATCATTTTCTGCACTTACTTCTCCAAATCTTTTGCTCCCTTCACCAATTCAATTCCCAGCACCTCCAACCATAAAAGATTGAAGGATAATTATAAATAAATCCAGCTTACTGCAATGCCTAAGGATATTCTCACAGCATGCATAAGGGATCTGATTCTTAGATGGAAGGAAAGAAAATACATATTTTATGGCAAGATGAGAAAAATTTAAACATAAAATTGTTGTCTGCCTGTTTGGGCCTCCTCCCTCCCCCTTTGTATGTATTGTACATCTCCTTCTTAATCTCATCAAGGGTCACAACTCCTTAAGAGATAACCTTCCTTCTTAATCTTGTAAGGGGCAGTGATAACCCATGACCCACTACTCCCTTTGTTCATGTAGATCTGGATTGTGTAAACTGCCAATAATACATCATTTAATGCACAGCCCTCTGTCTCAAAAACTTATAAACCTATAAGGGAAAAGAGTCTGAAAAAGAACAGATCGGTAGATAGATAGATTTATAACTGAATCACTTTGCTGTACACCTGAAACTAATGCAATATTGTAAATCAACTATACTGCGATAAGAACAAACAACATGTAACTGTGCTTTGACCTCTAACGGGCAGAACAATTCTTGGAGCTGTCTGATAAGCTATTCCCAGGTTATAATCCTCAATTTGGCTCTAATAGAATTTTCCATTTCCTTCTTAGATCAACTAATTAATTTTTTCATTGACAGATATAAATAATAAAACCTGGATCATCAAGATGATGAAACATACTCTTGCGAGATGCTCTTTTTGAGAAGAAAACTGACAAATGTATGTTCTAATTTGGATAATCTGCTCTGCTTCTATTTCAGACTCTTAAGTGTACTTAGCTCACCTTTTTACAGAGACAGGAAAAAGTCCTGGATAATAAAGGTTCAGGACAAGTTAATGGCTAAGAGCAACAGTATTCTGCTGATCTATTTGTAACATTTTGAACAAGAAAAGCTTTTTCTGGCCTAAACCTAGTTTGACATTGAAAATACCTGCACTATAATGTTGACCTAACTCAGAAATCTCTTCAACGTATACATCTAGAAGAATGAAGTTAACAAAGTCCATAAAATAAGAGAGGAAAATTGTCTTTTTAAGACGTCGGTAAGGCCATTGTTTACTTGATGATGCCCACTCTAGGAACCAGAAGGACATATAGGTTCTACTGGTTCAGAATTTCTCTGTCACAGCCAGAGAAGGGTTACTGACCTAGGGACTTTATGAAGATGACAGATGAGTTGAGAATGACTGACCCGTATAAAACTGCTCTGGTACAGCTTTGCTTTAGTACGACCCTTTTGAGCGCCAAAGAAGAAACAGCTCAATGAAAGTCATTTTATTTGTTATGGGGATATTGTTGGAGAAATTGCTCACCACACAACATGGGAAACTCAAATTTCAGTACCAAGACCAACTGGCTTCCCCTAAATAACTGATTGTTTATTCTGTAGACTCAAGCTACTGCCTCGTTCTTTGTACTGGTCGTAAGGAATTTCAGTGCAACGTCTGAAGTCTACTGTTAGTATAGGCAGTTTTTGGTTTGATTTTTTATCTCAGATCCATATTTTGAATTTCCCCTGATTTCTGTATTTGCCTGTTTTGGTCTTGTTACTTGGTTTTTCAGGATGTAACA
Source organism: Phocoena sinus (assembly GCF_008692025.1). Lineage (NCBI taxonomy): Eukaryota > Metazoa > Chordata > Mammalia > Artiodactyla > Phocoenidae > Phocoena > Phocoena sinus. Next base: position 24,004,721 of record NC_045780.1, on the reverse strand, counting down.
GAGTGTAAGTATCTCCCCAAAATTGAAGCATCTTATCGAATAGGTCTGTAGTTCTAGTCCAGATTCTCTCCCAAGCAACAGACATAAACATCCATCTGCTTTGTGGACTTCACCTAGATTTTCTGTAGGCATATCAAACTCCCAAAACCTAGTCCTTCTGTATTCCATACTCTGCCTTGATAAGTGCCCCTATGTGCTTGGAAACCCAAGTCAGAATCCTGGGTCCCATACTGGATTCTTCTTTCTCCCCACACAATTTGCTTCCAATTAACTTCTAATTCTTGTCATATTGACTCCCCAAAATCTCCTGAGCCTATTCCTTTCTTTCCCTTCCCAACGATGGTAACTAATTTCAGGCCCTCCTTCTCCCTTGCCTAAACATATAATAATCCTTACCAGCTTCCCTGCTCTTGTCTCACTCCCCTCCAGTCAATGGCACACACTCCTGCAGGAGGGATCTCTCTAACACTCAAATCTGGTCATGTCACTGCCTGGTTCCTTTTTTTTTTTTTTTTAAGATTTTTTTGATGTGGACCATTTTTAAAGTATTTATTGAATTTGTTACAATATTGCTTCTATTTTATGTTTTGGTTTTTTTGGCCATGAGGCATGTGGGTGGCATCTTAGCTCCCCGACCAGGGATTGAACCCGCACCCCCTGCATTGGAAGGTGAAGTCTTAACCACTGGACCACCAGGGAAGTCCCCCTGGCTCCATTTTTTCTCAATGGCTCCCCTGTTGAGATAAAACAAAATTCTTTAGAATGACTTGTAAATGGTGTTTTACAGTTTGAACTTCTAAGCCTTTACCTCTCTGCTCCTTAAACGCTTGTGTGCTCCAAACATGCCAAATTCTCTTATTTCCCATTTTTATGCACACATTGTGTCCTTAAATTCCCTTGGATTGCCTTCTCTTAAATACCCTTCCCTCTTTGGTGAGCCAGGGATTCTTCTATTAATCCTCAGGCCCCAGTATAAGCCTTGCTTTTGAGAAACCTTCTCTTTCGTACTCTTTCCCTTGTGCTCCTATAGAATCTGACCAATATACCTATTATAGAAATTATCATGGTATTTTGAAATTACTTCCTTATATATCTCCTTGGACGATAACTTCCCTATATGTTCAGTCAATATGGCTCACTTTCCTTTGTATCCCAGAACCTAGCACAGAACACACTCAGTTAAATAAATTTATTAGTGAAGGGTAGATAGAATTGTTATGATTAATGGGGTCAGATGCTAACTTCAGAAGACAGTACTTTTAAAACAACAGATTAAAGCAGGGATCAGCAAACTACAGCCAAGGTCAAATCTGGCCCACAGCCTGTTTTTATAAATAATGTTTCATTGGGAAACACCTGTTTGCTTACATATCGTTTAGTCTGCTTTCATGCTCCAACATCAGAGTTGAGTAGATCTGGCAGAGATCATGTGGCCCACAAAGGCTAAAATATTTACTATCTGTCCCTTTCCAGAAAATGTTTGCAGATCCCTGAGCTACAGACATACTATGGGCCAGATTCAGAGACCTTAGAATGTGTCCTGCTGTCCTACAATGTCAATCACACTCAATATACAGATTAACCCTCCAAGCTTTCCTCTTCTATTCCAACATACCCCACTTCCATAATCTGAATTCAGATTAGCCCTCAAATTCTGCATAACCTATTCAAGCTCACTTATTTAAGATCTTCTGCCTATCTAACTATGGTATCTAACTAAGAGTGCAGAGACCGACTGTTCCTCAGTTTACAGGCTTCTCTTCTTCCTTTTAGTAACATACTCCCCTGAGTTTGGGCTGGGCACAGGACTGCCTGCTTAGAGACAATATTGCCCAGCCTCTCTTGCAGCTATATGGCCAACTGATGATGTTCTGGCAAATGGAATGTAAGCAGAGGGATATGTGCAATCCAGAGTTTCTGCTCTTGGAATAAAACTCAGTGCTCTCACTTCGTCTATCCTCCCTCCATTGGGCTGGAATATGGATGTAGAAGGGAGGGGCCAACTTTGATCCCACAGACAAGGACAACGTATGTGGGAGCAAAAATACAGAAGGAACCTGGGCCACCTTTCAACCTCATAGAGCACCCTTCTCCTCCTGGACTGCTTTCAACTCAGACTTTTTGTGAGAGAAATAAAACCTTGCATCTTTTTTACACTACTATTATTTGGGTCACTGTTAAAGCAGTCAATCCAACATCAGAACAATTTCACTCAGCTTCTCTCCATGTCTTGTTTTCCCTGAATACTCAGCTTAGATTTCCTCTCCCAAAATCTGCCCTCAGCCAATCTCTATTCACTTTCAACTACCTTCCCTAAACTCTAAGTCTTACTCTGAAACCTCACCCTTTCTTAATACCCTCATCTTTCCACTCCCTTCGCCCTTCTTTCCATCTCTGTTTTTTCTTCTTTTCCCACAAAAGAAAAACACTTTTCCAGCCTTTCTGATACATTCCTTGTTCTCCATTTTCTACTTTTCTTTCCTTGTTGCCCCAACAAGAAACTAAGCTGTTGAGGACACAGTATTTCTTACGGGACAGAAGAAGGGGGAAGCAGAGTTTAAAAAGACTTATTTCTCTTTAGCGGTAAACTGGATAAGATCATAAACACAGCTATTAATTTCTAGCAGTTTCACAATGGCAGAAGTTAAGAATTTGGAATATGATGAATCTAATAATATAAAAGTGCTATTAGTTCACTCTGAGGGCCACTGAGCATCGAGTAAGTGGTGAGTTAGGATGCAGGGAATTGACTGAATTGCATGGTTTTGACTCAAGGGCAAGAGACTTACTTAGGAGGTGAGAAATCCCCAGTCTAGGGTGATGCAGTGAAAACAGAAAGTAGGGGAGCATATCCACCAGATGTTTTTTTTAATACATATTTTTTAATTTTTAAATTAAAAAAATTTTAAAGGTTACTTTTCATTTACAGTTATTACGGAATATTGGCTACACTCCCCATGTTGTATAATACATCCTTAAGCCTCCACCAGATGTTTAAAGGAAGAAAAGTTTTGATGACAGATTGGATATAGAAGCTCCATAGTCGTCTTCCTAACAAGAATGTTTCCCTCAATATTTGGTCTGCTACATTACCAAAGGACTCTAGAGGGTATATGGAACTTAAAGGAGGGAATAGAAATAAGTAAATATATTTCCAGAGTGCAGCACAGTAAAATACATGCAAATGAAATCACAAGTATGCAAATAAGTGAACCCGGATGAAATGTCGTGTCTTACATCAAATGGTTAACACACGTTCCAAAGGACACGTCAGGTACACGCTGCTGAATCACATTCTGTTCTGGCGTGAACAGCTTCAGATTTGGGGCACTTCAGTGAATAGGTTAAGTTTAGCCTGTTTTTTTTTTTAATGTCTCTCTACAATCCCCTCTAAGTTATTCTCCATGATATCAGGCCCTCAATGATTATTAAACCAATCTAATGAAATAAAAGCCTTTCCTCATCTAACTAATATTGTGTGAATCATCCCTAACCTTTTGTCTCTCTGGAAGCTTTGTTCGTGACTGAGTGTGGTTGAAATTAGAATCCTCACAATTTAAAAAGAAAATAAAATTTTTTTACTCTGCTTCTACAAACAGAGAGCCTTACTTACAAACAAAAGCAAGGGGGATTGGGGGATAGAACGCTGGCTCCACATCAGAAGACCTGGGCTTAAATCTGGTGCCGCCATCTGCCAGCCATATATAATCCAAATATTACCATGTCCCATGTGCTCAGGGCTGCAGAAAAGCCAAAACACTGCAAACAATTCCAATTTTCACTTAATGTCTTAAGAAAATATTAAACGTCTTGGTGTATTCTTAACGTAAACTTAAACATTACCATCCTTTTCAGACGTCTCTCTTGTGGCTGTGTGGGAAGTAGCAGTAGCCTCTGCTCCGTCTCATTCACTTCCTCCCTCCCATGCATTCTCCCCTACACGGAGCTCACCCCTTCCACGACTAGCCCATCACCACTATTCCAGAGAATCAGCCCATGACCCCCACTCTGCACACCAGCTGGGGTGAGGAGGGAGTCTCTTAATCTTTCCACACTGACAACCATTGAATTTATTTCTAATCTCTCCTGAGTCCTCATTTCAATATCTATAAACTGGGGGTTCTACCTGTCTGATCTACTCCACAGGATTGTTCTGAAGCCTCCATGTCACACTGGATGCAAAACACTGTTTTTGAATGTGTTCCACTACTGTACAAGTTCATGTGGAAAGTCATCATTAATTTTAGGCCTAGTGTTTTCTTTCACTTTCCACGGACTTCCTTTGTCAAGGGAAAAATGCTCCCACATTGCAGGATGTTTGTGGGGTGAGAAGAATACTCTTCCTGACCTCTGTGTCTCCCTTAAGCACCATCCCTCCCTTTCCTTCCCTACAGAGCAAAGCTCTGGGGAAGCATTGTCCATATTCATTACCTCTCCTTCTTCACCATCATTTAATGCTCCCCCTTCCCCACCTACTCCACTAAACCTACTGCTTCTGATAAGGACATCAATGGCGGACAAATCAACCAAACACTGGTGGGCCCAACCCCTTCCTCCCTTTGATTCCATTTCTCCTGACTCTGCTTTTACCTCTCCATCATACTCGCCTCCCAGCCTCCTCTACACTAAGGTCCTTTCAATGTCTGCATGACCCTGGGGTATTCCTAATGATTGCAACACTTACCAGTTCATACTGAGCACCTACTACGCATCACACACCTGACATTTCCCATCTCGTCTTCCCATCAGTCCTAAGAGGCAGCCTTTGTTATTCCCATTTTACAGATGAGGAAACAGAGACTCCAGAAGGATAAGTGTGGCCAAGATCCCATAGCCCTCGAAGCTGGAATTCAAACTCTGGTCCTTGCTCTCCAAAGCCAGGTTGCCTCCCTCTTCTCTTCAGACTTTCTGATTTTAAATCTTGGCTTTGCCATTTACTTGCTGATCTCAAATCACCCCTATTTTAAGCTCTCTAACATCCATTTCCTCATCAGTGAAATGAGGATAACAGCATAGAACTTTCAGAGCTGTTGTGAGGATTTGATTACATAATGCTTGTAAACAACTCAGCAGAGCGGCTAGCACTTAGTAAGTCTCAATAAATGTTACTATTGCTTTTTATTATTATGTTCAGTACCATTGTCTGTCTCGTCTGTCTATATACCTGCTCCCTGGGCAGGCTCATCTATACATTCTGCTTCCAGTAGCATCTACATGTGAAAAAGCCCCTCACTCCACAGCCAGTCTAGACTTCTCTGCCAAATGCTAGACCATACTTCCAGTCATTGGTTGGATTTCCTCCATTTGATAACCCATGAACACCTCACATGTGACAAACTCACAGCACAACTCATCATCATCCTCCCCCATACCTACTTCTTCTCTGAATCCCCTAGGTTGGAGACTGACAATGCTACATGAGTCATAAACTTGGGCTTTGTCCTTGACTTCCCTACTGCCTCTGTCGGCTCATTACACCGACACCTAATCCTTCCTCCTATCATCTCTCTGTTTCATCCAGCCTCTCCTGGATGTTTTTAATGTTACTGCTAATTCTGTCTTTATTCAAAAGTTTGATATCTTCTTGTTCATCATGGATATTTTGGCACTAATTTTGATTTTTTAAAATACTCCACTAAAATATTATTTATCTTGATTATTGAAGGTTTTGGTGCCCCTTGAATTTTGGGTCCAAGGTAAGTGCCTAACTTGCCTTATTCTGCTACCGAGTCTTCTCCCAACGCAACTTCCTAAATGGTCCTGCCAGAATGATATTGCTAAAACACAGGTCTACTCATGGCACACACTTGCTTAAATGCCTTCAGTGGCTCCCCAAGCCTTCCAGTTCCACACTACCTCCATCCTTCCCCCATGAACCTTATGATTTAGCAACAGGAATCCATTTCCTTTCCCTACTTTCACATTTCTGTGCCTTTGGAACTGTGGCAAGTGACCTTTTTGGCAATGCTTTAGTTAAACTAGGATAGTTAGGAACTTGTTATACTTGCAAATAGCTGGATGTTTATGCGTTCACTGATAAAACTTAAATTTCAACTATATTTTATTAAAATCCTTCTAAAATTTATTATATGTCCCTGCAGTCTTCCATATAATATATTCATAATTTAAAATATTCTCAATGGCTCAGCCTCATCATTCTAAGCACCAGTTATGGTACTGTGCTATAATCCAGTGATGCCAGCCTCAGGAGTCATTGAAATTTATGTCATCTTGCCCCTAAACTCAATGCTCATATATAATCCATTCTTTTCCTTATTTTGCTGCAAGTCTCAGCTTCGAGTGTCTTCTTGCTCCTCCTGTACTCTGCTCTCTGCTAGTACTGGTTCTGCTTCTTATGATTCATTCCTAATTACTTGGCCTCATTCCATTTCCCTTGTCCACATCACTCCCACTTTAACCTTGCTTTCTGCCATTGTCTTCCACTAATTCTGCTTTCCCAGTACTTCTTGGAATTGGCACTCATGGAGCTTGATAATTATAACCTTCGCCAGCCTATGACTGTACTCTTCTCTTCTGCTCTGCTAACTGACTCATCCATTTTATTATTCAATCTTTTTCTCTTTATCTCTTCTTATGTCTTTTTACTCCTGAGTTTGCCATTGTTCTGGTTGGTTGAGAGGTGCTGAATATTTATATAATTGGGCTATGTAATCCATGGGTTAACTCTCAAGCTATTTCTACTGTGGCATTTCTCCACAGAGGGGATCGTGGGCAGAGGTTAAGAAAGAATTCTGACCTCAAGCTTCTGAAGGGCTTGACAACCTCTGTCCCTCTATTCTGTGCTCTTCAGAGAACTCCAATCCTACATTTTTTAGGTGGGGCAGGATAAAGAGACATGGCAAACTAACATGTGCAACCAAAGTGTGTGATTACTGAAGGGAATATTGAGTCAATGGATCTTACCCACGTTTGAATAAATTCACTCTAAGTTCTTTTGTTTCCTTGTTAAAATAGGAGAAGGCAGGGGATTACTCAGCATGCCAATTGCCCCCTATTTGGGGGTGCATTAAAGGGCTCCAGCAGATGACAAGTTAATTTTTATTACTAAGAGTTTACTTGTAATAATGAAATTATAAAATACAGAAAACAGCCATACTAATGAACAAAGTGTAGAAACACTGAGAATCCGGAAAGCTCCTGAACAATCTGTACTGAGACAGAAACTAGTCAGAACAAGATTTTTAAATAGATCCTTTCCTAATGACTGAGATTCTGAAGAAAAATAGGCATGGAGTAGAACCTGAAAGTTTTTTTTTATATAAATTTATTTATTTTATTTATTTATTTTTGGCTGCATTGGGTCTTCGTTGCTGTGCACAGGTTTTCTCTAGTTGCGGCGAGCTGGGGCTACGCTTCGTTCAGTGCGCAGGCTTCTCATCCCGGTGGCTTCTCTTGTTGCGGACAATGGGCTCTAGGGCCGCAGGCTTCAGTAGTTGTAGCACGCAGGCTCAGTAGTTGTGGCTCGCAGGCTCTAGAGCACAGGCTCAGTAGCTGTGGCACACAGGCTTAGTTGCTCTGCGGCACGTGGGATCTTCCCGGACCAGGGCTCGAATCCGTGTCCCCTGCACTGGCAGGCGGATCCTTAACCACTGCACCACCAGGGAAGCCCCAAACCTGAAAGGTTTTGATTGCTCATTTTTCTGGTCATTATCCTCTTAAAAACATACATAAATAAAGCCAGGACCAGCGAAGAAGGTATAGTACGTACTTCTTGGATACTGAACACAAATAAGTCTTTTTGTTTGTTTCCACAGTATTCCCCACCCCTACTCTCTATGTCCTTGCAAAGAAATGTGACATAATGGAAATAACAAGGGCTTAGGAGCCAGAAAGATCCAATGTGACCTTAGCCCCACCATTTATTTTCTGGGTGGCCTTAGGCATGTCACCTTAACACAGCAAGCCCAACAAAGGGTTCCTGAAGTGCACATCAAAGGAAGCCTTTGAGGACTGAAGAAGAGAAAGTGCACAGGACCTTTAGTTCAATGCCTGGTACATGGTGGGAACTCAGAAAACATAGGTTCCCCTCGCATATTCCTCCTCTTCACTTTCACATCATCTATGCCAGGGGCCAGAACCTGGCGTCAAGGTCTCTACCTCCATCCCGTACCAACACTTGTTCTCAAGAACGGAACTAAGGAAACACTTCTTCACAACGTGAAAATAATGGCCCAGTGAAAGAAGCAAATTCTAAGAGCTCAACTTTATGGGATGACTATTAGGCCCAGATTCTCAGGGTGGCTTCTTTTGAAAACTTCATTGTTAACAGGTTCTTTCCCTTGCTGTTAGTTTCAGAAGAAAGTAGGACTGTGCTGATCTGAGGGAGCAGAGAGGCATTTAATTAGGATAGACTGCAGGGTACCCATGGGGACATAAAGAGACGTCAGATTGAGATGCAGATGGACGTCATTCTGAGGAGGATTTGAAACACGAAGCAGAGAAATTTGTCATAATTCGGCAGGTGAGGATAAGGCACCCACATGTGAAAGAGAGAGAGAGGGTGAGTTTGGAGCTGTACTGCAGGGCAGTTTCTTTCACTGTGATGTGTATATAATGGGGAGCTTTTGCGAACCCTGGCCTAAATGCTTCTGAAAGCTAGGAGCAGGAACAAACCAACAGGACTTGGTGGCTGCCTGATGCAGAGGAATAAATACATCAAGGGCAGTTTACACATAAAAACAAAAAACACCTGGGGCTTTGCAACCTTCTAGTGCTCCTGGTCACCCTCTTCAACCAAGCAATGGACTCAGCATTGTGAAGAGCTCAGCTCTCTCCTTCTTGGCGCCAAGTCTGACATCCAGTGTGTCTGGGAGGGTGCACGCTGCCCAGGGGCAGTCGTGGCATTCATTAATCTACTCTTGGGTTGGGATCTAGATCCAGAGACTTCCCTCCTCTTATAATTGTTTGAGGGAAAAACTGGAAGGAAGGAGCAGGAGTCCATGGCAAACACACAGTTAAACCCTCTTTGAAGAAACCACAGAGCAAGGATCTGTGCTCTGAACACGCCCTGCACTGCTCTTCTTCAAAGGCAGGCCAGCCCGGCGATGAATACTGGTCTAAGCCCTTTCCCACGGCTGGGATGGAGGAGGTCTCAGCGCCCCGTGTGGTGGCTTCCTCAGCAAGGGCCCATTCGATGGTGCTGTTGTCTTACGTGACTGGCCCACTTCTGTAAGGCAGTCCCATAAGCGTTTTATTGTCATTCTTTGAACCTCTTCCAATACTTTGATGTCCTTGAAGTTAAAAAGCTAAAAACTGCACACAGTACAGCATGCCACACAAAATACCTTTAAAAATTCCTAGTTCGGAGGAATGTGGGCAAAGCCAAATCTCTCCATTTGATTCTGATTGTGTCCCTCTCTTAGGATTTGTCTTGGGCGTGTTACTATACAAATAACTATCATCATCATCATCTCCTCAATTTTAAGAATTATAATAGCTGTAAATTAACTTATCATTTTTTGAGACAAAAAGTTTTGTTATCTAAAGTAAATTCTTAAAAGAAATCAGATTATCAAAAAGTACAAGCATAGCTAATAATACTAAACCAACTGCTCAACAGGTTTTTTTTTTTGAGCCACAGTCCTTTTTGAGCATCCACTGATTCTACAGGGCATATCTGACAAGCAGACCACGTGGTCCCTCACCTGGACTGCTACGACTGCCCTCTACATGCTGTGCTACTCAGTGGTTGTGGGCAGCTGAAAAATTGGACAAGGTGGCTGAGTCTTTGAAAGCTGCACGGGCCAACCTTTTTAATTTAGTAAGTCAATGCAATTTAGGTGCCCTCTGAGTACAGCTAGTTCTATAATGGGGAAAAAGCCCTGGAATTTCTTGCCTCAGCTCTGCCACTAAATTGGGAGTAGCTACAACTATTAGTGAGATAAACCAAAGTCAGATCTTACAATTTGGGACATAAAGAATGTGCTGGAGAATGTCACAGACAGTCCCTTGGGGGCAGGGTTCATATCTACAGTAGTTCTGAATTTAATTTTTAAAATGACTTCCTTAAAAATATGTCAAAAGGATACCCAAACAACAAGGATGCATTACTGATTGAAATACGCAATGCATTTAGAGGTAAATTTATATATATACACTCACACACAGATATGTTTTCATAATCACACTCACATTAGCCCTGCTCTCACTGATGGCCAAACATTTCAGGGGAGAACATCTGGCAGCCTCCCCCTAGTCATCTTTTTCTCCACAAAATTCTTCCCACACCTTTGTACCAGCTATGACTAATTTTTCATTTACCAAAGAGGTCATGCTCTCTTTCCATCCCAAACTTGGCTCAAATTGCTTCCCCTACCTGGAATGCCTGTCCTGCCCTGACTCCTTCTTAACCTAGCTAACTCTCCCCATGTGTTGAGGGCTCTAGTGACCTCTTCCAGGAAGGCTTCTCCCTCCCCCAACCTCTCTCTCTCTCTCTCTCTCTCTCTCTCACACACACACACACACACACACACACACACACACACACAATCTACATACTTGACTAGTACCTCATGCTTACTTCTCCCACAGCATTTAATACCCATTATTGAATGATCTGGTTACTTATCTGTCCCCCATCTCCACTGTAAATGACCAGGACCCTATAGGCCTTCTCAGGACGGACCTCACCCGCCTCCCCCTCACCACCCTGTCCTCCGCCTGCCTCTTGTCTATAGAAAAACTTTAGCCTCCTTGGCCTTCCCAGAGTTCCAAAGAATAAATTTAGTCAGAGAAGTAAGAAAATGCAGAAACAAAGGAAAACAGTCAAGTAAGACAAAATAATAATAGTTTAGCTATTAAACAAAGTCAAGGACTTTTAGTTCCTCCTCAAGGGCTACAGACAATATTCTGAGCCATGTCCTTTGAACTGTTTTGCAGATACTGAAACCCCAACCAGGTGGAAGAAGTTAACTATATGCTGACCACAGTCACACAGACCCCAGACTGGTTGGGACCAGAAGGTTGATGATGTTGACTCCCGGTGACCTCATCATCAACCAATCAGAAGAATGTGCACGAGCTGATCAAGCACCCCACAACCCTCTCCTTCACCCTGTCTTTAAAAACCTTTCTCTGGGGCTTCCCTGGTGGCGCAGTGGTTGAGAGTCCGCCTGCCGATGCAGGGGACGCGGGTTCGTGCCCCGGTCCGGGAAGATCCCACATGCCGCGGAGTGGCTGGGCCCGTGAGCCATGGCCGCTGAGCCTGCGCGTCCGGAGCCTGTCCTCCGCGGTGGGAGAGGCCACGACAGTGAGAGAGGCCCGCGTACCGCAAAAAAAAAAAAAAAACCTTTCTCTGAAACCATCAGGGAGTTCGGATCTTTTGAACACCAGCTGCCTAGACTCCTTGCTTGGCACCAGCAATAAATGCTGCACTTTCCTTCACCACAACGCGGTGTCACTACATTGGCTTTACTGCACACGTTCAAGCAGACCCAAGTTTGGTTTGGTAACATCACTCCCACCTTAGAGTATCAGCTCAACCAGGACAGAGCTGGTGTCTTTTTCACTGTGTGTTCCCATTCTTCACACAGTGCCTGGAAAATAGGTAAATAAATACTGAGTGAACAAGTGAATGAATGGAATGAATGAGTGAATGAATTCTTACTCTGGCCATTTGGTGAATAGTTACTTCATACATTACCTCCAATCCCACTCCCACCCTGAAGTCTGGAATTGAACTGAAGGCTGGTGGGTGGAGAATTTGGTCTCCATGTTCCCTAGACAACATGAAGCTGTTTGACTTAACCATCCATCCACAGTCCACCCGGATGAGAAAAAAACACCTTGCTGGGTAGTTTTTCTTTTCCTGGAGGTTTTCAGCACCGTTTGTGGCACATTTTATCAAGTCTAGACACATTTTTTTCTCCTTGTTCTGTGGAGTCTCAGTCCCTGTACCATAAACCTCTTTAATCTTGCTGGTGTAATTTGATAGCGGTCATATAAAATCCCTCTCCTCATCTGCTAATAGCAATTTATGGACACTTACTATGAGCAATGTACATTGCAAAAGACTAGAAAACTCACCCTTTGGTTATGATTCAGCATTGTAATGTGATAGCTGGGAAACTAGGCTGATAGTTTAATCAGTGGTGTGTGATCCTTATTTGTGGTTGGCTGCCTCATCAATTTTCATTTGGGAATTGAAATGGACTCTGAGGCAGATATGGCATTAATTACGGGGGAAATTGGTTGCAGTATGCCTTGAAGTAAAACCCTTCTGATGGGAATCTGAGATTGAAAGAAAGCCAAATTATAAAAGGATGATTTACTGGAAAAGGCAAATGTATGCATTACCATCACTGCTTAGCAAAGAAAAAGGAACTGATAAACCAGAAAGACTGTGGATTGGCTGAAAAGTGAAAAAAATCCCTGGGTCTAACTCACTTAAAAAAGATTTATTCTTATGCTGAATGCATTATATTTCCCCAGATACATATGACATTTTCCAAGAGTGCACTTCAATTAAAAGACAAGCAAGCATTAATAACAGTTGGCAGGGTCCCTATTTTCTTCTAGATTGAAATATATTTTACTTAGAACTGAATAGGGACCATCTAGGGACACCAAAGTTAAAATTCATTTTACCACTTATGGTATCTGCTGTGTATCAATTTTCTTCTTATAATATCACGTTTTTTTTTTCCTGAAGATTTCAAACACCTTCTTAGATAATATCTTCTTTCTCCTATCACCAAATATTGATGAAGTAACATATAGAGGCAAAATCATAGTTGAATGACTATCTCCAATTTAATACGAGAAAACTAAGATATGGGGACCTTAAGTTAGTACAGTTTTCAAAGCAATATACTCTTTTTTACTAGGTATATAACAGAGTGAGTTATTAAAAATCTTTTTGAGAATTAATACCTCTTCCTTCATTGTACCCAGGAAAAGGAGAGCAGCACTGCATTTTTAAAGGCTGGGACATGTTCACTCACACCCAGGGTTGAGCAGAAGTAAGAACCTCTGTGTTGCAGGCAAAGAGCAACACAATACAGTGGTTAGGGACAGGGACTGAAGTCAGGTCATCCATACCCAAATCCTGCCTCTGCTACTTACCAGCTGGGTGACTTGAGCCCTGGCCTCTATGCCTCTGTTTCCTCATCTGTATGATTGCTATAGCACAAAAGAGTTCCTTATTATCCTAAGAATTAAGTTGGGTCTCTTCTTTAAAGGGAGGAGCTGCAGGAACAATTTGAATTGGACAACGTAGAAGTTTCTGGACCCCAGAGAAGGGTAAGAGTTCTGAGACCAAGTGCAGGTTTCCATTGGAGAGGGGAGACCAGGTAGTGCCCAGATGGGAGACTGAAGTACACCGAACCTGGGACTCTGCCCCTTGGTCAGGAGACCAGGGACCAAGAATTCCGTGGGCAAGTCTGTGGACATGGCAGGTATCTCTAAGTCAGACTGGAGCTGAGGGCTCACCAACACATTTGTAGTTAAAGGTATTTTTACCGTGTGTTCCCTTTCTTCATACAGTGCCTGGAAAATAGGTAAAAAAGTATTGAGTTAAATGGGCTGCTCCTCTAACTAGGGTGTTTGAAGACAGAACTGAAGATTTTTTTTTTTTTAAGAATGTAGCATAGCAAGAAAAGGGGACAGAAATAGGGAGGAGAGTGTGGATCAGAGGCATGGAGGGCAGATTGAAAAAACGTCTACGTTCAAAAGAAGCAAAAAAGAATTTGAAATAGGCAATAGGTGAAGAAATAATGGATGAGAACTTTCTAGAATTGATGAAAGATATAGATTCTTAAATTCAGGAAATATTACTAATCCTATACAGGACAGAAGAAAAGAAATCTACACCTTGACTTGTCAGAGTTAACTGCAGATTATCAAAGACAAAGGGAAAAACTTTTTAAGTAGCCAAAGAGAAGACAAATCATCTACATAAGAGCAACAATTAATCTGACAGCTGACTTCTCAACAGCAAGAATGGAAACCAGAAGACAAAACAATAATACCATCAAAGTACCAAGAAAAAAAATCTGTCAGACAAATATGGTACCTAGCTAAGCAAACGTTTTTTTAAATCAAAATAAATAATTTCCAGGCCCCCCAAAAAATTGAGAGAGAGAGAGAACTTACTGCTACCAAGCCCTCAATAAAGGAGGGTTATACTGAAGATTATACTTAGGAAGAAGGAACATGTTCCTAGATGAAAGGTCTGCTATGCAAAAGAAATGTTGACAAAATATCAGTAAGCGTATGAATGAATCCAAACAATCATTAATTATGTAAAATGATAAGGAAATGGCTAACAAAGGATTAAAAATTTAAATTAAATACTGGACAGCGACAACTTTGAAGTAGAGAAACACCAGCTTGACTATCTCTGATGATTCCCTATTTTATTTCACTGGGCTTGCACTATACATATACTGTAACTTGGCAACTACTAACTTCTTTATGATACATCATTTTCCTAAGAATATTGTATACCTTTTCAGTTGTTCAAGTCACCATTTTTATGTCCCTCAAGTGTCTGATAAAGTTTTCTTTGTATAGAAATTGTACATTTCTTCTTAAGTTCATTCTTGGGAATTTATCTTGTTATTGCTTTAGAAATGAGATCTTCCATTATTATCTAATTGGTTTTTGTCTGTATATATCAAAGTTAATTATTTATGTACAATAATTTTGTAGTAGTCATCCTCCTGAATTATCTTATTGTTTATAGTAACTTTTCCACTGATCATTGGTTTCACAAGTTTAAAAATCACATTGTATGCAAAGATTTCTCTTTTAATTAATTAATTAATTTATTATTTTTTTTTTGGCTGTGTTGGGTCTTCGTTTCTGTGCGAGGGCTTTCCTAGTTGCAGCGAGCGGAGTCCACTCTTCATCACGGTGCGCATGCCTCTCACTGTCACAGCCTCTCTTGTTGCGGAGCACAGGCTTCAGACATGCAGGCTCAGTAGTTGTGGCTCACGGGCCTAGTTGCTCCGTGGCATGTGGGATCTTCCCAGACCAGGGCCCGAACCCGTATCCCCTGCAGTGGCAGGCAGATTCTCAACCACTGCGCCACCAGGGAAGCCCCCGTATGTAAAGATTTTACTTCCTCTTTTTCCATGTGTATTTCCCTTGCCTACCTGCATTACCTAAGTACATCAGTCTAAACAATGTTAAATAATAGCGGTGTTTGTGGTCATTCTCTTGTTTCTAATTTTAATGGAAATGTTATTTCTGGCGTTTGTCCACTAAGTGTGATGCTGTTTTGTGGACTGAGAAAGGAATTTTTTTACCATGTTAAAGAAGAATCTATATATTCCTATTTAATTAATTTTAACAGATGTCAAACTTTATCAAATGCCTTTTTAGTACCCATAAAAATTATCATAGTATTTTTCCAATGTACAACTATTAATATGATGAAATACATTATGATGTATTTCTATAACAAATCAACTCTATATCACCCAAATACAGTCACATGGTCATGGCGTATTATCTTCTAAGGTGCTACTGGATTCTGTTTAATTTTCCTTTTATTTAGGATAATTGCCTCACTATTAAAATGAAAATTTGTGACTTTGTTTTTGTGCAATCTTTTTCAGTATTTGGTGACAATGTTATATTCACTTCATAAAAAAAATCCTTTGGAGAATTTATTTTTCTATGTCCTACAAAGTTGAAATTGCATAGGAATTATCTTCAACACCAGATAATATCTTTTTCTATGAAGGAAGAACTTTCCTATCCCTTGCTTCTTTTTTCTGCCCCCAACTTCAATTCTGGAGGAGACTAAATGGGATAGAATGAAGGGGATGTGTGAAGATTAAGCACAAAGTGGAAAATATAGAAGTTGATATGCTCTCCTCTCCTCTCCTTAGCTTCCTATTCCAAAGCAGCAGTATTAAGTTGGGGGAGAGGAAAATCTCAAACTTCAAATGAAGTTAAGGGTTTTTATTATTAAACTGGGCTGCACCTTTAAATTGCTGAAATGAGATTATTCTTATGACTTGAAGTGACTGTGAGGACTTTTGATAATCTAAGAGTTACTAGAAAAATCTATGAGACTTAAGCACGCACAATGAGTTGTTCTGAAGGGCCACAGGAGGAAACAAAGTTATTTTATGACTGCACCCTGTTAAGTCCATCTTTTGCTATGTGGCAGTTACACCTGCCTAGGACACTATAAAGAAGGATGAATAAAAGCAGCCCAGGGCTTCCCTGGTGGCACAGTGGTTGAGAGTCCGCCTGCCGATGCCGGGGACACGGGTTCGTGCCCCGGTACGGGAAGATCCCACATGCCGTGGAGCAGCTGGGCCCGTGAGCCATGGCCACTGAGCCTGCGCGTCCAGAGCCTGTGCTCTGCAATGGGAGAGGCCACAACAGTGAGAGGCCCGCGTACCACAAAAAAAAAAAAAAAAAGCAGCCCAGGCTGTTAAAAGAGTACAAAAATGAAAAAAAAAATTTTTGACTTCCTCCCAGTGGCTATCCAACACAGACCTCTTTCCTCCACCTCCATTTAAAATTTTTAAATCCTACCTAGAAGAGACTCTTCTATTTCAGAAAGATTTTTGGCCAACATCATCTCTGTCAAAACAGATAACCATCCAGGCTCCCAAGAGTCAGAAAGAAATGGTTGGTGGAGAGAATATACTTGTCAAAGTGGTGTCACCATAGGACCTAGGAGTGAAGACATCCCTCCCAGAGTGGCTTGATGTAAAAGTAGAACAACTTGGCTCCTTCTTCTATTGCTCTCTGATATTTATAATTCAGCTACATCTCCTGAGGAGTAACCAGAATCACAAAGCAATAATTCTCTGATCTCTGCAATTACTACGGAGGAGACATTTGAAAATTCAATATCTACAAGTATCTCGGAGAGTTAGCTGAGCAATAGCCTTCTCCCAGATATTGACAAAGCTGGTGCTTCTGCCTCCTTCAGGGGTTTGCTCCAATGTTACTTTCTCAAAAAGGCCTCATCTGAACACTATCTAAAATTCTCAACCCCCAACAGGTCCTATCTCTTTTCACTGCTATCTTTTTTATTTATCTATAATATTACATACGTTACTTATTTATCTTGTCTATCTTCACCAGTAGACTCCATAAGGGCAGGAATTTTTGCCTAGTTTGTTCACTGTTGAATCCCCAGTACCTAGAACAGTGTGTGGTAGATGGTAGGCATACTTGCTCAATAAATAAATGAATGAATTGAAGAACTGAAAACATAGTAAGAGTCCATTAATGGTGATTTTTAAAAAAAAAATAAATTATAGTAGATCCATAGGAGGGCAGTATAGAATAAGGACTCTAAAGTCAGATTACCTGGAATAAAATTTTGTCTCTGACACTTGCTATCTTTGTGTTATCGGGAAACTTACCTAATCTCTTAGTGCCTCAGTTTTCTCATCACCAAAATGGGGATTATAAAAGTACCCATCCCTTAGGATTGGCATAAGTATTAATGAGATAATCGTATTAAATGCTTAGCACAGTTCTTGACATACAGCAAATAGTTAAATAATGTTGACTCTTATTACTACAATGGAATACCATGCAACCATTAAAAGCATGAGGCTGATTTACATATATGGACATGGCAAGATCATAGATGTTAAAGAAAAAAAGGTACCCCCAAACAAATATGTATAGTATGATCTCACTTATGTGTTTTTTAAAAATCCCTGTATGTGTTATATGTACATAGATTAAAATATATGAAAGAAATCAAACCAGACTCCTATCAATGGTTGCCTATAATGAAAATGATATGGATGTCTGTGAAGGGGACTTTAACTTCCTGCTCTCCGAGGCAAACATTTCTGCACTGTTTGAATTGTGTGATTGAATTATTTACAATGGGCACAAATTTATTCCAAGTTTCTGGTATATAAGACTTTAAAAATGGGATGAAGGATTCCTTCTTTGCCTGCCCACTGAGCCTGCCTTCTGAGACAATTGTCCAGATCTGTAAGGTATGGTTTTAAGGGTGTTAGAAAAGATCTCTGGTTAGACCTTTTATCAAAGTATATTAATCTTTTAAAATTCATTCCCCTGTTAATAAGCAAATATTTAAGTCCCTTTCTATGATTTGTATTTTTCCCAAGTATAAAATCAGATTTGTGTGAGAGTAAAGAATAGGTTTTTCAAACTATACTCACTGTCTCCCTCCTCTCCAAGATTCTGAATCACTCTCTTAGATGCCCCTTTGTTTCTCTTCCTAAATTGTAACCTAGAAACGTAAATCAGTCTTAATGTCTCATTTTCACCTCAACATCACAAATGCCTGATCAATGAGAGCAGAACACCTTCTTGAAGTAGCAGTTCTGCTGTGACCATCTTCTTTCCTGTTGATAATGAATAACCCTCCCTTGTTCAAAGAACTTGAGTCTTTTCTGACTCTTCTTTTCTCTCATTTCTCACATTCAATCCATTTTTAGTCATCAGAAAGTCAACAAATGTTTTTTGAGAACTTACTGTGTGCCAGGAACATTCCTTGGGGTTGTAGAGACACAAGAGTAAATGGCCTTTGTCTTTGAGGTGCTCACAGTCTAGTGGGGAGATAGACATGTAAGCAAACAACACATTCTACAAAGTGTTATGGAAACACTTTCCCCCCCATCTCTTGTATTCATTCCTTCTGCTGCCTTGCTTATCAAAGTCTTTCACCTGCAATGGTTCCCTAACTCATCTCTCTATTTTCAGTATCTCCCATTCTAATCCATTCTATACAAGGCAGCTCAATGAATCTTCTCAGATCATCATTTTTAGTTTACTGCATGATTTTACTTGTCTCCAATGCTCAAAAATCTTCTTAGTTTCTCATTACCAATACTGCAACATACAAAAATACATTACTTCGGGGTCAAGGCTAGTACACAGTATACTCTCAATAAGTAGCTAACGAATGAATAAATGAATGTTGGATGAGTGAATCTGGACTGAACCTCCCTATTAAGACTTCTATTTTACAATCATATGGCTCTAATCATACTACTTTATCCACATGGATACAAATCTTGTCCTAAAGGCACATTCGCACATTCCTGCCTCTGTCCCTCACTAGTTCCACTCTTTCTGTGTCCCTGGGAAGCCCTTTCCAAGTTCCTCCTAACTGCCAACATGCGCAAGCTCAGCTCTGGACCCACCTCTTCAGTGGAGTCTTCCCCAAACACCACCCTCTTCCAAAACTCCTTGTTTGAGCCACTCATTTGCTGCTTTGGAATATGCTACTGGGAATTGGTATCTTTTGATAAATATGCCCTGTCTCTCCAAATAGGATCCCCATAATTTATCAGCTTCTCTAAAACTGGAACTATAATTGTTAGCTCTCATATAATAACTTAGAGGGCTGAAACAATTTGGGAGAAAACAACATTTATTCACAATAGATGAGAATGACACATTCCCAGGTCTACCTCCATTGCAGACTGAACAAGGGATCTGACAGGAAATCATGAGGCAGCAGCCCTCATGAACATGATAATGAACTGGGAACATACTGATCAACGTCTTCTTTTCCATCGACACGACAGAATTACAAATCTATTTCCAGGGACAGCTCCATCAAACCCACAAGCTGTCACTGGGCATTTCATCATTTATTTGGTTTGATTATTAAAGATTCAGTCATGCTTAAACTGGGAAGTGGGAGAAAAGGACTAAGAGCCCTCCTGGGCTCTGTGCTAAATTGAAAAGCATCTCCCTGATACAACTCTCTGTGACCTGCAAGCTTTGGAGAAGAATCAAGAAGTATCAAGCAGTGAAATCCATGTTTGTATTCACATTTTTATTCTCATTCCACAGCATCATCATCTACTCCACTCCAAAGTTCAGGAGACACAGGGCATAGAAATGACCTGTTTAACTTGTAACTACGAAGAAACTGAGAAGGGCCAGATCCACAGGCAAATTGAGTTTTCCCAACGTCACCACCCATGCAGATGCGAAGTCCTCCCTGGCCAACTCCACGACCACTCTGTATCACAGCACTCTCGGCTCATCCCAGCAGGACACCTAATGCAGAGGATTCACGCTGCATATGCCTGTGCACTCCAAAGAGAATAGATCAGGAATGGAATTCCTCAAGATCCGGGCTTTATCCTTGTAATTTCAGTCCTCAGAAGAGTGTCCAGCAAAGAGTAGACCTGTAATGTTTGACCTGAACAAAAACTAATGACTTATGATTTTCCACTTCCGACTATCCTAACCTCATTTCAGAAAACAGAGGCTGCATGCTGTATCTTGCCACAGGACAGCAGGGTGCACACTGCAGCTATACTGGTCTAAATGGAATTTTGAAGATCTTTCTTACTACCTATTGTATAACACATTGAATTAATCCTCACAGTAACCTGTGAATTTGGTACTATTATTCCCATTTTACAAGTGAAATAATGGACTAAGAGAAGTCCGGAGTAGTAGGCAGAATAATAACCTTCCAAAGATATTAATTCCTAATCCCTGGAATCTATAAACATTACCTTATAAGGAAAAAGGATCTTTGCAGATACCACTAAATTAAGGATTTTGAGATGAAGAGATTATCCAGTGGCCCCTAAATGTAATCACAAGGGTCCTCATAAGAAGGAAGCAGAGGGAGATTTCACACACACACACACACACACACACACACACACACACACATACACACGAGGAAGCAATGTGACTACAGAGGCAGAAATTGGAGTGATGTAGCCACAAACCAAGAAATACCAGCAGCCGCCGGAAGCAGAAGAGGCAAGGAACCGAATTCCCTAGAGCTCCCAGGGAAGTGCAGCCCTGGTGACACCTTGATTTGGAGACAGTAGAACTGATTTTGGACTTCTAGCCCACAGAACTGTAGAAGAATAAACCTCTGTTGTTTTCAGTCACAGAGCTTATGGTAATTTGTTATAGCACAGGAAACTAACACATTGCATAATTGGCTTAGAGTCAAATAAGAGGTTCAGCCAGGATTCAAATCGAGGTTCTCTGACTTTAAAGCCCAAACCTGTTTCCCTGTATCTCATGCCAGGGATGCTCGGAACGTGACCCAATCCCAGACTATGACTAGGAGCTTTGGGACATGATAGTAGCTTTCCAGCCTTCCAAAGTGGAAAGGGTGGCTGACTCCTTCACATGGAGCATATCTTTATGTGATATGCCCAGTACTATATTGAAGTATATATGTATATACTGACAACCTTAGGAATTAGATGCAATTGTTATACCCATTATAAATGAAAATATGAAGGTACAGAGAGGAGGGTAAATTATTTACCCAAGGTCACACACACTTTAGGAGGTTATCTGCATATCTAGTAATAAATATGGCAGGATATTTTTAAAGTTTTAACTGTGTTCAATTCCCTTCCCACATCAACCCTCCCCCTCCCCAGAATTTCTTCAAAGGTTCCACAGGGTGTCTCTCCTGACTCAAGCAAGGCATTATGAATCACCTTAGGAGTATTAAAGCAGAGGAGAGAGGAGAATGGAGTCAAATATTTTTCTCCTGTTTGACAAGTTGAAATGCAGGTACCAGATGGTACAAATTAGGAAAAATAGAGGATCTTTGGTCCGCTATGTCATTCAGTCCAGAAAATTTCATGGCTGGGAAGGAGTGAGGCGAGATTTCATGGGTGGGAATGGAGGGCCATTGAGAGGCTGCACAGCTTTGCCCCCGGGAGCTTCATGACGGCAGCGACAGCACTCAGGCCACAACAGTCTGGATGCTCCCCACTGGCTGACTGACAAGCAGGAGTTAAACTCGCTTCTCCATTCCCTTAAATCCATTTCATGTGGACAGTCACCTCCCCTCCCCTTCGATGACTTGGGTCACTCACACAAGTAACCATAAACATCTGGAAAGGAAGATAGGGCCCTGACACCTGGAGGGAGAGGGCAATGGGGTAAGGAGAGCCCCGAGGACTGAACCGAAGTATTTTTGTGGTCTCCCCTGAAACTCCCTGACTCCTCTCACCCCCACTCCCTCCATTATGGCAATCAGCAACCAATCCATTAAACTAAGAATACGTCCAATGGACTCACTGCACACCATAAACTGTGGAAGAACCTGACTCAGTGGGAGTCCTCTGTGGGGAATCTGTCACAGAATGTGATACTGACTTGTGGTCAATGCCTTCTATTTCTCTAAAGTACTCAGAGATTGTGATACTCAGTCCATTATTTAATCATACAACATATTGTGGGGCTTCTCGGGTCATTTTGCAGCTATTTCTCTTCTCCCTCATTCCTCTTTGACAAATGATTCATTAGCAAACCAATCGCAGGCATGGAGCAATGCACACCTTTAGCCTCCCTTCCATTTACTCCACCAACGACAAGGGTCCCTTCCATTTAACCCAGTGCCAGGTCTAGCAGCAATCTAAGAGCTGGAAAGGGCAAAGCACCAACTACAGTACGTAAGGCTTGGTCTGCTGGGGGAGGACGAAATAGCAAGTTTGACTTTTAGGCTTATGCTAACATGGAGGTCACCAGCGTTCACTTAGTCAAAGATCTTTTCTGAACCATCTCAAAGAATTAACATCTCCTGCCATAAGCAAACTCGGATACTTTTTTCAATCTACAAAACCAGACTCAAAGTATTTATATATTTACTTCTAAAATGTTTTTAAAAAATTGTATTTAATGGAGATATTTGAGGGACTCCAAAAAAAGGTAAATGGCATAATATTCCATGGGAGGAAAACGTCGAGCAGCCAAGATATCTATTGATCGATTGATAGAGAGATATTTATATTTATATTTTTACATATATATATATATATATATATATATATAACTGAAACCTCAATTTGGTTAGTGTGGAATGGTGTTTACAATATATTCTTCTATTTACCACCATCCCACAAATATCTTGACCAATTTTCCACTGTATATTATATGTTCAGCCCCAGACCAGGTACCAGGGAGTATAAAATTTGAGTCACTGACTTTCTAGAGGCAACTAGTTCTCATTCTAATGCCCACCCAAGGGGAATTTGCCCTGCCATAGTCACTCACATCTTCTCCTTAGATATCCCTGGCACATTTGATCATTCCAGCTCACAGGCAAGGCCCCTGAAATGACCATCTCTGTCCTTTGGGACAACACACCTTACAGCGCATGGGAATCACTAAAGTCTGAGTTACTCTGTAGAAATGTCCTTGAGAAGAAACTACAAGCAGCAACTAGCAGTGTCAGTCTTAAGGTTTGTACTCTCCCACTCTCACCATGAGAACATTCTTGCTCCTCTTTAAAACCCTCCCAGCTAGCTTTTAAAAAGTCTCTTCTACAGTGCTTTGGATGAATCACTCTTGTAATTCTTATTACCATTATTTAATATTTACTAAGTGTCCATACCGTATGAGATCATGAAGTTGCTTGACATGTATATATTTGGCAGAAATATTCCTAGTGTACTTAGTCATTGCCAATGATCTCCCAGTGTTGGCAACACCACAGAGGAAATGTGTACTTGACCTGAACTCTTGAGTGCCAATTCTTTTAAGTGTAAATGGAACAGAAACCCTCCATCAGAGAAGCATTTGCAAACAGGATACCAAGTAAGAACACAAGCAGCAGATGGGGCTTGAGAGCCATGAATGAAAAACCCAGGATGCGTCCAAACTCTGTAAATCATTATTGACTGAGCTCCATGCCGTCTTAATAACTTTTACTACCTCTTGGTTCTAATTCGAAGTGCATATTAAAGCAAGCAACTTTGCAAAGACCAGAGGGGCTAGAATAGTAAACTACCCATAGCTTAGTAATCATTATGCATTAATTATTCAGGAGCTGGAGCCACTCTTTGCAAACATTAAAACCAGTGACAGCAAAGAAATATGCTTCCATGTGGAAAATGGAAAAGAGTACTAGTGCTATTCGGGGTTGATGCTGGCATGATATTTAGCAGCGCAAAGCATGACATGTTTAGTAGATAAATAACGTGATGTAGTATCATGCAAACTGTTAGCAATGTATTGGAAGGCTCAAGTATTCCCTATAGGGCATTTACATTGGATTTGTTATGATTGCAATATCTGCATAGTGATGCATTACGTGTTTTAGTCTCTTCATTATATGTTTTCATTACTTTGTGTGTTGGAGTGCAATAAAGAAAGCTGAAGCAATAAAGAATGACGATGATAATAATTCTGCACAGATTCAACTTCCTTTCTAAAGCAGTTCCAGAGTCAGAAGAACCAATAGCACCCAATCATCTGTTCCTTTGTTAAGATTTTATCCTCCTTTCTGGTAAAGGAATTGTAATTGGTTTGGAAACAGCTTTCGGTGACAGCTGGTCCTGTGTGGTAAAGGAAGAGGAAAGTAGAGGAGACTGTGTTTCATTTAGATGCTGAATCCCGCATGCAGCTCCATTCTCTGCTTCTCTCTTTTCTTTCATATTCTACAACTTAAATTTATCAGACGTCCTCTTTGAAACAAAAAATAATGTTCCAGTATCTGTACTGTTGCATTCTCTCACTCTGACAGCTTATCCTATGTTCTGAAGTTTGTTTCAACCTCTTCTCAAGGGTCTCTCTGTAGTAGCTCTAAAACTGAGATCATTGGAGTCAAGAACTTAACAGATGTTAAGATGTGTGTTGGGTAGGGGAAGAGTCCCCACCTAAGTTTAAAATGAGGTTCAGAGAATTAGATATGGCTGAGCATTTGCGATGAACTGGTGAACAGGTCTATAAGGAGTAGATTTTTCACAGTGGTTTTCTTTGGGGAATACGGCTTATTTGTGGGCATCCAAGGAAGTGATCGGACTGGAAATATAGACTAGTGTTTGGGATGTTGGAGAGAGGAGCTGCACATGGAAATTGAATGAGAAGGACTTTGGAGAACCAGGAGAGTAATAGTGTTGCTGGGGTGGAAAAAATACAACACAGAGTCAGAGCAAACAGCATCCTCTCACTTCTATACCAAGCACAGACTGGCTCCAACCCAGTCAGGATGCCTGGGAACACAGCATCACCCCCGGCTCCTTAAGAGTTTGCAGCTCTGGAAGTACAGAGAGAGAGCATCTAGTCCTGGTCATGGAGATCAACACCTGCAGGAGGCCACCAGCCTTGGATTCATGGAGAGGCATAGCCTAATGACTCCAAAAGTGACACACATCAACCAGTAGCATGGCGCAAAGAAGCAGCGTTGAGGACACCTGGGAGGCCCATCCCAAAACCTCCCAGAAACACTGAGGGAAAATTCTGCAGGAAATTAAGGTCTTGTATTATGTCTGTATGGGCATAAGTCAGTGAAATTTGGGTTATAAACATGAAGTGGCTTTATTTGTACCCATAAACAGATAAGTCTTTGGGGAAACTTAGGTTATGTAATGAAGTAAAGGGAAAATTACATTTGTGATTGCAAAGGGCAGGCAGTCACTCTAAGGATAGGATGTTCTAAAAGGCCCAAGCAATATAAACAACCCACAGTTAACCACACTCATGGCACAGAGTCAGGTCAGGCCAGGGAGCCCTCACATATAGGGGAGTCATTGCAGAGGATGACAGAAAGGATAGGGATGCCAAGGGATCACATCAAACCTAGAACAGTACCTATAAAACACTGGTCACAAAAGAAATCACAGAGAAAGCTTGTTAAAGTTCAGATTGCAGGGCACCACTCCCCAGAGGTCCTGATTCAGTCAACTCAGATATTTCACAAGCTTCCCTCCCAATATAATCTTGACAGAAGTGGTCTTCAAACTACTCTTGGATAAACATCATGACAGGAGTATCTGTTAAGGCCATAGTCTGCATAGTGAACCTAGAGGTAGGCCAATGTCAACGGAATCACCAAGACTGTACCCAGAAGGGATAGAACGCTGTGTAAGGCAGAGAGTAAAGTAAAGAAGACAGCATGGAATGCTGTGACCAGACACAGGGTCAGAAAACAGGAAGCTAAGAGAAGCATAGAGAAGACTGAAGTGTGGAACAGGGCCATGGACAGACAGGGTTGTAGGTCACAACTTTTACGTGGTGTCCCTGGCCCAATGTCAGAGGGCCTCATGTTGGGCTAGACAGTGGTGGAAAACCTTCAAGAGATAACTATATCTGATCAGTTATTTTGAGTGTTTTTGTAGTCATTGTGTGGCATGTTGTAGGCATGTTTTTAGGGACACCAAATTGATTTCTTAAATACATTTCTCTTAACTAGTAGACTCATTTGCTGTTGTGTTGTAGGTATTAGTTTGCAGATCTGATTTTTGAGAAGCTCTTTACTTCTTCATAGATGTTCGTCCTCAGAAGTTAGTTTGTGAGGCAACCTGGTATGACAGAAAGAGCATGTGCTTTGGAGGCAGAAAGACTGGAATTCTAATTCAGACTCTCTCCACGTACTGGGTGACACTGAGCAAGTTATCTGACCTCTTGGGGCATCAGCTGTCTGTTCTACAAAATGGGGATGCTTGTACCTAGCTTTGCATGCATTAAATAAAATAAAATATACAAAATAAAATAAGTTATGAGGCATTCCTCACAGTGCTTAATAGGCACTGAGTAAATGGCAACCGTTATTATTATTACCAGACTAGTCTATAGCCTTGAATAGCTCATCTTTCTAAAACTGTGGTTAGCAGATTATTACGCTTTTCCAAATTTTAAGTAAAACCTGCACTATTTTTTACATTACTTCAGCATAAACATTTACTCGTGTTTCTGTTACATTAAAATAGGATATATGATTAACTTGAGTTTTACAGAAATGTTAACACTTGTAGAAGGTTATTCTTTTTTTCACGTGTTTAATCTAATCCTGGTTTTTCTTAGACTTAAGTAGAATATGTTTTTTATACAGGTAATCTTGGATTCACACACGCCTGTTTTCTGTGCATCCCCTAGATACAGATGGCTACTTGAGAACAGCAGGGCCATATAGACCACCTTAGGGTCACAGAATCTCCCTGTCTCCTTGCTGTCATTTCTTACTACTAGTCCTCTTTATCTTCTCCATTACTTACGTGAGTCTAAGTCCCACCAGCAGCAATTTTATTCTTTTTCCACCCCAGAACTAATTAGGAGCAAGGTGGGAAATGACAAAAGCATGGTAGTAAACTAGAAGAGGAAGGTTAATCTTTATGCAGCTACTCTTTGCGGCTTTCACTGTATTGCAACATCTTATAGTTTATGGCTTACTAGAATATGATTGGTAAATTCCATAAAATGATGAATTTATAATGTGCTTTGAAAGCACAGAGAAAGAAACAACTGTAGGAAGTAGGTTTTGTATGGCTTCAAAGAGGAAGTGATATTTAATCAGGGTCTTGAGATTATAGAGGTAGAGAAGAGAGTCAAGAGCATTTTAAGCAGTGTGAATAGCATGTGCAAAGAAAGTAAGAACAAATACCAAGTGGTTAGAACTCCGTGTGTGTGTGTGTGTGTGTGTGTGTGTGTGTGTGTGTGTGTGTGGAGGTGGTGACGGAGGATTGGAGTTGAGAACAGAATGCAGGTTGGGATTGGACTGGACTGGGAATAGCTTTTAGTCCAAGCTATAGAGTTAGCACTTTATCCATAAGATTCAACCGGCTTAAAAAAATTATTCCAATGGCAATATGTGTATAAAATTGTACAAAACAAGAATAAAAGAGAGGAGACAGTTAAAAGCCTACTGCAATATCTTTTAACTATTGATACATCTCACAGACTCTTCCCATACTAATACAAAGTAGAGGTGATCTTACAATTGAAGAAAAGGAACATCAACAATCAGCCTCCTGTTTTGGTAACGCAGATTATCAGTGAATCAAAGTGACACTCAGCCTTTGTTTACGCCCAAATTTCATTTAAGATCTAGAACTGCAATATACACACTACTATATATAAAATAAATAACCAATGAGGACCTATTGTATGGCACAGGGAACTATACTCAATATTTTATAATAACCTATAAGGGAAAAGAATCTGAAAAAATAGATATATATGTACGTATAACTGAATCATTTTGTTGTATACCTGAAACTAACACAACATTGTAAATCAACTAGACTTCAATTCAATAAATAATAAAAATTTTTAAAAAGATCTAGAACTGCAGATTCTGCTCACTTAAGAGGTATTTTACTTTTAAAATAAGTATATTTCATTTGAAAATGGATTTTTCAGCTTACTTTATCAAAGATGTTAGTCACCTAGACCTACAAAACTAGGGTTCTGAAGCCAGCTTCAATGTGATTCTCACTGTATGTTCAAGCTACTTAGAGCTCTTATCAGAAGCTCCACATCACCACAAAGGGGTTACAATTTAGACAAGGGGACATAGCACTAGATCTACAAAGCTGCTACTGTGACCTAAGGCAGAAGAAATGATTACCTTGAAATTTCATAGAATCCATAAACAAAATCAGACTGTTTACATTTATAGTCTTCAGTGCCCCCCAAATAGTTGCAGTTGCCTCCCTACCCCTTAATCACACAATCTCCATACTTTTAGACAATTAATGATCAAATTTTCATTCAACCAAATCACTGTTTGCCTTCAAATCCTAAACTTATTACCAAAACTAGCTTCAGTGACCCTGAGAAAAATTCTCAAGAAATTCTTGCCAAGTGAATTTTTAAACAATAAAACAGAATACTTTAAACAGAGAGAAATTTTACTTTGATCTCTTTTGTGAATCACTGAAATGAACATGGGCTTAGGTCTTCTCATTGTCAGGCTTGTTCAATAATATTCTTCCTATCTCTCCACTTATCAAGAAAACTGACAAAATCACCATCCATTTCTGTTCCAAATTATGGTTTTATGAAACTTTCATTTCATCATGGTGAAATACCATGACTAATAAAAAAATGACTGTGTTTAAATGCTGCTTATATTGTAGCAAACATCATCACTTTCTGATGAGTAAATTCCATCAAAGAAACAAGAACAAAGCAAAAAGTTGTTTACTTTCAAAACTCTAATCAATCCTTTTTTAAAGACAATAAAAGTTCTGACCTCAGCACTCTTTACTGGCTTTTCTTGAAGTCCTCTTCTTCCTTTGATCTTCTTTCTTATCTTCAGTTCCACCGGAGATGACTCTATCCTGAAGACAAGATGGAAGCATGAAGAGATAAGAGACTTGGACTCCAATTCCAGAAGATCTTGGTTCAAATCTAATCTTTGCCACACAAATGCTTTGTGACCTAGAGACAGGTAATTAACCATTCTGGCTCAGTTTCCTTGGATGTAAAATGAAGGTAAAAACAACCTGCTTCTTAGAGGGGTATGTATCTGTGTATGTGTATTAAACTGTGCTCAATAAACACCTTGATAATTTCGTTACCTTAGGCGGGGAAAGCTCAACCTACTTACTGCACAAAAGGAGTCTGGTCAAACAAAATTTAAAAAGAAGGTGGAAGAAGAAGATCCAAATATATGTAAATAGACTCAACTGTCCAACAAAGACAAAGAATGTCAAACCATATTTTTTTAAATAGTCACATCAAAAAACAAAATTTACAAAAGGAACATCTAAAGCAAAAAAATCCACAAAGGATTAAAAGTATAGAAAAATTACATATTAAGCATGTACTAACCAGAAGAAATATGGTATAATTAAAACAATATCAGACAAAAAATAAGCTTAAATGGTAAAAATCATTGTTAATAAAGAGGGCTTTTACGTATTAATAAAAGTTAATTTTCCAGAAAGATATAAAAATTCTAAACCTGTATGCACACAATAAAATACCTTCAGATATGCACAACGAAAAGTTACAGAGTGAAAAGGAGAAACTGACATGTCAACCATCATAGTAAAAGATTTTAACACAACTCTCAGAAATTTAGAGATCAAGAAAGCAAAGAAAGAGTAATAGAATATTTGAAGAACAAATAATCCCTATTTTAATACATATTTACGGAACACAGAGAATAAACATTCTATTGAAATATGCATGGACTATCTATAAAAACTGACCATATAAGGAAAATCTCAATAAATTCTGAAGAATCCTATCATAATCTGCATTCTCTGCATTAAATTCTAATTTAATCTAATAATATTAAATTAGAAATCAATGATAGAAAGATTTTTTTAAAGCCCATGTATTTAGAAAGTTAAAAATATGGTTCTAAATAATTCATGGATGAATGGAGAAATCATTCTAAAAATTTAGAACAATAATAAAAACACTACATAGCAAAATTTGAGGAATGCAGTTAGGTTTTTATAGCAGCTTTATTCATAGTTGCCAAAACTTGGAAGCAACCAAGATATTCTTCAGTAGGTAAACTGGTAAATAAACTGTGGTACATCCAGACAGTAGAATATTTTTTGGTGCTAAACAGAAATGAGCTATCAAGCCATTAAAAGGCATGGAGGAGTCTTAAATGCATATTACTAAGTGGATGTAGCCAATCTGAAAAGGCTATATACCATTTGATTCCAACTATATGGCATTCTGACAAAGGCAAAACTATGGAGACAGTAAAAAGATCAGTCATTGCCAGGGGTTGCAGGAAGGGCAGTGTGGAGAGATGAATGGGCAGATTACAGAGGATTTTTAGGGCAGTGAAAATGCTATATATGATACCATAATAATGGACACATATTATTATACATTTGTCCAAACCCACAGAATGTACAACACCAAGAGTGAACCCTACTGTCAACTATGGACTTTGAGTGATAATGATGTGTCAATGTAGGTTTATTGACTTTAACAAATATACCAATCTGGAGAGGGATGTTGACAATGGGTGGGGGTCAGGTAATATATGGGCAACCTTTGTAACCTTTTCTCAATTTTTCTGTGAATTTAAAAGCAATCTAGAAAAATGAGGTCTTTAAAAAAAAATCATAGACTCATTAATGAGAGCAGGAGACTGTATTTTTGTCACAGAAAGGAAAGTTGTCTCTCTTATCACAATGAAGACATGTGGTGAGAAGAACCAGTTGTATGAACTTGGATAAGCCACTTATCCTCTCTAATCCTCTGTTTCCTACAATTTAAAGTGAGGGTAGGGCTTCTCTGGTGGCGCAGTGGTTGAGAATCCGCCTGCCAATGCAGGGGACACAGGTTCGAGCCCTGGTCTGGGAAGATTCCACATGCCACGGAGCAACTAAGCCCATGTGCCACAACTACTGAGCCTGTGCTCTAAAGCCTGTGTGCTCCAACTACTGAAGCCCGCACACCTAGAGCCTGTGCTCCGCAACAAGAGAAGCCACCGCAATGAGAAGCCCACGCACTGCAATGAAGAGTAGCCCCCGATCGCCATAACTAGAGAAAGCCCACACACAGCAACGAAGACCCAACACAGCCATAAATAAATAATTTTTAAAAAATAAATAAATAAATAAAGTGAGGGTAGTAAGTCACAAGAATTAGTTACGTTCAAATCTCATGCATTTTTCTTAGTAGGAACCTAATAAAGTGAGCTGTATTCAATTAAATGAAGGTGAAGTTGTCTCCAGCATATAGAAGACCAGAGTCATCCTAGCTGTCGTGTTAGGTTAGCCCTATAGGTACAGGGTCATGAGGCAAGCTTCCTTGTACTTTGGGACATACTGTACACAGACACCTCTGGCTAGATTCCCTCTATGTCAAGATCAACAACTGTCACATGCCTCTGCATGCTCGGAAAAGCTAGTTCTAAGTACAGAATATTCCAGAGCCTTGTAACCCAATCAGTGAAATCTGCCCACTCCCAGAGCACAGTGCAAAGGCTCCATCTCCACCACCACCTCCTCTGGGCCAGCTCACATCTGGAGCACCCAGACCAAATAAAAATCTAGCCTATTGTTAGACATTTCCAAGACAGAGAGTCTTAGTGACTATATATAAACAAACAACAACAAAAAGGGGAAATGCAGAATCGAAAAGAAGATACATGAGAAACTGGTTTGCACACATACAGAAAAACTCCTCAAGCCTCTGAGATTTGATCACCTTCTCGGCTACAAAGTCTATTTCTGAACTGAACACTTTCTCCAACGTTGACTAGAGGTAGATAGCACGTCTCTTATTCTGCATATGCCAAGGGCAATTTCAGTACTCAAAAAAAAGAAAGAAAAATGATGATGAAAACGTGAGGCTAAAATCCCATGCAACCCTTTGCCAGCTCCCTGCTTTTGAAATTCTAAATCCTGAACCACATGGCTCCACATACCTGGCTGACTAGTGGCTTCTCTCTTGGGAAATGACTCAATCATGCATTTGTCTTTCTGGGGACGGCTGAATTTTCTAAAAGCTGTCTGTCCTCACAAGCCTACACACTTTTTGTTGAGAGAAAATCTCGTGAAAAGCAGAACATACAAATCATTAACAGTCATACTCATAAGCTTTCACACTTACCCACAACCCTGCAAGCAGGCCTCCCTGTGGTTACTAAATTTTTCCTCTTGCTGAGATTTCCCAGCATGCTCTGGGATTATCAAGTAAAGCCAAATATTAGGAGGAAAATCTTCAAAATCCTTCAGTTCCTGGGGTGGAAACAAATCAGACGTGCCCTCCACTCTGGCACCAGCCAGCTGAGCTACAAACACTGACCCAGCCCACGCTGAGAAGACTCATCATGACTAGAAACCCGTAATGTTGCTGAAATACACTGTAGACTCAAAAGTGGGGGAAATGAAGTATATAAAACAGAGGGAAAGTTTTCAGAAATAACAGTTAATATTTATTTCAGGCACTCATCTAGACAGGGCAACATTGAAATGTTTTTCCCTCAGCATTTCTTTCTGCCCTCAAGGCCTTATATTGGATAAGATTCGGAATTCCTTAATCATAGCAGCTATGCACCGTGTCTCAATTTGCAACTAAATGCAGTTTTTGCCAAAGTGAGCACTGGACTCAGAGAACAGTTGACATTAAAAATGAAAAAAAAAAAAAAAAAAAAACCTGAGCTGGAGACAAAAACATGGAAGCCCGTATTTCTGGTCAAATGAATTTTATTAGGCCACATTTTAGTGTCTTCTTTATGTATTCTACTTGGTTGCTCAGATTGTGAAAATTACAAAATAAAAATTAAGTGCCTGTGTAATACCTGACTTGTCAGTTTTTCCACCTGGCATTTCTTTCTCTTGCAGCATTAATTCTGTCTCAAGGAGAGAATGAATGAAATATGAAAAACCACCTGTCTCATTTAGTGAAATGGGAAGAGTAGCAGGCTGGAAGTAAGGGGGCCTGATTTCTAAGCCCATGTCTGCTACTTTATGGTATGTGTCCTTCAGCAAATCCCTGTAACTCCCTGAGCTTTACCTGTGTTTAAGATTTTACAGGAAATATCATTCTCAGTCAAGGAAACACAATCTCTTAAGATTGCTGTCTCCAAAGGAAAATCTCTGGGCATAGAGGGGAATGTCTGCTAAGTACCCAAGTCTGAATAATTTGAATAACCAGAGTCTATCAAATAAAAATGGTGTTCATGAAAAAAAAGCTGCTAGTTCAGTTCAAAACTCAACCACACAAGTGCATTTTTTTTTTTTGGACTTTTCTATGTAACAGAAAGACATTATTTGTACTCCCCATATCATCACACAGACTGTTAAAAAGACATGTACACCCAAGGATAAAGATTTAATAAAATTAATAATACTGTTGCTTCATCAAGGTGATTCCTAAGTGAAACTCTTTTTGTTTTGTTTTCTGCCAGTACATGCAGATGAAGAATAAAATGTCTACTAGTGCAGTTGGTGGTACTATCTTGATTTGTGCTAAGATGTCAGCCGTTTTATCTACCATTGCTTTTGTACTATCACTGCAAATGTCAACACAGTGAAAAAATCAAAACTGAGAACAGTTTTGACCTCACAGACTCCCTGGAAGTGTCTCAAGGATCACCAAGCATCCACAGACAATTCTTTGATAATCACTGTGTTCATATTAATATAAAGACATGATGGTAACACATGTGGCTGCTGGAGAGAGGAGAGAAACAAGGACAGAACAAAGGGGGATTCACTTTAAAAAATACAAAGTTTCATCAGACATGAAATAATCAGACATCTGGTTCTATAATACAGATATCATGTGTATTTCCTATGGTATTACAATCAACTTTGTTTAAAATTAGAGTAGACTAGCTAATAAAAGCATGTTGCTATATGTATTAGTTTCCAAGGGCTGATGTAAGAAATTATAACTTCTGATAATTTCAAAACAACAAAAATGTATTCTCCCACAGTTCTACAGGCTAGAAGTCTGAAATCAAGGTGTCAGCAGGGCCATGTACCCTCTGAAAGTTCTAGAGAAGAATCCTTCCTTGCCTCTTCCCAGCTTCTAGTAGCTGTCAACAATCCTTGGTGTTACTGGGATCAGAACAGCTACATCACTCCAGTCTCTGCCTCTATCTACACATGGCATTATTCTCTCTGTGTGTCTGTCCATGCATCCTCTCCTCTTAGGGGATACCAAGCATTATATTCGAGGCCCACCCTGATCCAGTATGACCTCATCTTAACTTGATTGTGCTTGCAAAGTCCCTGTTTCCAAATAAGATCACATTCCTAGGTAGTGGGGGTTAGGACTTGAATATATTTTAGGGGGAAGTACAATATTGTGTCCCTTAAACCCATTATTACTACCTAATAATAATGAATTAACAACAACTCATGTTCCTCATTTGCATGTGATCTTCAAAGAGTTGGAAATATTGAGCAATAAATTTTATTTTTTGAGACAGCTTGATTGAGGTAAAATTAATATGGAGTAAAGTGCATGTATTTACAGTGTACAACTTGATACGTTTGGACATATGCATTCAGTTGTCCCTCTGTATCTGCAGGAGATTGGTTCCAGGACCTCTGTGGATACCAAACTCCGAAGATGCTCAATTCCCTTATATAAAATGGTGAAGTATTTGTATATAACCTAAGCACATTCTCTAGAATACTTCATTTATTTTTGTTTGATTTGGAAAGTTTACTTAGTTTTCATTAACAAAAATTTATGTTAAAATGTAATTAACTTATTTTTAAATGAATTAATGTTTTAAATTTTTCTGTTTTAATTTCTTTTTTTTAAACATCTTTATTGGAGTATAATCGCTTTACAATGGTGTGTTAGTTTCTGCTTTATAACAAAGTAAATCAGCTAAACATATACATATATCCCCATATCTCCTCCCTCTTGAATCTCCCTCCCATCCTCCCTATCCCACCCCTCTAGGTGGTCACAAAACACGGAGCTGATCTCCCTGTGCTATGCGCTGCTTCCCACTATCTATCTATTGTGCATCTGGTAGTGTATATGTCCATGCCACTCTCACTTTGTCCCAGCTTAAGCTTCCCACTACCCATGTCCTCAAGTCCATTCTCTATGTCTGCATCTTTATTCCTGCCCTGCCCCTAGGTTCTTCAGAACCCTTTTTTTTTTTGATTCCATATATATGTGTTAGCATACAGTATCACTTTTTCTCTTTCTGACTTACTTCACTCTGTATGACAGACTCTAGGCCCATCCACATCACTAGAAATAACTCAATTTCATTTCTTTTTATGGCTGAGTAATGTTCCATTGTATATATGTGCCACATCTTCTTTATCCATTCGTCTGTTGATGGACACTTAGGTTGCTTCCACGTGCTGGCTATTGTAAATAGACCTGAAATGAACACTGTGCTACATGACTCTTTTTGAATTACGGTTTTCTCAGGGTATATGCCCAGTAGTGGGATTGCTGGGTCGTACGGTAGTTCTACTTTTAGTTTTTTAAGGAACCTCCATACTGTTCTCCATAGTGGCTGTATCAATTTACATTCCCACCAACAGTGCAAGAGGGCTCCCTTTTCTCCACACCCTCTCCAGCATTTGTTTGTAAATTTTTTTGATGATGGCCATTCTGACTGGTGTGAGGTGATATCTCATTGTTGTTTTGATTTGCATTTCTCTAATGATTAGCGATGTTGAGCATCCTTTCATGTGTTTGTTAGCAATCTGTATATCTTCTTTGGAGAAATGTCTATTTAGGTCTTCTGCCCATTTATGGATTCGGTTGTTTTTTTGATATTGAGCTGCATGAGATTCTTGTAAATTTTGGAGATTAATCATTGGTCAGTTGCTTCCGTTGCAAATATTTTCTGCCATTCTGAGGGTTGTCTTTTTGTCTTGTTTATGGTTTCCTTTGCTGTGCAAAAAGAAAGATTTTAAGTTTCATTAGGTCCCATTTGCTTATTTTTGTTTTTATTTCCATTTCTCTAGGAGGTGGGTCAAGAAGGATCTTGCTGTGATTTAGGTCATAGAGTGTTTTGCCTACATTTTCCTCTAAGAGTTTTATAGTGTCTGGCCTCACATTTAGGTCTTTAATCCATTTGGAGTTTATTTTTGTGTATGGTGTTAGGAAGTGTTCTAATTTCATTCTTTTACATGTAGCTGTCCAGTTTTCCCAGCACCACTTATTGAAGAGGCTGTCTTTTCTCCATTGTATATTCTTGATTCCTTTATCAAAAATAAGGTGACCATAAGTGCATGGGTTTATCTCTGGGCATCCTATACTGTTCCATTGATCTATATACCTGTTTTTGTGCCAGTACCATACCGACTTGATTACCGTAGCTTTGTAGCATAGTCTGAAGTCAGGGAGCCTGATTCCTCCAGCTCCAACTTTCTTTCTCAACATTGCTTTGGCTATTCGGGGTCTTTTGTGTTTCCATACAAATTGGGAAATTTTTTGTTCTACTTCTGTGAAAAATGCCAGTGGTAGTTTGATAGGGATTGCACTGAATCTGTAGATTGCTTTGGGTAGTATAGTCATTTTCACAATGTTGATTCTTCCAATCCAAGAACATGATATATCTCTCCATCTGTTTGAATCATCTTTAATTTCTTTCATCAGTGTTTTATAGTTTTCTGCATACAGGTCTTTTGTCTCCTTAGGTTGGTTGATCCCTAGGTATTTCATTCTTTTTTGTCGCAGTGGTAAATGGGAGTGTTTCCTTCATTTCTCTTTCAGATATTTCGTCATTAGTGTATAGGAATGAAAGAGGCTTCTGTGCATTAATTTTGTATCTTGCTACTTTACCAAACTCATTGATTAGCTCTAATATTCTGGTAGCATATTTAGGATACTCTATGTATAGTATCATGTCATCTGCAAACAGTGACAGATTTACTTCTTCTTTTCCGATTTGGATCGCTTTTATTTCTTTTTCTTCTCTGATTATGGTGCCTAAAACTTCCAAAACTATGTTGAATAATAGCGGTGAGAGTGGAAAACCTTGCCTTGTTCCTGATGTTAGAGGAAATGGTTTCAGTTTTTCACCATTGAAAACAATGTTGGCTGTGGCTTTGTCAAATATGACCTTTATTATGTTGAAGTAAGTTCCCTCTATGCCTACTTTCTGGAGGGTTTTTATCATAAATCAGTGTTGAATTTTGTCGAAAGCTTTTTCTGCATCTCTTGAGATGATCATATGGTTTTCACCTTCAATTTGTTAATATGGTTTATCACATTGATTGATTTGCGTATATTGAAAAATCCTTGCATTCCTGGGGTGAACCCCACTTGTTCATGGTGAATGATCCTTTTAATGTGCTGTTGGATTCTGTTTGCTAGTATTTGGTTGAGGATTTTTGCATCTATGTTCATCAGTGATATTGGCCTGTAGTTTTCTTTCTTTGTGACATCTTTGTCTGGTTTTGGTATCAGGGTGACGGTGGCCTCGTAGAATGAGTTTGGGAGAATTCCATCCTCTGCTACATTTTGGAAAAGTTTGAGAAGGATAGGTTTTAGCTCTTCTC
Organism: Phocoena sinus; assembly: GCF_008692025.1. Taxonomy (NCBI): domain Eukaryota; kingdom Metazoa; phylum Chordata; class Mammalia; order Artiodactyla; family Phocoenidae; genus Phocoena; species Phocoena sinus. Next base: position 23,967,096 of record NC_045780.1, on the reverse strand, counting down.
TAAATGTTGGACAGAATTTGCCTGTGAAACCATCTAGTCCTGCGCTTTTGTTTGTTGGAAGATTTTTAATCACAGTCTCAATTTCAGTGCTTGTGATTGGTCTCTTTATATTTTCTATTTCTTCCTGGTTCAGTCTGAGATGGCTGTGCTTTTCTAAGAATTTGTCCATTTCTTCCAGGTTGTCCATTTTATTGGCATACAGTTGTTTGTTGTAATCTATCATAAGCCTTTGTATTTCTGGAGTGTCAGTTGTTACTTCTCCTTTTTCATTACTAATTTTGTTGATTTGAGCCTTCTCCCTTTTTTTCTTGATGAGTCTGGCTAATGGTTTATCAATGTTGTTTATCTTCTCAAAGAACCACCTTTCAGTTTTATTGATCTTTGCTATTGTTTCCTTCATTTCTTTTTCATTTATTTCTGACATGATCTTTATGTTCTTTCCTTCTGCTAACTTTGGGGTTTTTCTGTTCTTCTCTAATTGCTTTAGGTGTAAGTTTAGGTTGTTTATTTGAGATGTTTCTTGTTTCTTGAGGTAGGACTGTATTGCTATAAACTTCCCTCTTAGAGCTGTTTTTGCTGCATCCCATGGGTTTTGGGTCATCGAGTTTTCATTGTCATTTGTTTCTAGTTATTTTTTGATTTCCTCTGTGATTTATTCAGTGATCTCTTGGTTACTTAGTAATGTATTGTTTAGCCTCCATGTGTTTGTATTTTTTACAGATTTTTTCCGGTAATTGACATCTAGTCTCATGGCATTGTGGTCAGAAAAGATACTTGATACGATTTCAATTTTCTTAAATTTACCAAGTCTTGATCTGTGACCCAAGATATGATCTATCCTGGAGAATGTTCCATGAGCACTTGAGAAGAAAGTGTGTTGTTTTTGGATGGAATGTCCTATAAACATCAATTAAGTCCATCTTGTTTAATGTATCATTTAAAGCTTGTGTTTCCTTATTTATTTTCATTTTGGATGATCTGTCCATTGGTGAAAGTGGGGTGTTAAAAGTCCCCTACTATGATTGTGTTACTCTCAATTTCCCTTTCTATGGCTATCATTTGCATTATGTATTGAGGTGCTCCTATGTTGGTTGCCTAAATATTTACAATTGTTATATCTTCTTCTTGGATTGATTCCTTGATCATTATGTAGTATCCTTCTTTGGCTCCTGTAATAGTCTTTATTTTAAAGTCTATTTTCTCTGGTATAAGAATTGCTACTCCAGCTTTCTTTTGATTTCCATTTGCATAGAATATCTTTTTTCCATCCCCTCACTTTCAGTCTGTATGGGTCCCTAGGTCTGAAGTGGGTCTCTTGTAGACAGAATATATATGGGTCTTGTTTTTGTATCCATTCAGCCAGTCTATGTCTTTTGGTTGGAGCGGTTAATCCATTTACATTTAAGGTAGTTATCGATATATATGTTCCTAGTACCATTTTTTTAAATTGTTTTGGGTGTGTTATTGTAGGTCTTTTCCTTCTCTTGTGTTTCCTGCCTAGAGAAGTTCCTTTAGCATGTGTTGTAAAGCTGGTTTGGTGGTGCTGAATTCTCTTAGCTTTTGCTTGTCTGTAAAGGTTTTAATTTCTCCATCAAATCTGAATGAGATCCTTGCTGGGTAATATTGGTTGTTGGTTCTTCCTTTTCATCACTTTACATATGTCCTGCCAGTCCCTTCTGGGTTGCAGAGTTTCTGCTGGAAGATCAGCTGTTAACCTGATAGGGATTCCATTGTATATTATTTGTTGTTTTTCCCTTGCTGCTTTTAATATTCTTTGTATTTAATTTTTGATAGTTTTTTTAGTATGTGTCTTGGTGTGTTTCTCCTTGGATTTATTCTGTATGGGACTCTCTGTGCTTCTTGGACTTGATTGACTATTTCCTTTCCCATATTAGGGATGTTTTCAACTATACTCTCTTCAAGTATTTTCTCAGTCCCTTTCTTTTCTCTTCTTCTTCTGGGACCCCTATAATTCGAAGGTTGGGGCTTTAACGTTGTCCCAGAGGTCTCTGAGACTGTCCTCAATTCTTTTCTGCTCCGCGGTAGTTATTTCCACTATTTTATCTTCCAGGTCACTTATCTGTTCTTCTGCTTCAGTTATTCTATTGAATCCTTCTAGAGAATTTTTAATTTCATTTATTGTGTTGTTCCTCATTGTTTGTTTGCTCTTTAGTTCTTCTAGGTCACTGTTAAAAGTTTCTTATATTTTCTCCATTCTATTTCCAAGATTTTGGATATCTTTACTATCATTACTCTGAATTCTTTTTCAGGTAGACTGCCTATTTCCTCTTCATTTGTTTTGTCTGGTGGGTTTTTACCTTGCTCCTTCATTTGCTGTGTGTTTCTCTGTCTTCTCATTTTGCTTAACTTACTGTGTTTGGGGTCTCCTTTTCACAGGCTGCAGGTTCATAGTTTCCTTTGTTTTGGGTGTGTGCCCCCAGTGGCTATGGTTGGTTCAGTGGATTGTGTAGGCTTCCTGGTGGAGTGGACTGGTGCCTGTGTTCTAGTGGATGAGGCTCAATCTTATCTTTCTGGTGGGCAGGACCACGTCTGGTGGTGTGTTTTGGGGTTTCTGTGACCTTATTATGATTTTAGGCAGCCTCTCTGCTAATGGGTGGGGTTGTGTTCCAGTCTTGCTAGTTGTTTGGCTTAGGGTGTTCAGTACTGTAGCTTGCTGGTCATTGAGTGGACGTGGGTCTTAGCGTTGAGTTGGAGATCTCTGCCATTTGATATTACATAGGGCCGGGAGGTCTCTGGTGTACCAATGTCCTGAATTCAGCTCTCCCACCTCAGAGGCACAGGCCTGACACCTAGCCAGAGCACAAAGACCCTGTCAGCCACCCAGCTCAGAAGAATAGGGAGAAAGAAAGAAAAGAAAAGAAAAGAAAAGAAGGAAGGGAGGGAGGGAGGGAGGGAGGGAGGGGAGAAGGAAAGAAGGAAGGAAGGAAGGAAGGATGGAAGGAAGGAAGGAAGGAAAGTTATTAAAATAAAAATTTTTTAATTATTAAAAGTTTTAAAAATTTAAAGTAATTAAAAAAAGAAAAAAAAAGAAAGAGAGCAATAAAACCAAAAAACAAATCCACCAATTATAACAAGCTCTTTTTTTTTCGGTATGTGGGCCTCTCACTGTTGTGGCCTCTCCCGTTGTGGAGCACAGGCTCCAGACGCGCAGACTCAGTGGCCATGGCTCACGGGCCCAGCCACTCCTCGGCATGTGGGATCTTCCCGGACCGGGGCACGAACCTGCGTCCCCTGCATTGGCAGGCGGACTCTCAACCACTGGGCCACCAGGGAAGCCCTATAACAAGCTCTTAAAACTATACTAAAAACAAACAAACAAACAAAATGGACAGACAGAACCCTAGGACAAATGTAAAAGGAAATACATATATATATGTATATATTAAAGAAAAAGGAAGACAGCAACCAAATCAATAAATAGATCTACCAATGATAATAAACTCTAAATACTAAACTAAGATAAACATAAAACCAGAAACAAATGAGATGCAGAAAGCAAACCCCAAGTCTACAGTTCCTCCCAAAGTCCACCACCTCAATTTTGGGATGATTCATTTTCTATTCAGGTATTCCAGAGATGCAGGGTACATCAAGTTGATTGTGGAGACTTAATCCACTGCTCCTGAGGCTGCTGGGAGAAATTTCCCTTTCTCTTCTTTGTTCAGACAGCTCCTGGGGTTCAGCTTTGGATTTGGCCCTGCCTCTGTGTGTAGGTCACCTGAGGGTACCTGTTCCCCATCCAGACAGGACGGGGTTAAAGTAGCAGCTGATTAGGGGGCTCTGACTCACTCAGGCCGGGGGAAGGGAGGGGTACGGAATGCAGGGTGAGCCTGCAGCGGCAGAGGCCAGCATGATGTTGCACCAGCCTGAGTGCACCTCGTGTTCTCCCAGGGAAGCTGTCCCTGGAACACGGGACCCTAGCAGTGGCGGGCTGCACAGGGTCCCAGGAGGAGAGGTGTGGAGAGCGACCTGTGCTTGCACACAGGCTTCTTGGTGACTACAGCAGCAGCCTTAGTGTTTCATGCCCGTCTCTGGGGTCCACGCTGATAGCCGCAGCTCATGCCTGTCTCTGGAGGTCCCTTAGGCAATGCTCTGAATCCCTCTCTTTGCGCACCCCGAAACAATGGTCTCTTGCCTCTTTGGCAGGTCCAGACTTTTCCCCCAACTCCCTCCCGGCTAGCTGTGGTGCACTAGCCCCCTTCAGTCTGTGCTCACATCCAACCCCAGTCCTCTCCCTGGGATCTGACCTCCAAAGCCTGAGCCTCGGCTCCCAGCCCCCACCCACTCCGGTGGGTGAGCAGACAAGCCTCTCAGGCTGGTTAGTACTGGTCGGCACTTATCCTCTGTGTGGGAATCTCTCCGCTTTGCCCTCTGCACCCCTGTTGCTGCGCTCTCCTCCATGGCTCCAAAGTTTCCCAACCCCACCCCCCGTCTCCACCAGCGAATAGGCTTCCGAGTGTGTGGAAACTTTTCCTGCTTCACAGCTCCGTCCCAGAGGTGAAGGTCCCATCCCTATTCTTTTGTCTCTGTTTTTCCTTTTCTCTTTTTCCTTACCCAGGTATGTGGGGAATGTCTTGCCTTTTGGGAAGTCTGAGGTCTTCTGCCAGCATTCAGTAGGTGTTCTGTAGGAGTTGTTCCACACGTAGATGTATTTCTGATGTATGTGTGGGGAGGAAGGTGATCTCTACATCTTACTCGTCCACCATCTTGAGGTCTCCCCTCTCGTATACTTTAAATCATCTCTAGATTACTTATAATACCTAATACAATGTAAATGCTATATAAATAATTGTAAATACAATGTAAATGCTATGTAAATAGGTGCTAAAGCATCACAAATTCTAGTTTTGGTGTTTGGTAGTTTCTGGAATTTTTTTCTTTTTCCCAACATTTTTGATCCTCTGTTGGTTGAATCTGCTGATACAGAACCTGCATATATGGAGGACCGACTGTATGTTCAGGAAACTATCATCACAATCATGTACAGTAAGTGCCCTACATACACACCTTCAAGTTGCAAACTTTCAAAGATGCGAACCTAGGTTAGCATGTCCAATCACATAACAATTAGTTCACAAATCTGGAGGACACTGTCATATGTGTGCTTCCTCTACAAGTGGCTGTGCTTTTGTGCACTTTACTGTACAGTACTGTATAGAGTACAGTAGTGCGGTATCTTTATTTCAAGCCCAGGATGTCCAGAAGCAAGTGTAAAAGCAGCAGTATATAGCCGATTGTGTTAGCTGGGTACCTAGGCTAACTTTGTTGGACTTATGAACAGATTGGACTTATGAACATGCTCTTGGAACAAATTCATTCATATGTAGGGGACTTACTGTAAACATATCCATCAACCCCCAAATTTTCCATGCTCCTTTGTAATCTGTCCTTCTTGACCCTCTCCACCCCCACCTCAGTGTCCCCAGGCAATCACTGATCTGCTCTCTGTCACTATGATTAGTTTCCATTTTTTAAAGATAGTACAATGGAATCAGATAATATGCACTCTTTTTTGGTCTGGCTTCTTTCACTGAGCATAATTATTTTGTAATTCATCCATGTTGCCACATGTAACAATGATTCCTTCCTTTTAATTGCTAAACAGTATTCCATTGTATGGATGTACCACAATTTAGATATCTATTGATCTACTAGTGGAAATTTGGATTGTTCCCAGATTTGGATATTACAACTAAAGAAAGAACTTTTAAATCTTCCATATGCAAGGAATTTACTTTTATAATATGTTGTACATTTTATTTGTTCATGAACCTAACAAAGTGTGTGTTGCTATAAGTAAAACAAAGCTATTCTGGTTTCCAAGAAGACTGGATTCCACTTGCATAAATTATGGAGAGCCATTTGGAAAGAAGATGTATGATAAATCCAGAGCCAAAAAAAAGATAACTTTCTATTCAGTAATCCCACTCTTAAGAATTTAGCTTAAAGAATTTTTTTTAAAAAAAGGAAACGTAAGCTGATGAAGATATTTTCTACAGACCTCTCTAGAATAGTAAAATTTTGGAAGCAATATAAATTTATAATGAAGAAATATTGAAACAACATGAGAGAGTCTTTAGATACAATGTTCAGTTCAAAAACGCATCATATGAAATTATGTCTAGATTATGATTACAACCATATATAATTCAGGTATGTTTGTGGATGAGTGAACTCAAGTATTATTATTGTGTTACAGTTATGGAACTGTGATTTTTTTTTTACTGTCTTTACTTTTGTCATAAAATTTATATAATAATAAACAGAAGGAAGATGGCGGAAGAGTAAGACGCGGAGATCGCCTTCCTCCCCACGGATACACCAGAAATACATCCACACGTGGAACAACTCCTACAGAACTCCTACTGAAGGCTGGCAGAAGACCTCAGACCTCCCAAAAGGCAAGAAACTCCCCACGTAACTGGGTAGGGCAAAAGAAAAAACAGAGACAAAAGAATAAGGACGGCACCTGCACCAGTGGGAGGGAGCTGTGAAGGAGGAAAAGTTTCCACACACTAGGAAGCCCCTCCGCGGGCGGAGACGGCGGGAGGCAGAGGGGGGAGTTTCGGGACCGCGGAGTAGTGCACAGCGACGGGTGCGGAGGGCAAAGCGGGGAGATTCCTGCACAGACAATCGGTGCCGACCTGTACTCACCAGCCCGAGTGGCTTGTCTGCTCACCCGCCGGGGCGGGCGGGGCTGCGAGCTGAGGCTCGGGTTTTGGTTTTGGACGGAGCTCAGGGAGAGGACTGGGGTTGGCGGCTTGAACATAGCCTGAAGGGGTTAGTGCACCACGACTAGCCGGGAGGGAGTTCGGGGAAAAGCCTGCACCGGCCGAAGAGGCAAGAGACTTTTTCTTCCCTCTTTGTTTCCTGGTGCGCGAGGAGAGGGGTTTAAGAGCGCTGCTTAAAGGAACTCCAGAGACGGGCGCGAGCCGCGGCTAAAAGCGTGAACCCCAGAGACGGGCGCGAGCCGAGACTGAGGGCGCGAGCCCCCGAGACAGGCGCGAGCCGCGGCTGAAAGCGCAAACCCCAGAGACGGGCGGGAGACGCTAAGGCTGCTGCTGCCGCCACCATGGGGCCTGTGTGCGAGCACAGGTCACTCTCCACACCCCTCTTCCGCGGAGCCTGTGCAGCCCGCCACTGCCAGGTTCCCGGGATCCAGGGACAACTTCCCCGGGAGTACGCACGGCGGGTCTCAGGCTGGTGCAACATCACGCCGGCCTCTGCCGCAACGTCACGCTGCCTCTGCAGCCGCAGGCCCGCCCCGCACGTAGTGCCCCTCCTACCCCCATCCCCCAACCCCCGGCCTGAGTGAGCCGGAGGCCCCGAATCAGCGGCTCCTTTAACCCCGTCCTGTCTGAGCGAAAAAACAGACGCCCTCCAGCGACCTACACGCAGAGGCAGGGCCAAATCCAAAGCTGAGCTCCTGTGAGCTGTGAGAACAAAGAAGAGAAAGGGAAATCTCTCCCAGCAGCCACAGAAGCAGCGGGTTAAAGCTCCACAATCAACTTGATATACCCTGCATCTGTGGAATACCTGAATAGACAAGGAATGATCCCAAATTGAAGAGGTGGAATTTAGGAGCGAGATCTATGATTTTTTTCCCTTTTCCTCTTTTTGTGAATGTGTACGTGTATGCTTCTGTGTGAGATCTTGTCTGTATACTCTTGCTTCCACCATTTGTCCTAGGGCTCTATCCGTCCATGACTTTTTTTTAAAAAATTCTTTTTCTTAATAATTAAGTTTAATTGTAATAACTTTATTATACTTTACCTTCGTTCTTTCTTTCTTTCCTTCCTTCCTTCCCTCCTTTAGACAACGAATCACCCCAAATTGAGGAGGTGGTCTCAGGGAGCAGGATTTATGATTTTTCCCCCTTTACCTCTTTTTGTGAAGGTGTATGTGTATGCTTCTGTGTAAGATTTTCTCTGTATAGCTTTGCTTCCAACATTTGTCCTAAGGTTCTATCCGTCCCTTTTTTTTTTTTTCTAAATACTTTTTAATTCAATAACTATATTATACTTTATTTTATTTTTACTGTATCATCTTTCTTTCTGTCTTTTTTCCTTCTTTCCCTCCTTCCTTCCTTCCTCCCTCCCTCCCTCCCTCCCTCCTTTCTTTCCTTCTTTGCTTCTTTCTTCCTTCCTTCCTTTCCTCCTTTCCTTCTTTCTTTACTCATACTTCTACTAATTCTCCCTACTTTTTCTCCCTTTTATTCTGAGCTGTGTGGATGAAAGGCTCTTGGTGCTCCAGCCAGGAGTCAGGGCTCTGCCTCTGAGGTAGGAGAGCCAACTTCAGGACACTGGTCAACAAGAGACCTCCCAGCTCCACATAATATTAAACGGTGGAAATATCCCAGAGACCTCCATCTTAACACCAGCACCCAGCTTCACTCAACGACCAGCAAGCCACAGTGCTGGACAACCTATGCCAAACAACTAGCAAAACAGGAACACAACCCCACCCATTAGCAGAGAGGCTGCCTAAAATCATAATAAGGCCACAGACACCCCAAAACACACCACCAGACGTGAACCTGCCCACTAGAGAGACAAGATCCAGCCTCATCCAGCACAACACAGGCACTAGTCCCCTCCACCGGGAAGCCTACACAACCCACTGAAACAACCTTAGCCACTGGAGACAGACATCAAAAACAACGGGAACTACGAAAGTGCAGCCTGCAAAAAGGAGACCCCAAACACAGTAAGATAAGCAAAATGAGAAGACAGAAAAACACACAGCAGATGAAGGAGCAAGATAAAAACCCACCAGACCTAACAAATGAAGAGGAAATAGGCAATCTACCTGAAAAAGAATTCAGAATAATGATAGTAAGGATGATCCGAAATCTTGGAAGTAGAATGGACAAAATGCAAGAAACAGTTAACAAGGACCTACAAGAACTAAAGATGAAACAAGCAACGATGAACAATGCAATAAATGAAATTAAAATCACTCTAGATAGGATCAATAGCAGAATAACTGAGGCAGAAGAACGGATAAGTGACCTGGAAGATAAAGTAGTGGAAATAACTACTGCAGAGCAGAATAAAGAAAAAAGAATGAAAAGAACTGAGGACAGTCTCAGAGACCTCTGGGACAACATGAAACGCACCAACATTCGAATTATAGGGGCTCCAGAAGAAGAAGAAAGAAAGAAAGGGACTGAGAAAATATTTGAAGAGATTATAGTTGAAAACTTCCCTAATATGGGAAAGGAAATAGTTAATCAAGTCCAGGAAGCACAGAGGGTCCCATACAGGATAAATACAAGGAGAAACACGCCAAGACACATATTAATCAAACTGTCAAAAATTAAATACAAAGAAAGCATATTAAAAGCAGCAAGGGAAAAACAACAAATAACACACAAGGGAATCCCCATAAGGTTAACAGCTGATCTCTCAGCAGAAACCCTACAAGCCAGAAGGGAGTGGCAGGACATACTGAAAGTGATGAAGGAGAATAGCCTGCAACCAAGACTACTCTACCCAGCAAGGATCTCATTCACATTTGATGGAGAAATTAAAACCTTTACAGACAAGCAAAAGCTGAGAGAGTTCAGCACCACCAAACCAGCTTTACAACAAATGCTAAAGGAACTTCTCTAGACACGAAACACAAGAGAAAGAAATGACCTATAGTAGCGAACCCAAAACAATATATAAAATGGAAATAGGAACATACATATCGATAATTACCTTAAATGTAAATGGACTAAATGCTCCCACCAAAAGACACAGATTGGCTGAATGGATACAAAAACAAGACCCTTATATATGCTGTCTACAAGAGACCCACTTCAGACCTAGAGACACATACAGACTGAAAGTAAGGGGATGGAAAAAGATATTCCATGCAAATGGAAACCAAAAGAAAGCTGGAGTAGCAATTCTCATATCAGACAAAATAGACTGATATTAAAATAAGGACTATTAAAAGGGACAAAGAAGGACACTACATAATGATCAAGGGATCGATCCAAGAAGAAGATATAACAATTGTAAATATTTATGCACCCAACAGAGGAGCACCTCAATACATAAGGCAAATACTAACAACCATAAAAGGGGAGATCAACAGTAACACATTCATAGTAGGGGACTTTAACACCCCACTTTCACCCATGGACAGATCATCCAAAATGAAAATAAATAAGGAAACACAAGCTTTAAATGATACATTAAACAAGATGGACTTAATTGATATTTATAGGACACTCCATCCAAAAACAACAGAATACACATTTTTCTCAAGTGCTCATGGAACATTCTCCAGGATAGATCATATCTTGGGTCACAAATCAAGCCTTGGTAAATTTAAGAAAACTGAAATTGTATCAAGTATCTTTTCTGACCACAACGCCATGAGACTAGATATCAATTACAGGAAAAGATCTTTAAAAAATACAAACACATGGAGGCTAAACAATACACTACTTAATAATGAAGTGATCACTGAAGAAATCAAAGAGGAAATAAAAAAATACCTAGAAACAAATGACAATGGAGACACAACGACCCAAAACCTATGGGATGCAGCAAAAGCAGTTCTAAGGGGGAAGTTTATAGCAATACAAGCCCACCTTAAGAAGCAGGAAACATCTCGAATAAACAACCTAACCTTGCACCTCAAGCAATTAGAGAAAGAAGAACAAAAAAACCCCAAAGCTAGCAGAAGGAAAGAAATCATAAAAATCAGATCAGAAATAAATGAAAAAGAAATTAAGGAAACAATAGCAAAGATCAATAAAACTAAAAGCTGGTTCTTTGAGAAGATAAACAAAATAGATAAACCGCTAGCCAGACTCATCAAGAAAAAAAGGGAGAAGACTCAAATCAATAGAATTAGAAATGAAAAAGGAGAAGTAACAACTGACACTGCAGAAATAAAAAAAATCATGAGAGATTACTACAAGCAACTCTATGCCAATAAAATGGACAATCTGGAAGAAATGGACAAATTCTTAGAAATGCACAACCTGCCAAGACTGAATCAGGAAGAAATAGAAAATATGAACAGACCAATCACAAGCACTGAAATTGAAACTGTGATTAAAAACCTTCCAACAAACAAAAGCCCAGGACCAGATGGCTTCACAGGTGAATTCTATCAAACGTTTAGAGAAGAGCTAACACCTATCCTTCTCAAACTCTTCCAAAATATAGCAGAGGGAGGAACACTCCCAAATTCCTTCTACGAAGCCACCATCACCTTGATACCAAAACCAGACAAGGATGTCACAAAGAAAGAAAACCACAGGCCAATATCACTGATGAACATAGATGCAAAAATCCTCAACAAAATACTAGCAAACAGAATCCAACAGCACATTAAAAGGATCATACACCATGATCAAGTGGGGTTTATTCCAGGAATGCAAGGATTCTTCAATATACGCAAATCTATCAATGTGATAAACCATATTAACAAATTGAAGGAGAAAAACCATATGATCATCTCAATAGATGCAGAGAAAGCTTCCGACAAAATTCAACACCCATTTATGATAAAAACCCTCCAGAAAGTAGGCATAGAGGGAACTTTCCTAAACATAATAAAAGCCATATATGACAAGCCCACAGCAAACATCATCCTCAATGGTGAAAAACTGAAAGCATTTCCACTAAGATCAGGAACAAGACAAGGTTGCCCACTCTCACCACTCTTATTCAACATAGTTTTGGAAGTTTTAGCCACAGCAATCAGAGAAGAAAAGGAAATAAAAGGAATCCAAATCGGAAAAGAAGAAGTAAAGCTGTCACTGTTTGCAGATGACATGATACTATACATAGAGAATCCTAAAGATGCTACCAGAAAACTACTAGAGCTAATCAATGAATTTGGTAAAGTAGCAGGATACAAAATTAATGCACAGAAATCTCTGGCATTCCTATATACTAATGATGAAAAATCTGAAAGTGAAATCAAGAAAACACTCCCATTTACCATTGCAACAAAAAGAATAAAATATCTAGGAATAAACCTACCTAAGGATACGAAAGACCTGTATGCAGAAAATTATAAGACACTGATGAAAGAAATTAAAGATGATACAAATAGATGGAGAGATATACCATGTTCTTGGATGGGAAGAATCAACATTGTGAAAATGACTCTACTACCCAAAGCAATCTACAGATTCAATGCAATCCCTATCAAACTACCACTGGCATTTTTCACAGAACTAGAACAAAAAATTTCGCAATTTGTATGGAAACACAAAAGACCCCGAATAGCCAAAGCAATCTTGAGAACGAAAAAAGGAGCTGGAGGAATAAGGCTCCCTGACTTCAGACTATATTACAAAGCCACAGTAATCAAGACAGTATGGTACTGGCACAAAAACAGAAAGATAGATCAGTGGAACAGGATAGAAAGCCCAGAGATAAACCCACGCACATATGGACACCTTATCTTTGATAAAGGAGGCAGGAATGTACAGTGGAGAAAGGACAGCCTCTTCAATAAATGGTGCTGGGAAAACTGGACAGGTACATGTAAAAGTATGAGATTAGATCACTCCCTAACACCATACACAAAAATAAGCTCAAAATGGATTAAAGACCTAAATGTAAGGCCAGACACTATCAAACTCTTAGAAGAAAACATAGGAAGAACAATCTATGACATAAATCACAGCAAGATCCTTTCTGACCCACCTCCTAGAGTAATGGAAATAAAAACAAAAATAAACAAATGGGACCTAATGAAACTTCAAAGCTTTTGCACAGCAAAGGAAACCATAACCAAGACCAAAAGACAGCCCTCAGAATGGGAGAGAACATTTGCAAATGAAGCAACTGACAAAGGATTAATCTCCAAAATTTACAAGCAGCTCATGCAGCTCAATAACAAAAAAACAAACAACCCCATCCAAAAATGGGCAGAAGACCTAAATAGACATTTCTCCAAAGAAGATATACAGAATGCCAACAAACACATGAAAGAATGCTCAACATCATTAATCATTAGAGAAATGCAAATCAAAACTACAATGAGATATCATCTCACACCAGTCAGAATGGCCATCATCAAAAAATCTAGAAACAATAAATGCTGGAGAGGGTGTGGAGAAAAGGGGACACTCTTGCACTGCTGGTGGGAATGTGAATTGGTTCAGCCACTGTGGAGAACAGTATGGAGGTTCCTTAAAAAACTACAAATAGAATTACCATATGACCCAGCAATCCCACTACTTGGCATATACCCTGAGAAAACCAAAATTCAAAAAGAGTCATGTACCAAAATGTTCATTGCAGCTCTATTTACAATAGCCAGGACATGGAAACAACCTAAGCGCCCATCATCGGATGAATGGATAAAGAAGATGTGGCACATATACACAATGGAATATTACTCAGCCTTAAAAAGAAATGAAATTGAGCTATTTGTAATGAGATGGATAGACCTAGAGTCTGTCATACAGAGTGAAGTAAGTCAGAAAGAAAAAGACAAATACCGTATGCTAACACATATATATGGAATTTAAGGGAAAAAAATGTCATGAAGAACCTAGGGGTAAGATAGGAATAAAGATGCAGACCTACTGGAGAACGGACTTGAGGGTATGGGGAGGGGGAGGGGTGAGTTTTGACAGGGCGAGAGAGAGTCATGGACATATACACACTAACAAACGTAGTGAGGTAGATAGCTGGGGGGAAGCAGCCGCAAGGCACAGGGATATTAGCTCGGTGCTTTGTGACAGCCTGGAAGGGTGGGATGGGGAGAGTGGGAGGGAGGGAGACGCAAGAGGGAAGACATATGGGAACATATGTATATGTATAGCTGATTCACTTTGTTATAAAGCAGAAACTAACACACCATTGTAAAGCAATTATACCCCAATAAAGATGTTTAAAAAAATAATAATAATAATAAACGGAAGGTAACAGTTGACTGCTCTCTAAAGTCAGTAAATTCATAGGCTTCTTCTCCTTGATGGTATTCAAAAGCTGTTTGTACCCATCTGGCCCATACTTCATCATCAATGAGATAAATTATAGTGTTGTCAGAGACCCAGCCTAAACTACCCCATAACTATTGCTACACTTCAGACAGAACCGGGAGGTTGGTATTAGAAAGTCTTCTCTACTCTGGGAATCTTCTTTCCACTCAGAAGTATATACATACATACATACATACACATATATATATATATAAATAAATTAAGGTTTCTCAAAAAACTAAAAATAGAGCTACCATATGACCCAACAATTCCACTCCTGGGTATATACCTGAAAAAAATAAAAACACTAATTTGAAAACACACATGCACCCCAATGTTCATAGCAGCATTATTTGCAATTGCCATGGTATGGAAGCAACCTAAGTGTCCATCAACAGATCAATGGATAAAGAAGACGTGGCATATATATATATACACACACACACACACACACACACACACACACACACACACACACATATATACAATGGAATATTATTCAGCCATAAAAAAGAATGAAATTTTGCCATTTGCAACATGAATAGACATGGAGGGCACTATGCTAAGTGAAATAAGTCAGAGAGGGAAAGACAAATACTGTGTGATACCACTTATGGGTAGAATCTAAAAAAGTACAAAAAACTAGTGAACAAAACAAAAAAGAAGCAGACTCACAGATATAGAGAATAAACCAGTGGTTACAGTGGGGAGGGGCAATATAGGAGTAGGGGAAAAAAGGGGGTTATTATGGGATCATATGAAATCATGTGTGAGAAACCTTTGAAAATTGTAAAACACTGTAGAATTTAAAGAATCTTCCATTCAATAAAAAATAAAATTTTAAAAAGGAAAAAAAATATACATATAAATGAAAAAGGTGGAAAATACCAAGTCTCAGTGAGGTCTCACACACTGCTGATGGGTGTTTGATCTGGTTCAACCGCTTTGGAAAACTATTTGGCATTATCTAATAAAGCAGAACATACTGCATACACTGTGACCATAACTTTCCCTTCTAGGTGTAGATCCAACAGAAATGCACATGTATGTTCAGCAAAGGCACATACTAGAATGCTGACAGCAACACTATTTTAATAGCCCCAAGTTGGAAACTACCCAAATGCTCATAAACAGAAGATGGATACCTGAATTGTAGTAGAGACACACAACAGAATCCCATGTGACAGTTAAAATGAACGATCTACAATTACACATATTCATATGGTTGAATCTTATAAATGTTTAGAGAAATAAGCCAGATGCAAAAGAGTATATACTATACTATTCCATTTACATAAGTACAATGCCAGCAAAAAGTAATCTATGCTTTTAGGGATCAGGATGATAGCTGTCCTTGGAAGTAGAAGGAGAGATACTGAAATGAACATAACAAGGCTTTGGGGGTGCTTATAATGAACTATTTTTTGATCCAAATGCTGATTATATGAGTGTGTTCAGTTTGAAGAAGCTGTACTTTATGTGTAATTTTCTGTAATGTATATTATAGTACCATAAAAGTTTTTTTGTAAAGTCAATCAGTATTATCAAAAGCTTTATTATCAGAAGAGTGTTACCAATACCTTTCTTTTTTATGTAGATACTGAAAAGAAGGCCAGCTGGCAGAGTTAGTATAGTGTTGTGATTTTACAATGAACTAGAAAGTCAGGGTTATATACCATGGTGCATCTGGGGAACTCTGTAACCAGCCAGGAATGGTTATTCCTAGTCACAGAGCCTAAAGCTCTCAATAAATTTTGTTTCCTCCACTGCACACCGTCTGATGATTGGCAAAGAAATAAAACATAGAATCAAAAAAGCTATAATGCCCTCTGCAAGAATAAAATGTACTGCCAATATGGCACACAGCCGCACCTCCATCCAAAGTTGTATGGGGCTGATGAGGGGTCCAAGCTGCTTCGTGACTTGGAGAGCTAGTGTGCATCCCTTTGCCAGAAGCACAGTTAGAAAAAGCAAACAGAAAATATGTTTCCACTAAGATCCCTGAGGGAAGGAAGGAAAATTCTTCTCCAAGAGAGGAAAGGAGAGAAGAGTATCAGCTTCTCATCTTGTTAAAGATCAGCTCCAGGAAGTAGAGAAGAAATTCTTTACCTACCAGAAGAAGTGTTATTTTCCTTTAGTCCTCACATAATGCCCAAGAAGTGTTTGGTTACCGGATTTCTGTTAAGAATTTCAACTCTCCTAGCATTGGTTTTCAATTTTTCAACTTCTGTTAATGATACAAGGACCATAGCAAGTTTCTTAAACAGTTTTCTTGTATCTTCTATACGGCTTTGCAATTGAATGGCAGAATCCAACAAAACTGGGGTAAAGGTGAATGCCAGCAATAGAGAATGGTTAAATATATCACGGTATGTCACGGAGTATCACAGACCCATTAAAAAGATAATAAATTTACTTCTAGAACCAAGATTGTGGTCTCTAAATACCATTTTCCACTAAAAGGGAACATTCCTCCTTGGAGAAATGACTCAATCTAGATCTGGTGTAGAAAATGTACTAAGTCTAGTATACCTTATTGTGCCAGAAAGCATGGAAAACCTCATGAATTACTGGGGTTTTATTAAAAGAGGACAAAAGGAGAAAATCTGAGGGCTTTCCATTGGCCAAGGATGGAACCATTTGGACATCAAATAAAATAATAGCTTCAAATAAAACATATAGATATGAAAATCTGCAAGTCCAAAAATGTAACTGACTATCACTGGGGGTTGTTAAAGCACCAACTCATTTTTCATAAAATTGACAAATAAAAGGAAAGGATCAAGCCTTTATTCTGCCTTTCCTATACAACTGCTTTTGGGGATTACCAACGATTGACAAGGGAGAGGTCTTCATAGAATAATTCCAGAGAATAAATGCATAAAAATATTAATAGATTTAGAAAATCATTTTTCAACTCTGAGTGAAATAATGGATGTAACTAATGTTCAATTCTGAATGCTAAAACCATTAGGAAAGGTTAATGAGGAAGTTTATACGGGAGAGGAAGCTAACCACATTTGAACCCACTGATGTATTTCAATGTTACTTAAAGCAGGCCAGCCAATGTTCTATTCTTCCCAATGCTGATGCAAGAGGAAGCACACAGACAGCACTAGCTATTAAGTGTTCTTGCTAAAAGAACTGAACTTGGACTTCCCTGGTGGTGCAGTGGTTAAGAATCCACCTGCCAATGCACGAAACACGGGTTCGAGCGCTGGTCCAGGAAGACCCCATATGCTGCAGAGCAACTAAGCCCGTGAGCCACAACTACTGAGTCTGCGCTCTAGAGCCTGCGAGCCACAACTACTGAACCCATGTGCCACAACTACTGAAGCCTGCACGCCTAGAGCCTGTGCTCTGCAACAAGAGAAGAAACCACAATGAGAAGCCCCTGCACCGCAACAAAGAGTAGCCCCTGCTCACTGCAACTAGAGAAAGCCTGCGCGCAGCAACAGACCCAAAAGAGCCAAAAATAAAAATAAGTTAATAAAAAAATAAAGAACTGAACCTGAATCTAGTCAATCCTCTATATTCAAGTAAGTATGTAAAGGAAAAACGTGGTACAAGAATGTGTTATTGACACCATAAGGATACAATAAGCCAAATCTAGAAGGTGGGAAGTTCTACAAAGAAAATAACCTGGTTTCTTCAATAATTGGGGCATTAAAGGGGGAGGGGAAGGGAAAACTGTCATAAATTTAAAAGCGATTCATAAGACTTATCAGGAAAATGCAATGTTTGGCATTCGAATCCTCAAGCAAACCAACTACTGAAAGAAGATATTTTTGAGGCAATTGGGGGGATTTGAACATGAACTGGATAATAGATGATTTTAAAGAACCATTATAAATTTTAACTGATAATGGTATATGGTTATGTTTTTTAAAACATCTCTATTAGTAAAAAATACAGAAGTGTTTACTGCATAAAAATAACAAAGTCTAGGTTTGCTTAAAAAAATATTCCAGCAAAAAATAAATGAAAAAAAAATTAAGTCAGGCAGAATAGATGAAATAAGATTAACAAAATGCCAATAGTTGTTGAAGCCAGCTGATGGGCAATGGGGATTCAACATATTATTTTCTCTATCTTTGTATATGTCTTAATTTTCCAGTTTGAATTTTAAAATAATGAAAGAATAACTAGAGTTCTGACAGTTGACCTGGAGCATTTTCCACGATCTCATGTTGAAAGAAAAAAGCAAGAAGATGTAAAATGCATGTAAGAATAATAATATGAACCCATTTTTGTAGAGCAATGACCTGTTTTTGTAAAACACACACATATATAAACATGTGACTTTACAAGCTGAGCACTGAGAATTATTTGGAAGGGCACATGCTAGATTATACACATGGACTAGCTGGGGGTGGAGGCTGACATGGGTCAGGAAAGTAGGTAAGGGCAAATAAAGAAAAAATATTTCACTTAAAAAAAGGTATTATATTACCCAATATATAGATTTTATGAAACGATTTAAATGCATATATTTCTACATGTATAAAGAGGATTATTTTAACCTTAAAAATCAGCAAAACCTGCTCCCATTTCTGAAACTCGGCTGTTTTCCTAGTACTGGAGTTGTGGTAAAACTCTGCAAGTTTGCATGTAAACTGAGCAAGAATAAACCAGGAACTCTTAGTAACGATATATGGTGAGCTCAAGTGAGGCAAATAGAAATGGGTGTGTGGTAGGGTCTTTGAGATGGGGGCCAGCTGAAAATCAATACTTCAAAAATGTACTGAAACGCTGAACACTGTGGTGTAGTCGTGGATGGCAAGGAAGCAAAATGAAATGTCAGCTGAGCATACGAGAGAATAAATATCTTTTTCAGAGCCCAGGTGTCAGGCAAAATGTACTCCAGCACCAGGCAGCCGTGGGGCAGACGAAAAGTGCTGACCCAGAATCAGAAGTCTGCGGCTTGTACCTTACCTTGGCTTGGCCACGTACCAACTGCATGCAAGACCTTGAAAAGGAAAGAAACTTGATCTCTTAGCTTAGATTTCTACACATGTAAAAATGGCAATAAAAATAACACCTCACTTGTGATGATCAGGTGAGATAAAACACATTTACTTTACCAAGTCCTTTAAAAAGCACTTTAAAAAGTGCTGCACACATGAGGACTTCCCTGGTGGCGCAGGGGTTAGGAATCTGCCTGCCAATGCTGGGGACATGGGTTCAAGCCCTGGTCCAGGAAGATCCCACATGCAGTGGAGCAACTAAGCCCGTGCACCACAACTACTGAGCCTGCTCTCTAGAGCCCGCAAGCCACAACTACTGAGCCCACGTGCCACAACTACTGAAGCCCGTACACCTAGAGTCCATGCTCTGCAACAAGAGAAGCCACCGCAATGAGAAGCCCACACACCGCAACAAAGCATAGCCCCCACTCACAACTAGAGAAAGCTTGGGTGTAGCAACAAAGACCCAACACAGCCAAAAGTAAATAAATGAATAAATAAATTTATTTTTTTAAAAAGTGCTTCACATATGAAAATACCAAAAAAGATCGCTGACTGCCCCACACACATACATGCACACCTTACCATTCACATATATATTCATATATGGAAATATATACTGTTAACATATAGAAATGCTGTAGATATGTAAGTATACAACTCTCCTCCCAAATTATAGATGAAAAAACCAAAGCTTAAAGGCCTTAAAAAGCTAATCCACATAGCAACCCATTATAATTCTTTTGGGATCTAGCAAAGATAGATATTTTTTAAATAGTCTTATTCATAGCTGTTAAACATTATTTCTCATCTGGAGAGGGGTCTGTAATCCTTGACCTGGAAAACTTCTACTACCTGGTGCTATGGCTGAATTATGTCCCCCCCAAATTCATGTGTTGAAGCCCTAACCTCCAATGTGATAGTATCTGGAGCTGGAGCCTTTGGGAGGCAATTAGGTTTCGATGAGGTTATGAGGAGGGGGCCCTCAGGATGGGATTAGTGCCCTTAAAAGAAGAGTCTCGGAAAGCTTGCTCTCTTTCTCCTATGTGAGGACACAAGAAGAAGGTAGCCATCTACAAGCCAGAGGAGAAAGCCCTTATCAGAAACTGAGCCCTGCCAAAGCTTGATCTTGGACTTTCCAGCTTCCAGAACTGTGAGAAAATAAATCTCTGTTGTTTCACACCCACACCCAACCTATGGTATTTTGTTATGGCAGCCTGAGCAGACTAAGACACCAGGTCAGAAGCCTCTATATCAGATCTTCACAATATCCGTAACATCCTATGTCTCATTACCTTGTATCGTTAGTGCCACTTCTAGCCATGTGACCTTGGGTAAGTTACTTAAAACTTCCCTGTAGCTGTGTTTCCTTTTCCATAAAATGGGGATAAAAATGGAACCTATCTCATAGGACTTTCCCACATCTTACAGTAATGATTATGTGATTTAATACATGACCTCACCTAGAATAATATCTGGCAAATAGTAAACATTTAATAAGTATAACAAGCTGTTTCTGTCACTGTTGTTTTGTTGTCATGTGACTACTTGGCTAAATTATAAGCTCCATAAGGGCCTAGGAACTTTGATTATCCCTAAAAATGAACACAGCACATAAATAAATATTTGCTAAATGAACAACTAGATGATGAGAAAGGAGAGAAATGATTAGGAGAGAGGGAAAACATTTTCAGGAAGTATATACCGCACCTATAAATAGAAACAAAAGCTATTTTCCAGAGATTTTAAGCAGAAATTTATAAGTGGCAATTTAGTTGATTCAATACACAGCCAAAAACATGAGGAAAAGAATAGTATAATATTCTCAGAATAACTGTCTTGTGCATAATAAATAGCCACTGTAGAATTGCAGGGGGTGTGCTCCATCCTAAAACCCATTAAAGCTGCTGGAACAACCATCGTGCAGCTTTTGGTTTTTCATTTAATTTTAATAAAATATTTTACTGGAGGAAATTTGGGGTATAATAGCAATGAAGTGTGTCTACTGCTTTAGGTGACATTTCATTTCATTTCTGGACACCCAGGGAGATGAATATACTAACCCCAATGCCTGAGAATTTTGGTTGCTGGTTATCCAAAAAATGAAATGTCATGTACAAAAAACTTATTTTTTATTGTTTAATATTCAACTGTCTTCCCAACAAATCAGAATGACAAAAACAATAGCTATTTCAGACGGGCCACCACATGCATTATAGAAAATGCATCTCATTTGGAACTTCAGTCCTAATTCTTGACAAAAGATCTATGAAAACATGAACTTTAAAAATATTCCTCATTACTATTCCTGAACACGGGTGATTATGGATTCTTTAATTTTGTTTTGACTGAAATCATAAAGCAAAGGCATGGATATACTGCAAGTTGCAAGCCACACCATATGCATAAAACAATCCATATCTCTAAGCAAACCTTTTATAGCCTAAATAAGTCTAGAAGACAATGAGAGGAGTAAGTAAGTTAGATTTAAAAGCAAGATTTGATCTGTAGCTCAAGGAATTCAGAGCAGAAAGAGAGCCTGTTCATTCTATTACCAGGACCACAGTTGACAATTTTTCAAACCTTATCACATATCTCAAAACAACAGAGCATAATTCCCACCTTGAACTAAATTGTCTGAGAAATTTAGTACTACTTCAACTCTGCTCCTCTCAAGGGTCCAAATAACTTGCTTAACTGTACAATTTAGTCTCCCCAAAATAAGGAGAGAAGAAAATTCTCTTCTGGTCCATTCTCTAGCCTTCAGGGATACTGCTAAGATAAAGCTTCCCAGAGGTTTCTAACATAACTGTTTGTGTTGGACAAAAACCATGTGTCATCTCTGTCAGAATATCCACACCAATTCCTATGGAAAGAGAAGGAAACGAATCAATATTCATGAAATCCTTGTTACATTTGGTCAAGTTCTGTTGGAGACAGAGTCAAGAAAGTTCATCTCTCCTCCTTTGGAAATCTACAGTGACCATCACTGGAGCTTCCATGCACACAAACTTCCCACTGACAAGAGTAAGAGGTAAGCTAATTAAATAAAGTTGGAACATGCTGCTTAATTTCTTCATCAAAAAGGCCCTCCCTTGTTTGGTGCATATTTGTTCAATGGAATTACCTTGCGGCTCTAACTATGCCACACTGGTGATTGCTTTAAAAGATGTGTTACCTTCTCTTTTCTAATGACTCTTCACTCTTTCCCCTGGGTAACTACTGTCTAATAACGATTTTAAAATATTATCTGTATGCTGATGATGCCCGAATCGCAAATCTCCATCCCTGATTTTTCGCTTGACTTCCAGACTTTTATATGCAACTTCCCACTTGATGTATCAATTAGGATGATGAATAGAAATCTCAAACATGAGCCTTTTAAAAAACAACTCTTGATTTCCATCCTAATACCTATTTTTCTCACAAGCATCTGCTCACTTGCTCAAGCCCCAGATCTAGGATTCATCCTTGATTATTTCTTTGCTTCTCCATCAGCAACTGCTGTCCAAACTGGCCTCCAAAATGAATAATGAACAAGTAAAAACTTAAATTAATATTAATTAACATAGTGATAAGTGTCATGAAGACTATGAATCGGGGTGATATTAGAGGAAGGAGTGGGTTGTACTTTTGGTAGGGTAGTCAGGGAAAGCCTTTTTAAAAAAATATTTATTTTGGCTGCATCGGGTCTTAGTTGTGGCACACGGGATCTTCATCGCAGCGTGCGGGCTCTTTGTTGCAGTGCACAGCTTCTCTCTAGTTGTAGCGTGGTGGGCTGCAGAGCGCATGGGCTCTGTAGTTGTGGTGCATGGGCTATCTAGTTGTGGCTCGCAGGCTCTCTAGTTGTGGCGCACAGGTTTAGTTGCCCCAATGGCATGTGGGATCTTAGTTCCCCAACCAGGGATTGAACCCGTGTCCCTTGCACTGGAGGGTGGATTCTTAACCACTGGACCACCAGGGAAGTCCCAGGGAAAGCCTCTTTAGGAAGGTTGAAAATTCTGTCATCTGGACATCTGGATGGAGACGTCCATTCCAGGCAGAAGCAGCAACTCTCAGGAAAGAAAGAAGGCTGCTTTGAATGAGGGGGAAAGTACCATAACCTCTGGTTGCAAAGGGAGATAGGAGTCAACTCCTATGGGACCTTTAAGCCAAAAATAAGGACTTTGGAGTTTACCTACCCAAGTGCAATAGCAAGTCATCAGCAGGCTTTAACCTGGGGATGACAAGATATATTTTATTTTAGAAGATCACTCAAGATCCTACAGACAACATTAGCTGAATTCAGTTGCTTCCTTCCATTACCATCACTTCCACACACAGATACTATTGATCCAACTGAAAACACACAGAAATGCTGTGTAAAAGCACAGAGCAATAATAGAGAATACATAATCAACTCAGAAGAAGGAAGGAAAGAAAAGGAGAGCAAGGAAGAGAAAAGCCTTAAGAAACCAAGATGAAAAAAGAACTCAAACACTGAGTGGTAATTCTAATAACTGTTGAGAAGCCCAAGGCGGCATGGGTATGGATATCAGCCCTGGATGCTAGAGCTGGGAACAGAGTCAGATGGCGGTGGGAGAGGGGTCGTAGGAGGGGTGTGTTCTACCCTGAAGGTAGGAAAAGGAGATATGGCCCAGGGGCAGTGTGAGGTAGGAAAAAATTCCTGCACGGAGCAAAGTTCCTGAAAGAATTTCCCTGTCTGGATAAAGAGGACTAGAAGAGCTCCACCCATCAGCTCAGGGAAGAGAAAAGGAAGCTTACAAATTGCTGGGAATTTAAATGGAAAACAAATAAAATCTTTCGTGAAATTGAAACCCCACACGAGAAAGGGCATCAGAAGTTACAATGCATAGGGAGTGTAATAAACTCAAGCCAAGAGGATATTATAAAAATTTCTCTACTACTGCTGAACCCCTGAAGCCCAAGCAAAAGTGAATGCAAAATTGAGCCACAAGGGAGTGCTTGACTTACATGGGGAAAACAACCCCAGTTTAACAAGCGTTCACAATAAAAAATTACAAACCACACAAGAAATAAAACCATTTGAAGGAGAAGAGCAGACACAACCATTAATAGACTTAATACCACACATTGTAGAGTAGTTGACAAAATCTGAAAGAGATTATAAAATAAGAATGGAAACTAAAATCAAAGAGCTGGCACTAGGAAAAAGAAGAGACAAGTTGAAAACAAAAACCAAACACATACTGCTTTAAACATTAAACAAATTACTTATGCCATAACAATCTTAAGAAAGAAGCACAAAGACGGAGGTCTCACACTTCCTGACTTCAAAACATATTACAGTGCTCGCTATGGCAGCACATATACTAAAACTGGAATGATACAGAGAAGATTAGCATGGCCCCTGTGCAAGGATGACACACAAATTAGTGAAGCGTTCCATGTTTTTCCAGGCCTTAGCGAGAAGAGAGCAGCATCCTAAACGGACCACGACAATGATCAGTTGCCAGAGCTGCCAGTGTCCCAGACCTCACAGTGAGCCACAGCGACCCCCCTGCCTTCACAGGTGACCCTCCGACACTAACAGGTCCACCCACCCACAGCCCATCACCTTCTGCATTTCCTCCGTGACCTCCTGCTTCAACTCTTACTCTTCTCTCATCTTCCTCACAGCAACCAGCCATACTGTTCTTCCTCAAATCAGAGACTAACCTCAACATTCACAGAAAGATAGACAAGATGAAAAGGCAGAGAGCTATGTACCAGATGAAGGAACGAGATAAAACCCCAGAAAAACAACTAAATGAAGTGGAGATAGGCAACCTTCCAGAAAAAGAAATCAGAATAATGATAGTGAAGATGATCCAGGACCTCGGGAAAAGAATGGAGGCAAAGATCAAGAAGATGCAAGAAATGTTTAACAAAGACATAGAAGAATTAAAGAACAAACACCTAGAAGAATTAAAGAACAAACAAACAGAAATGAACAATACAATAACTGAAATGAAAAATACACTTGAAACAGGGCTTCCCTGGTGGCACAGTGCTTGGGAGTCCGCCTGTCGATGCAGGAGACACGGGTTCGTGCCCCGGTGCAGGAAGATCCCACATGCCGTGGAGTGGCTGGGCCCGTGAGCCATGGCCGCTGAGCCTGCGCATCCGGAGCCTGTGCTCCACAACCAGAGAGGCCACAGTAGTGAGAGGCCCATGTACCGCAAAAAAAAGTAATAATAATACACTTGAAGGAATCAATAGCAGAATAATTGAGGCAGAAGAATGGATAAGTGAACTGGAAGACAGAATGGTGGAATTCACCGCCACAGAACTGAGTAAAGAAAAAAGAATGAAAAGAAATGAAGACAGCCTAAGAGATCTTTGGGACAACATTAAACGTGACAACATTTACATTATAAGGGTGCCAGAAGGAGAAGAGAGAGAGAAAGGACCCGAGAAAATATTTAAAGAGATTATAGTTGAAAACTTCCCTAACATGGGAAAGGAAATAGGCACCCAACTCCAGGAAGTGCAGAGAGTCCCAGGCAGGATAAACCCAAGTAGAAACATGCGGAGACACGCAGTAATCAAATTGACAAAAATTAAAGACAAAAAAAATTATTGAAAGCAACAAGGGAAAAACGACAAATAACATACAAGGGAACTCCCATAAGGTTAAAAGCTGATTTCTCAGCAGAAACTCTACAAGCCAGATGGGAGTGGCATGATATATTTAAAGTGATGAAAGGGAAGAACCTACAACCAAGATTACTCTACCCAGCAAGGATCTCATTCAGATTCGACAGAAAAACCAAAAGCTTTACAGAAAAGCAAAAGCTAGGAGAATTCAGGACCACCAAACCAGATGTACAACAAATGCTAAAGGAACTTCTCTAAGTGGGAAACACAAGAGAAGAAAAGGACCTACAAAAACAAACCTAAAACAATTAGGAAAATGGTAACAGGAACATACATATCGATAATTACCTTAAACGTGATTGGATTAAATGCTCCAACCAAAAGACACAGGCTTGCTGAATGGATACAAAAACAAGACCCATATATATGCTATCTACAACAGACCCACTTGAGACCTAGGGACACATACAGACTGAAAGTGAGGTGGGGAGATGGAAAAAGATATGCCATGCAAATGGAAATCAAAAGAAAGCTGGAATAGCAATACTCGTATGAGATAAAGTAGACTTTAATATAAAGAATGTTACAAGAGACGGACACTACATAATGATAAAGGGATCAATCCAAGAAGAAGATACAACATTTATGAATATATATGCACCCAACATAGAGCACCTCAGTACATAAGGCAACTGCTAACAGCTAGAAAAGAAGAAATTGACAGTAACACAATAATAGTGGGGGATTTTAACACCTCACACCAATGGACAGATCATCCAAACAATTTACAAGGAAACACAAGCTTTAAATGACACAATAGACCAGACAGATTTAATTGATGTTTATAGGACATTCCATCCAAAAACAGCAGACTACACTTTCTTCTCAAGTGCTCATGGAACATGTTCCAGGAGAGATCATATCTTCGGTCACAAAACAAGCCTTGGGAAATTTAAGAAAACTGAAATCGTATCAAGTATCTTTTCCGACCACAACACTATGAGACTAGATATCAATTACAGGAAAAAATCTGTAAAAACTACAAACACATGGAGGCTAAACAATACATTACTAAATAACCAAGAGATCACTGAGGAAATCAAAGAGGAAATCAAAAAATACCTAGAGACAAATGACAATGAAAACATGATGATCCAAAACCTATGGGATGCAGCAAAAGCAGTTCTAAGAGGGAAGTTTACAGCAATACAAGCCTACCTCAAGAAACAAGAAAAGTTTCAAATAAACAATCTAACCTTACAGCTAAAGGAACTAGAGAAAGAAGACCAAACAAAACCCAAAGTTAGCAGAAGGAAAGAAATCATAAAGATCAGAGCACAAATAAATGAAATAGAAGCAAAGAAAACAATAGCAAAGATAAATAAAACTAAAAGCTGGTTCTTTGAGAAGATAAACAAAATTGATAAACCATTAGCCAGACTCATCAAGGAAAACAGGGAGAGGACTCAAATCAATAAAATTAGAAATGAAAAAGGAGAAGTTGCAACAGACACCACAGAAATACAAAGCATCCTTAGAGACTACTAAAGCAACTCTATGCCAATAAAATGGACAACCTGGAAGAAATGGACAAATTCTTAGAAAGGTATAACCTTCCAAGACTGAACCAGGAAGAAAGAGAAAATATGAACAGAACAATCACAAGTAATGAAACTGAAATTATGATTAAAAATCTTCCAACAAACAAAAGTCCAGGACCAGATGGCTTCACAGGTGAATTCTATCAAACATTTGGAGAAGAGTTAACACTCATCCTTCTCAAACTCTTCCAAAAAACTGCAGAGGAAGGAACACTCCCAAACTCATTCTATGAGGTCACCATCATCCTGATACCAAAACCAGACTAAGGTACCACCAAACAAAAAAATTACAGACCAATATCACTGATGAATATAGATGCAAAAACATTCAACAAAATATTAGCAAACAGAACCCAACAACACATTAAAAGGATCATACACCATGTTCAAGTGGGATTTATCCAGGGATACAAGGATTCTTCAATATACGCAAATCAATCAATGTGATATACCATATTAACAAATTGAAGAATAAAAACCAAATGATCATCTCAATAGATGCAGAAAAAGCTTTCGACAAAATTGAAAACCCATTTATGATAAAAACTCTACAGAAAGTGGACACAGAGGGATCCTACCTCAACATAATACAGGCCATATAAGACAAACCCACAGCAAACATCATTCTCAATGGTGAAAAACTGAAAGCATTTCCTCTAAGATCAGGAACAAGACAAGGATGTCCACACTCACCACTATTATTCAACATAGTTTTGGAAATCCTGGCCATGGCAATCAGAGAAGAAAAAGAAATAAAAGGAATACAAATTAGAATAGAAGTAAAATTGTCACTGTTTGCAGATGACATGATACTATACATAGAGAATCCTAAAGATGCCAACAGAAAACTACTAGAGCTAATCAATGAATTTGGTAAAGTTGCAGGATACAAAATGAATGCACAGAAATCTCTTGCATCCTATACACTAATGATGAAAAATCTGAAAGAGAAATTAGGAAACACTCCCAGTTACCACTGCAACAAAAATAATAAAATACCTAGGAATTAACCTACCTAGGGAGACAAAAGACCTGTATGCAGAAAACTATAAGACACTGATGAAAGAAATTAAAGATGAT
Organism: Phocoena sinus; assembly: GCF_008692025.1. Classification (NCBI taxonomy): domain Eukaryota; kingdom Metazoa; phylum Chordata; class Mammalia; order Artiodactyla; family Phocoenidae; genus Phocoena; species Phocoena sinus. Next base: position 23,938,876 of record NC_045780.1, on the reverse strand, counting down.
ACCAACAGATGGAGAGATATACCATGTTCTTGGATTGGAAGAATCAAAATTGTGAAAATGACTACACTACCCAAAACAATCTACAGATTCAATGCAATCCCTATCAAATTACCAATGGCATTTTTCACAGAACTACAACAAAAAATTTCACAGTTTGTATGGAAACACACAAAGACCCCGAATAACCAAAGCAGTCTCGAGGGAAAAAAACAGAGCTGGAGGAATCAGGCTCCCAGACTTCAGACTATACTACAAAGCTACAGTAATCAAGACAGTATGGTACTGGCACAAAAACAGAAATATAGATCAATGGAACAGGATAGAAAGCCCAGAGATAAATCCACGCACCTATGGTCAACTAATGTATGACAAAGGAGGCAAGGATATACAATGGAGAAAAGACAGTCTCTTCAATAAGCGGTGCTGGGAAAACTGGACAGCTACATGTAAAAGAATGAAATTAGAACACTCCCTAACACCATAAACAAAAATAAACTCAAAATAGATTAGAGACCTAAATGTAAGATTGGATACTATAAAATTCTTAGAGGACAACATAGGCAGGACACTCTTTGACATAAATCACAGCAAGATCTTTTCTGATCCACCTCCTAGAGTCATGGAAATAAAAACAAAAATAAACAAATGGGACCTAATGAAACTTAAAAGCTTTTGCAAAGCAAAGGAAACTACAATCAAGACGAAAAGACAACCCTCAGAATGGGAGAAAATATTTGCAAACAAATTAGTGGACAAAGGATTAATCTCCAAAATATATAAACAGCTCATGCAGCTCAATGTCAAAAAAAAAAACAACCCAATCCAAAAATGGGCAGAAGACGTAAATAGACATTTCTCCAAAGAAGACATACAGATGGCCAAGAAGCACATGAAAAGCTGCTCCATATCACTAATTATTAGAGAAATGCCAATCAAAATTACAATGAGGTATCACCTCACACCAGTCAGAATGGGCATCATCAGAAAATCTACAAACAACAAATGCTGGAGAGGGTGTGGAGAAAAGTTAACCCTCTTGCACTGTTGGTAGAAATGTAAATTGATACAACCACTCTGGAGAACAGTATGGAGGTTCCTTAAAAAACTAAAAATAGAATTACCATATGACCCAGCAATCCCACTACTGGGCATATACCCACAGAAAACCATAATTCAAAAGACACATGCACCCCAATGTTCACTGCAGCACTATTTACAATAGCCAGGACATGGAAGCAACCTAAATGCCCATTGACAGACGAATGGATAAAGAAGATGTGGGGACTTCCCTGGTGGCACAGTGGTTGAGAGTCCGCCTGCCAATGCAGGGGACATGGGTTTGTGCCCCGGTCTGGGAAGATCCCACATGCCGTGGAGTGGCTGGGTCCATCAGCCATGGATGCTGGGATTGCGCATCTGAGCCTGTGCTCTGCAACAGGAGAGGCCATGGCAGTGAGAGGCCCGTGTACCACAAAACAAAAAAAAAAGGCCCGCATACCGCAAAAAAAAAAAAAAGGATGTGGTACATATATATACTGGAATATTACTCAGCCATAAAAAGGAATGAAATTGGGTCATTTGTAGAGACGTGGATGATTCTAGAGACTGTCATACAGAGTGAAGTAAGTCAGAAAGAGAAAAACAAATATCATATATTAATGCATATATGTGGAACACAGAAAAATGATACAGATGAACCGGTTTGCAGGGCAGAAATAGAGACCCAGATGTAGAGAACAAACGTATGGACACCAAGGGGGGAAAGTGGCCAGGGGAGGGGAGTGGTGGTGTGATGAACTGGGAGGTTAGGATTAACATACATACACTAATATGTATAAAATGGATAACTAATAAGAACCTGCTATATAAAAAACTTAAAAATAAATACATTTTTAAAAAACATATTACAAAGCTGCAGTAATTAAAGCAGTATGGTTCTGGCATAAAGACAGACATATTAAACCAATGGAACAAAACAGCTTAGAAGTAGACCTACACATCTATGGTCAAATGATCTGTGATAAGGGTGCCAAGACTATGCAATGGGGAAAGGATAGTCTCTTCAACAAATATGCCTGGAAAACTGGATATCCACAGACAAAAGAATGATATTGGACCCTTAATCTACACCATATACAAAAAATAAATTCAAAATAGATGAAATATTTAAATGCAAGAGATGCAACTATAAAACTCCTAGAATAAAACACAGGGAAAGCTTCATAACATTGGGGTCAGCAATGATTTCTTGGACATGATAACAAAAGAAAAAACAGACAAGTGGGACTACATAACTAAAAAGCTTTTGTGCAGCAAAGGAAACTATCAACAGAGCAAAAAAACAATCCACAGAATGAGAGAAAATATTTGTAAACTATATATCTGATAAGGAGTTAATATCCAAAATATATAAGAACTCCTACAACTCAAGAGCAAAAAACAATGTCTTTTTTTTTAATGGGCAAAGGACTTGAATAGACATTTCTCCAAAGAAGACATACATGTACCCAATAGGTACATGAAAAGATTCTCATCATTAATCATCAGGGAAATGCAAATCAAAAGAACAACGCAGTATCACCTCACACCTGTTTGGATGGCCATTCTCAAAAAACAAAGCAAAACAAAACAACAAAAAGTTAACAAGCATTGGACGTGGAGAAACTGGAAAGTTGTGCACTGTTGGAGGAAATGTAAATTGGTGCAGCCACTATGGAAAACAGAGTGGAAGTTCCTCAAAAAATTAAAAATAGAACTATCATATGATCAAGTGATCACACTTCAGGATATTCATCAAAAAAAAAAAATGAAATCGGGATCTCAAAGAAGCATCTGCACTCCCATGTTCACAGCAGCATTATTCACAATAGCCAAGAGGTGGAAACAACCTCTTGTTGTTTCATGGACAAATGAAAGAATAAATTGTCCATGGACAAATGAAAGAATAAAGAAAATATGGTATATACATGCAGCAGAGTACTATTCGGCCTTTAAAAAGAAAGAAATCCTATCATCATTTACTACAGCATGAATAAACTTTGAGGACACAATGCTAAGTGCAATAAGCAAGTCAACAAGAAGGGCAAATACTGCATGATTCCAATCATATGAGGTATCTAAAGTAGTCAAACTCATGGAAGCAGAAAGTAGAATGGTGGTTGCCAGTGGTTGGGGGCAGGGGAAGAAATGAGGAGTTATTGTTCAATGGGTATAGAGTTTCAGTCTATGAAAAACTTGATAAAAGATGAAAAAGTTCTAGAGATCTACTGTGTAACATTGCACATAAAACTAGAAGTACTGTGCTGTACACTTAAAAATTTGCTAAGAGAAAAAAAAATTTGCTAAGAGAGAAGATTTCATGTTATGTGTTTTTTTAGCACAGTAAAAAATTTTAGGGACACATCTACATCTTACTAAATGATTTTATAACCAAGAAATTATTCATTAAAATTTTTAAATTCACTGAACAGGTTATAGAAGAATCAGTTCAAGACAAAATTAGTTAACTCCAAATACATTTGAGGAAATTATACAAAATACAGCATAAATAGAAAGGAATATACAATCTGCAGGAGGGAGTAAGAAACAAAGACTAGAAAAAAAGGTTTAACATATATCCAGTAGGATAATAAGAGAGAATGGTGAAAAAGCAATATTTAGGTCTGACTACTCACAGGACTCTATTCTCCTGGACACAAAGTTTGGCCCGAGGGTGAGGATATGTTGAAACATGTCTAAATAGAGTATCTCCTTAGGGTAGATATATGATGTTGGGAGATTTAAGAACTTTTCACTGGATTGCAAGGTACAATGTCAGAATCAGGGTATTGTGCTTTGGGTGGTGGGGGGTAGAGACACGTGCAGCATGAGATGGAAACTTTTATAATTCCTTAACTTTGTTCCATACCTATTTTATTCTTTCTTTCCAAAAGTTACATCCAGGGGGAACCCAAAAAACAAAAGCACACACTTCTGAGCATGCACTGTGAACCCAACACTTTCCTAGGCAATGGGAATAAGATGAGTTAAGACCTGATCCACGGAGAATCAGAACATCAGGGGCTGAAAGGGACCGAAGGCAGCCTCCTGGTGTCACATTCAGAGCTCCTCTGCTCTGTCTTCCTCCCTCACAATTCTAGAGCACCGTGTGCCAGGCATGACAATGACTGAGAGCTAAATAAAGGTATTTTAACCTCCTCTAGACCCTGGTTTGAGTTCATAATGAAATGAAATGCGCCAGCCTCCCTCTGGTAGCCAGGGTCGCTCTCCCCATGCTCTTTTGGCAGAAGCATCTCATTTGAAACAGCTTGGCCTCCCTGGGCTCTTTGTAAGGATTGGTGGGGATGAGTTTTGATGTTTTACGATTGTTGTGAAAATTCCTCTGCTCACAGCCTAAGAGAGAGCAAGGCCATGCATAGAGTGGGGGCCAAATCATCAGGCACTGGGCACGCTGGAACCTGTAGCCAGATGACCCTGGATGGCAGTGGGGTCTGCTGAGTGATCAAGACGGGGCAGCAGACACAACGCTTAAACAGGGACTGTTGAAAATGAAAGAAGACACTGCAAAATAAAAAGCACAGCCGTACTACACTCTAAACAAAATGGATTAAAGAATCCACTTAAATCCTTTTGCACTTGAGTGAAAATTCAAGTAAGTCAGCTCAAAAGATTTCTGGATCAGCAGCTTACCTTCAAGGCGGCTAAATGTAAGTTGCTCTTTCTTCCTAGAAATCATTCCTTTAACTTCATTAGACATAGGGTGACTTTTTTAAAAATTTGCTTAGAGACAGTCTTAGTTTATATCAGTGTGTCAGGTTTATCTTTTTCAGCACCAGTTCCGGATTTTTTAAACAAAGTATTATTATTAGCACTATTATTATTATTTGCATTAAAGTTAGCCAGGATGGGCCTAGTAGACTTCCAGTGAGATGCTGTGATGTGACTCTCAGAGCTCCCATCAGAACTGAAAGACTATTCCCTAACTGCCAGGAGGGGCTTCTGGCAGAAAGCCCCATGAGGCCACACCCCCTTCCCAGGGTACCCACGCCCAATGACTGGTTTATGTGAAAGTACAAATGTCCAGCCCCCTCACCCAACTTCAGAGCTCCCTACGGGGTTGGCCCATGTTGAGGCTGCCTCATAAGCCAGCTTCTCCTTCTGCCCAATCCTCCTGTCTTTTCCGAGCCTATGGTCCCAAGAGCACTCCCTAACAAACTCCTGCACCCCAATTTCCATCTCAGCAGGCCACAGCCTCTGGCAATCACCACTTGGTGATTTTACTTCCTACCATGGACTTGCCTAGTAGTATATGAGACACAGATAGTGTGTTCTCACTCTGGTTAAATCCAAGGATGCTGAGATAACCTATCTCACTTTTCCCAATCTTATTCAGCCACAACACATGATGGACAAAGTGATGCCCAGATGGCTCTTCAAAGAAGGATGTGCTGCCTAGCTGTGGGCAGTGCAGTGAGCAAGACGGCTTCTAGCTGTTAGCTTCTTCAGGGTGTGACTCAGCTGCAGAGAGTGGCCCCACCAAATGTCATGCCCCTTCCAGGACAGCCCATACTTGGTGACCAGGTGAGGTGTGCATATAAAGATCCAGCCACTTGGGCCCTATATGGGACACCTCTGATGGGCCACACTCATTCCAGAACTCCCAGCCAGGTTAGCCAAGGCATCGTCAAGCCTGCATTGAAGTTGGACAGCTCCCTCTGCCCAGTCTTGCTTTTCCCTCTTCCTTTCGTGGGTGTTGTTCCCAAATAAACATCTTGAACCCCAAACTTCCTCTCAGCAGCTGCTTCTGGATAATTCAATCTGCAACACAACACCTCTCTTTTCAGGACAGCTTATGGGGTGTTCACTTAACAAAGAAAGTGTGTTAGGAAACTAGCAGCTAGGAACAGCTCCTTCCCATCTGGGAAATGGAGAAAGAAGATTTGGTGTTGCTGCCTCTGCTGGCCCCTGGGATACTAGCCAGTTGTGGAGAGAACACTGTTTTAATTTGAGAGATGCCTGCTATCAGCAGGCCACCATTCGTGCAGTCTGTGGAAAACAAGTCTAGGTACATGTGAAATATTTACGGACAATAAAGACTGAGTAGTCCTCTGTCCCATAGAAAACAGAAAGTAATATAACTGCTCCTGCTACAGTGGTATGCTGCATAAATCTACAACTATTCTGTATTTATTTGGTAACACTTTTAAAATTGGCAACAAATATTTTCACATTAATGGGCTCAAAAAAATGAAAGGGACTGTTTAATCAACAAATACTCCGTTCATGAGAAAGTTGATGACAAACCTATACATTTCAAAATGTTTATCAACACTGACGACCTACCATGGGGACCATATAATACCACTGATTCCACAAAATTCAGAAGACACAAAAATGCTGAAGCATCAACACCAGCTTCCAAAGATTGTGCCTGAAGATAATGACCTAACACATACAGTTTTGGAAAGCATGCGGCAAAGCAAGACTTTGCATTTAGACCAAATAACTGTTTCTCTAAATTCATTTTATTCTAAATATTAATTAATTTATAACATTAACTTTATTCCATTTTTCTTGTGCACATACCAAAAGTGTAGCTGTTAATGCACTGGTTCCAACGCAGAAACACAATTAAATGATGCCACTTTTACATCAGTGTAATCAGGCACTGCATATTGGAAAACGATTATTTTTCAATAATGATTCAATTTTTTAAATGTCATGGTACCAAAGTAAAGTATTTGGAATTTCATCCTGCTGAAAGTAAAACTTTGACATTCCTAGAGCGAGATGCCATTATAAACTCAGTTAAATGAATCAGTGTTACTGTAAATTCAGTGTTTAAAATGTTCAAACTAAAGTTATCCTTGCATAACAATATAAATACAAATTTTGATGGAGCATAGTGCCATGGTAAAACCATGTTCTTTCTAAAGAAATTTATGGAGTAGAAATGTGCTTGGCATTGGGTGTGCTGCAACATAATTTATCTTTGCACTCAAGTTGTCAAATAGTAGCAGTAGCTATAAAAATTTATAAATATTATAACATATACATAGTTAGAATAACTGAACTACACTTTTTTTGTGAAACAACCTGATTTTGAATACAAAGCAGTATGTGTTTTTCTCCTTGCTGGCTGCCATAAGTAGGATTAGAGATATTTGAGCCTTTGAAGAAATAATTTATAAATGAATCTAAGTGCCCTATAATGGTATTGAACTCTTTATAAATGAGCCTTCTAAATTTGGGCTATATTTTTCCAAAATAGTTTTGGAAAATTTCTTATCCACATTTTCAATGAATGAAAGATCAAAAAGCTCCAGTTTTCCAGACTTTCAGAAAATGGGGATTATTGGTAACAAGGTATTAAAAACAGCAAGACACTAAAATTGGTCCCCATAAAGAAAGGAACTGAACAAATTAAATGGTGACAGCTCGGTAGAGGAAACAAGATGGTGCAGTAGAAGGACGTGCTCTCACTCCCTCTTGTGAGAACACAAGAATCACAACTAGCTGCTGGACAATCACTGACAGGAGGACACTGGAACTCACCAAAAAAGATACCCCACATCCAAAGACAAAGGAGAAGCCTCAATGAGATGGTAGGAGGGGTGCAATCACAATAAAATCAAATCCCATAACTGCTGGGTGGGAGACTCACAAACTGGAGAACACTTATAACACAGAAGTCCACCCACTGGAGTGAAGGTTCTGAGCCGCACGTCAGGCTTCCCAACCTGGGGGTCCGGGAACGGGAGGAGGAATTCCTAGACAACCAGACTTTGAAGCCTAGTGGGATTTGATTGCAGGACTTCTACAGGACTGGGGAAAACAGAGACTCCACTCTTGGAGGGCACACACAAAGTAGTGTGTGCATCAGGACCCAGGGGAAGGAGCAGTGACCCCAGGGTATACTGAACCAGACCTATCTGCTAGTGTTGGAGGGTCTCCTGCAGAGGCGGGAGGCAGCTGTGGCTCACCGTGGGGACAAGGACACTGGCAGCAGAAGTTCTGGGAAGTACTCCTTGGCATGAGCCCTCCCAGAGTCTGTCACTAGCCCCACCAAAGAGCCCAGGTAGGCTCCAGTGTTGGGTTGCCTCAGGCCAAACAACCAACAGGGAGGGAACCAAGCCCCACCCATCAACAGTCAAATGGATTAAAGTTTTACTGAGCTCTGCCCACCAGAGCAACAGCCAGCTCTGCCCACCACCAGTCCCTCCCATCAGGAAACTTACACAAGCCTCGTAGATAGCCTAATCCACCAGAGGGCAGACAGCAGAAGCAAGAAGAACTACAATCCTGCAGCCTGTGGAACAAAAACCACATTCACAGAAAGATAGACAAGATGAAAAGGCAGAGGGCTCTGTACTAGATGAAGGAACAAGATAAAACCCCAGAAAAACAACTAAGTGAAGTGGAGATAGGCAACCTTCCAGAAAAAGAATTCAGAATAATCATAGTGAAGATGATCCAGGACCTCAGAAAAAGAATGCAGGCAAGATCGAGAAGATGCAAGAAATGTTTAACAAAGACCTAGAAGAATTAAAGAGCAAACAAACAGAGATGAACAATACAATAACTGAAATGAAAACTACACTAGAAGGAATCAATAGCAGAATAACTGAGGCAGAAGAACAGATACGTGACCTGGAAGACAGAATGGTGGAATTCACTGCTGCAGAACAGAATAAAGAAAAAACAATGAAAAGAAATGAAGACAGCCTAAGAGAACTCTGGGACAACATTAAACACAATAACATTCGCTTTATAGCGGTCCCAGAAGGAGAAGAGAGAGAGAAAGGACCAGCGAAAATATTTGAAGAGATTATAGTCGAAAACTACCCTAACATGGGAAAGGAAATAGCCACCCAAGTCCAGGAAGCACAGAGAGTCCCATACAGGATAAACCCAAGGAGAAACATGCCAAGACACATAGTAGTCAAATTGGCAAAAATTAAAGAAAAAGAAAAATTATTGAAAGCAGCAAGTGAAAAACGACAAATAACATACAAGGGAATTCCCATAAGGTTAACAGCTGATTTCTCAGCAGAAACTCTACAAGCCAGAAGGGAGTGGCACGATATACTTAGAGTGATGAAAGGGAAGAACCTACAACCAAGATTAACCTACCCAGCAAGGATCTCATTCAGATTCCATGGAGAAATCAAAAGTTTACAGACAAGCAAAAGCTAAGAGAATTCAGCACTACCAAACCAGCTCTACAACAAATGCTAAAGGAACTTCTCTAAGTGGGAAACACAAGAGAAGAAAAGGACCTACAAAAACAAACCCAAAACGATTAAGAAAATGGTCACGAACATACATATCGATAATTACCTTAAACGTGATTGGATTAAATGCTCCAACCAAAAGACACAGGCTTGCTGAATGGATACAAAAACAAGACCCATATATATGCTGTCTACAAGAGACCCACTTGAGACCTAGGGACACATACAGACTGAAAGTGAGGGGATGGAAAAAGATATTCCATGCAAATGCAAATCAAAAGAAAGCAACACTCATATCAGATAAAATAGACTTTAAAATAAAGAATGTTACAAGAGACAAGGAAGGACACTACATAATGATCAAGGGATCAATCCAAGAAGAAGATATAACAATTATAAATATATATGCACCCAACATAGGAGCACCTCAATACATAAGGCACCTGCTAACAGCTATAAAAGAGGAAATCGACAGTAGCACAATAATAGTGGGGGACGTTAACAACTCACTTACACCAATGGACAGCTCATCCAAAATAAAAATAAATAAGGAAAGAGAAGCTTTAAATGACACAATAGACCAGACAGATTTAATTGATAATTATAGGACATTCCTTACAAAAAGAGCAGATTACAGTTTCTTCTCAAGTGCACATGGAACATTCTCTAGGATAGATCACATCTTGGGCCACAAATCAAGCCTCAGTAAATTTAAGAAAACTGAAATCATATCAAGCATCTTTTCTGACCACAACGCTATGAGATTAGAAATTAATTATAGGGAAAAAAAGTAAAACACATGGAGGCTAAGCAACACGTTACTAAATAACCAAGAGATCACTGAAGAAATCAAAGAGGAAATCAAAAAATACCTAGAAACAAATGGCAATGGAGACACGACGACCCAAAACCTATGGGATGCAGCAAAAGCAGTTCTAAGAGGGAAGTTTATAGCAATACAATCCTACCTCAAGAAACAAGAAACATCTCAAATAAACAACCTAATCTTACGCCTAAAGGAACTAGAGAAAGAAGACCAAACAAAACCCAAAGTTAGCAGAAGGAAAGAAATCATAAAGATCAGAGCACAAATAAATGAAATAGAAACAAAGAAAACAATAGCAAAGATCAATAAAACTAAAAGTTGGTTCTTTGAGAAGATAAACAAAATTGATAAACCATTAGCCAGACTCACCAAGAAAATGAGGGAGAGGACTCAAATCAATAAAACTAGAAATGAAATAGGAGAAGTTACAACAGACACCACAGAAATACAAAGCATCCTAAGAGACTACTACAAGCAACTCTATGCCAATAAAATGGACAACCTGGAAGAAATGGACAAATTCTTAGAAAGGTATAACCTTCCAAGACTGAACCAGGAAGAAAGAGAAAATATGAACAGAACAATCACAAGTAACGGAATTGAAACTGTGATTAAAAAACCTTCCAACAAACAAGAGTCCAGGACCAGATGGCTTCACAGGTGAATTCTATCAAACATTTAGAGAAGAGCTAACACCCATCCTTCTCAAACTCTTCCAAAAACTTGCATAGGAAGGAACACTCCCAAACTCATTCTATGAGGCCACCATCACCCTGATACCAACCCAGACGAAGATAGTACAAAAAAAGAAAATTACAGACCAATATCACTGATGAATATAGATGCAAAAATCCTCAACAAAATACTACCAAACGGAATCCAACAACACATTAAAAGGATCATACACCATGATCAAGTGGGATTTATCCCAGGGATTCAAGGATTCTTCAGTATATGCAAATCAATCAATGTGATATACCATATTAACAAATTGAAGAATAAAAACCATATGATCATCTCAATAGATGCAGAAAAAGCTTTTGACAAAATTCAACACCCATTTATGACAAAAACTCTCCAGAAAGTGGACACAGAGGGAACCTACCTCAACATAATAAAGGCCATGTACAACAAGCCCACAGCAGACATCATTCTCAATGGTGAAAAAGTGAAAGCATTTCCTCTAAGATCAGGAACAAGACAAGGATGTCCACTCTCACCACTATTATTCAACATAGTTTTGGAAGTCCTAGCCACAGTATTCAGAGAAGAAAAAGAAATAAAAGGAATACAAATTGGAAAGAAGAAGTAAAACTCTCATAGTTTGCAGATGACATGATACTATACATAGAGAATCCTAAAGATGCCACCAGAAAACTACTAGAGCTAATCAATGAATGTGGTAAAGTCACAGGATACAAAATTAATGCACAGAAATCTCTTGCATTCCTATATACTAATGACCAAAAATCTGAAAGAGAAATTAAGGAAACACTCCCATTTACCACTGCAACAAAAAGAATAAAATACCTAGGAATTAACCTACCTAGGGAGACAAAAGACCTGTATGCAGAAAACTATAAGACACTGATGAAAGAAATTAAAGATGATACCAGCAGATGGAGAGATACACCATGTTCTTGGATTGGAAGAATCAATATTGTGAAAATGACTACACTACCCAAAGCAATCTACAGATTCAATGCAATCCCTATCAAATTACCAATGGCATTTTTCACAGAACTACAACAAAAAATCTTAAAATTTGTATGGAGACACAAAAGACGCCAAATAGCCAAAGCAGTCTTAAGGGAAAAAAACGGAGTTGGAGGAATCAGGCTCCTGGACTTCAGACTATACTACAGAGCTGCAGTAATCAAGACAATACGGTACTGGCACAAAAACAGGAACATAGATCAATGGAACAAGATAGAAAGCCCAGAGATAAACCCATGCACCTACGGTCAACTAATCTATGACAAAGAAGGCAAGGATATACAATGGAGAAAAGACAGTCTCTTCAATAAGCGGTGCTGGGAAAACTGGACAGCTACATGTAAAAGAATGAAATTAGAACACTCCCTAACACCATACACAAAAATAAACTCAAAATGGATTCGAGACCTAAATGTAAGACCAGACACTATAAAACCCTTAGAGGTAAACATAGGAAGAACACTCTGACATCAATCGCAGCAAGATCTTTTCTGATCCACCTCCTAGAGTAATGGAAATAAAAACAGAAATAAACAAATGGGACCTAATGAAACTTAAAAGCTTTTTCACAGCAAAGGAAACCATAAACAACAAGAAAAGACAACCCTCAGATAGGGAGAAAATATTTGCAAACAAATCAACAGACAAAGGATTAATCTCCAATATATATAAACAGCTCATGCAGCTCAATATTAAAAAAAAAAAAAGGGCTTCCCTGGTGGTGCAGTGGTTGAGAGTCTGCCTGCTAATGCAGGGGACACGGGTTAGAGCCCTGGTCTGGGAGGATCCCACATGCCGTGGAGCAACTAGGCCCGTGAGCCACAACTGCTGAGCCTGCGTGTCTGGAGCCTGTGCTCTGCAACAAGAGAGGCCACGACAGTGAGAGGCCCGCGCACTGCGATGAAGAGTGGCCCTCGCTTGCCACAGCTGGAGAGAGCCCTCGCACAGAAATGAAGACCCAACACAGCAAAAATTAATTAATTAATTAATTAACTCCTACCCCCAACATCTAAAAAAAACAAACAACCAACCCAATCCAAAAATGGGCAGAATACCTAAATAGACATTTCTCCACAGATGACATACAGATGGCCAAGAAGCACATGAAAAACTGCTCAAAATCACTAATTATTAGAGAAATGCAAATCAAAACTACAATGAGTTACCACCTCACACCAGTTAGAATGGGCATTATCAGAAAATCTACAAACAACAAATGCTGGAGAGGGTGTGGAGAAAAGGGAATCCTCTCGCACTGTTGGTGGGAATGTAAATTGATACAGCCACTATGGAGAACAGTACGGAGGTTCCTTAAAAAACTAAAAATAGAACTACCATATGATCCAGAAATCCCACTACTGGAATTATGGTTTTCTCTGAACCAGTTTGCAGGGCAGAAGTTGAGACACAGATGTAGAGAACAAACATATGGACACCAAGGGAGGAAAGCCACAGGGTGGGGCGGGCGGAGGGGGGGATGAATTGGGCAACTGGGATTGACATGTATACTCTGGTGTGTATAAAATTGATGACTAATAAGAACCTGCTGTATAAAACAATAAATAAAATACAATTCAAAAATTTTTTTAAAAAACCTAATACTAAACTTTCTTTGGGTTATTTGTATGGAAATATGTTAATATAAATGTTTCAGACATTCCATGAAATTCCTAAAAATCTTATATGTTCTGGTATAAAGTTATAAGTCATAATTCTAGTTATTTAAAATGTATATCTCAGAAATAACTAAATTTCCTTGTCAATTGCATTATTATGAACTTTCATCAAATATTTAACCGTGGTCATTTTTAAGTCTTTTGTCATTTACAGACAGTTCTGGGTGTACTCTGATGCTTTTGCAAAAATGTTCCTATAAAAGGATTTCATCTTCAAGGAATTCATGGAAAAGACTCTGACAAGTACAGGTTTCTGGTAACTGACTATATGGCTGAACTGAATGAATAAGCATTTTCAGAACTCTAATGGAAAACTGATGAATTCATAAAAGTGTTAACAAAGATCAAGATGTAAAACAAAATTAATTACATGGGACTGAGCGAACTGATGAGGATGATTATAATTTTTGTGACTTTCTGTTTGAATGAAAAAAAATGTGATGTAAATTTATGTAAAAAGAACTTAATGTAAAACGACGCCACTCTTCTCACATATTTTCTCGTTTTGGAAAATATAGATATTTTCTGTTAAAAACGTGATTTATGCTGACACGTAATAGGTTGATTCTTATTATAAATTAATAAATATTTTTAAGTTTCCAAAAATAAAAAAAAATGGTGACAGCTCAAATGATGTGCAAGATATAATTCTGAAATTCTATAACTGCACTTTGGAATATCAAATACATTGTAGAAAGAATGTTTTTTTAAAAAAAAAATACAGCTCCTATCTTTCCTGTACCAGACTAGGGGAAAATTGAGAACTAAATTTTGCAAAATATAAACTTGGCAAAATAGAGAAAACTCATTTGACAAGCTTTGCCTTGCAAAAAAACTTTCTGAAGGAAGGTATTCTGAATGGAGGTAAAAACTACCCTTGAAAATACATTAGAATTGAGAATATCATCCACTTAGAATTTGTTCTGATCCTATGAAGTAGACTAGAGAGTATATTCTCCAACATAATATGGTCTACAGTGGTCCAGTGAGGGTGCGTTTCAAATTTCTTAGCCACAAAATGTAACTTCAAAGAAAATTTCAGGTAATTTTCTTTAAAAATTTAACACAGCAAGACCACATGGGGGAAAGAAAACCACATTCTTCAGAAAAATAAAGTAGCATGGTATTTGAGATACATGTGTTTTAAGAAACTCATTAAAAGGGGGGTTAACTATTCTGATTCCTTTTTAATATTGACTTTTAACTATGAAAAAAAAAGTTTTAAAAGTTTACTTTGAGGTCGATCGATGGATGTGGTGCCGTCCCGCTCACCGGGGCCGGGCCTAGGCCGCGCCAGACGATGGACGGACGTTCATGGCAAACTGGGCCGCCCTTCTCGTTCTGCCCGGTGCCCCTCGCCTCTCCTCCGCGCCGGTCGGTGGTGTGGGAAGGCAGGGGTGCGGCGTCCGGCCAGAACCCCAGTCTCCCAACCCCAGCCTCAGAGCCTGGGCGGGCAGGCGTCCTCTGCAACTCTCGCTACGCCGCCTCAGCGCGTCTCGCGAGAACCAAGCGCCGAGGTGGGGTTTAGCTGGGGCCGAGGCGGCGGGATGCGTCCCTCGGTGCCGGAGTACGTCCTGGCTGGCCCTTGGCGGTGTGCCTGGAGCGCTCCAGGTCGGCGTTCAGGTGCTGGAGACCAAGCGGTAGCGTCGTATCCTGTTCCCTGTGAGCCCTTCGGATCCCCACTGCGGCTGTGCTTCCGGTGAGCAGCTCTCATGGGGGGGTTGAGACAGTAAGGGAGGCACGGCTGTCCCCCTCGTGGGGCTGGGTACCACCTCGTCGCGGTAGTCCTCACTGCGTGCCAGGGGGCGGGGCGGGGGGGAGACTGACTGTCAAAAGGTCTCCCTGCTTAGGGGAGTTAGGTGAGTCAACAAATGCGCACGTTGCTCAGAGCCTTGCACTGTAATCCATTCAGAACCGGAGACATCCGCGCACTTACAGCCTCTGCTGGGCTAGCAGAGATCCTAAAATGCCACAGTCGCTTCCTTACAAGATTCCCACCGCTTCCGTAATACCATGGAAGTGAGGTGCAGGAGGCAGGAGGACCAGGTAGTTCTTTCTGACAATGGCCTCTTTAAGACACCGAGTGGGCTTCCCTGGTGGCGTAGTGGTTGAGAGTCTGCCTGCCGATGCAGGGGACACGTCCCGGTCCGCGAAGATCCCACATGCCGCGGAGCGGCTGGGCCCGTGAGCCATGGCCGCTGAGCCTGCACATCCGGAGCCTGTGCTCCGCAACGGGAGAGGCCACAACAGTGAGAGGCCCGCGTACCGCAAAAAAAAAAAAAAAAGACATACTGAGGGACCAAGTCGAGTGGATGGCAGTAAATTGAAAGAAAGGGTACAACTGCTAGAGATATTGTGGAAGTCGAACTGATAACCCTTGGCAGTAAGTTATGCATGGATGAGAGGGGAAAAAAGACGGCTGAGTCCTGCAAGAGTCGATGGTGTTCTGTAGGATGGTGATAAAGTAGGGAGGAAGAAGAGCGAACACTTTTTTTTTTTGCGGTACGCGGGCCTCTCACTGTCGTGGCCTCTCCCGTTGCGGAGCACAGGCTCCGGACGCGCAGGCTCAGCGGCCATGGCTCACGGGCCCAGCGGCTCCGCTGCATGTGGGATCTTCTCGGACCGGGGCACGAACCCATGTCCCCTGCATCGGCAGGCGGACTCTCAACCACTGCGCCACCAGGGAAGCCCAAGAGCGAACCCTTTTAATATTGAAGAGCAAGGGTTGAGAGAGCCTTTTTCTATTTAATACTAATTTAGCATTTGCCATTCCCTTACCTTGTACACTTCTTTACCTTTTAAGAGCACTTAGCCCATCCAGTCCAAAAACTGTCCTGTGAAGGAGACATGGAGGTAAGAGAGTAGTCCAGGGTTTAAACATCAGTGGCTGACAGAGCTAGACTCTCACATCTCCTGAGTGGTTCTCCTTTCTTTTTCCCAGATGCTATGGCTCATGGCATTGCTCATGATCTGTAGGCATTAAAGGACAGGCATCACCAGCATCCTTTTTGAATTACAAATAGGCAAAGCCAGCACTGGTTTGTGCCAGCAGCTGCCAGTGGCAGGGGCTGAACGGACTAGCTTAGTCTGGTAGCCTCGTCCCAAGAATCTTTCCAACCTTGGCTGCCACACTTGGGGTTGGTCAGTTAGCTATGAGAAATCCCAAAGCATCAAGAGAAGTTCTTTCAGAGTGTTTCTCCTCTCATAATTCTGATCTTCCCACTTCCTTTCACACTGAGCAACAACTGTATTAGTCCCCTAACATAGCTTTCCCCTCACTCACTCTTTTTCTCTCTCTTTTGCCCCCCTTCCCCCACTTCTGCTTCTCCCTCCTGTCCTCCCCTCCCACACACTTAACCACAACCACTGCCTTGCTGTGGGTTACTTGCCCTAAATGTCCCTGCACCCAGTCCTCTGCCAACCACCATCATACTTACTTCTCTTAATCTTTGAAAATCTTAACTCCTATTCACTTACCAAATATTCACTGAATCCCTATTATGTGCTAGGCACCATTCAAGGCACTGGGAATACAGCATTGAACAAGACAAAGTCCCTGAGCTCACCAGGTTTAAACCTATAGTCTTTAAAACTCTTTATTGATCACACCAGGGCTCCCTGTCCTCTGAAATACCACAGATTTTGTCTTTGTGGTCACATCACCATCAACACATTCATCCAGGCTAGAAATATGTTCATGGGTGGGAGGTGAGCTCCATGTCCTCTTACTCTGCCATCTTGGTCTCTCTCCCCTTAACTAGAGACCCAGGCTAGAAATATGAAACTTATCTCTCACTTGTCACTCTCCATCTATATTCAGTCACTAACAAAGTCCTGGTTTTTTATATCCTAAGAATTCCACATGCCTATTCTGTTCTCCCCATCTCTACTCAGTGCTCTAGCTTAGGACTCTCATCATGGGTCATTTGGACTGAAGCAGTCACCTCTAACCAGTTGCTCTGCCTCTGGTCTTGTCTCCCTGAAATCTGCCTTCCATGAGATCTCTCATGATTTATTTAAAACAAAAATCTAATCAGGTCCATTCTCTGCTCATAACCCTTCAAAAGCCCAAGCTACTTGATATGGTACACAAAGCCCTTCGACTTCCATCATGTCTTACACTTCTTGCCTCATTGCTTTACATAGTTCCTATCTCATTTTTTTCCTAAGTTCTCTGTGTGTGTCTGTGTCCCTAACTCAGAGTTTTTTCATGGCTGGTTTGGACATCTTTGTAGTCTTCATGCCTAGCACAGTACCTGGCATATAGTATCCCCTTAATAAATTTTTAACTGGACTGGGTTTCTACTGTTGTTTTGCATCTATATGTATGTCTTAAGTTTTCATGGGTGTTTCTTCTTCAACCTTACAGTGCATTTTTGGGGGTAGTCATTAGAACTATTTACAAATGGTCCTGTTCTCTTCTTCCTTCTGGGAACATTGTAGAATTGTATTTCCCACTCCCTTTAAAGTTGGGGATAGCCACGTGATTTGTTCTGGCCAATGAAATATGAACAATAATAGCGTGCACTATTTCCTGGGAAAACATTTAATTACCCAATAGAAGATACTGCTACTATCTCTTCCCCTTGCTGTCGGGGAAGCACACAGGGAAATGGAGGCTTCATCAGCTCGGGCCCTTGAGGGACAAAGATGAGCAAAGCCTCTTGCTCACCTATACTTGAAGTGTAGCATAATCAAGAAACAAATACTACCAATCCACTGAGATACGGGGATTTACTAAGGTCGGTCGCAAAGCCTTGTCTATCCTGACCACTCCATTCCCTCAGGACAGGAACGGTACCATGTATCTTTGTGTCTCCGTGATGCCATATTCAAAACAGACTAGAGGGGACTTCCCTGGCGGTCCAGTGGTTAAGACTTCGCCTTCCAGTGCAGGGGTTGCAGGTTCGATCCCTGGTCGGGGAGCTAAGATCCCACATGCCTCGCAGCCAAAAAACCAAAACATAAAACAGAAGCAGTATTGTAACAAATTCAATGAAGACTTTAAAGATGGTCCACATAAAAAAAAAAAAAACTTAAAAAAAGACTATAAATATTGTATTTAAATAATTCACAATGTGCAATTTCAGATATATCTCTCTCATCTGTTTCTGCTGTCTCATTACTAAAGCACACTTTCTGCTCCATTTTGGCACAATTCTGGTTTCTAAAATATAAAAATTAAAATTTCTAACCAGTTCATAGTCCAGGGTTGATCACTCACGTAACATTTTGTGGAGAATGAGATGTCTATCCTCTGATGACTGAGTGAACAATTCCTCCAGCTCAGCTGTAGCAGTGCTCTTCGGGGAAGTAAGGGAGGCTGGAGCATGGGTGTGAAGCTCTGAGTGGTAGGGCAAAGGGATTATAATAATCAGCTTACTAGGGGAAGTGAGTGTTACAGCGCAGGTCTCCCTGTATCCTCTGCCCCAGCAGATGGCACAATAACATGTAATAAAATTTTTCTGCCATTTGCCTTTATATGCCTTAAAAACCCTCCGTTTTGAGCATATGATTCTGTGAGGAAAAAAAAAATCCTCTGTCTATGATCCTTTTTAAATGCCACTGTTAAACAATGGACTATTCAAAAAGAAAAGGGGTGCAACACAGAGCCTCTACCTGAAATTCCTAACGTGTACTAATTCTCTCTGTAATCCTTACAGTAACTTGAAAGGCATATTTTTTCTTCCTCATGTAAGTATATTATTCATCACTCCAATCTTATTTCATGGACATTGGCCCAGAGCTACCTACTAGGTACATTGGTTCATAGAATTAAAAACAAAAAGCCCACAGCCTTCTTACTATTTTCTTCTACCTATTAATAGTTCAAACACAATGTCTGTTTCCTCCTCTGGCAGCCACAGCTCCCAACATGCCCTTTCACAGGAGAAGGTCCAGCTAATCGCAGCCCATCTGTTTCATATTCTGGAAGTTAAAATTCAGCCTGCAGGCACTGTCTCTATGATTTATGTTTCCTAAAATCAATTAAAAATTTTTAGCTAGGGTTATCAAAACTTTGAATTTTAACTTGAAGTTTTCATTTTTATAAATGCCAAGTGCTTTATTTTGGAAGGAAATATTTCTATGTTTACTATAACTATAATGTAATTTCATAAAGATACTTTCTAAAAGACAAACAAATCTTCAAGTTAAAAATCAGCTTAGAGAATTTTTTAAATGTTTAACAAAATCAATCTATGGAAGGAATCTAATTTTTTTCAACCTAAACAAAGTGTTTAGGGACCACAGGAAATATTTCTTCAGTGTAAAAATACATAAAACAAACCTGTGAGCTCAGGTCTATGCTATGAACGGTGTAAGATCTTCTGCCCCATATCACCCATAACTACACCTAGGAGAAGGCCTTAATTTTCTCATTGGGTGGGTTGCTGCCTTGCTGCACATTTTAAAATCTATCAACATAACACCAAGAAGAAACCACAAAGGAAAAAGAATGATACATCCCCATACACAAATATTTAAAACCCAATACTAAATTAAATACTAAATTAAAAGATTTATAAAAATTAAAATGTTTACAACGTAATATCTCAACAGAGAAATCTTTTACAAATCAACTATACACACACACACACACACACACACACGCACACATGCACGCACACAAAAGAAGATAAAAAATGACGAGTAGACCTAAGGAAAAAGAAAAGAGGGATTAAGCTCTCCAAATGACATTTTTCACTCAACATGTAAGGGAAGTTTTTTTTTTTTACATCTTTGTTGGAGTATAATTGCTTTACAATGGTGTGTTAGTTTCTGCTTTATAACAAAGTGAATCAGCTATACATATACATATGTATATGTATCTCCTCCCTCTTGCGTCTCCCTCCCACCCTCCCTATCCCACCCCTCTAGGTGGTCACAAAGCACTTAGCTGATCTCCCTGTGCTATGCGGCTGCTTCCCACTAGCTATCTATTTTACATTTGGTAGTATATATAAGTCCATGCCACTCTCTCACTTCATCCCAGCTTAACCTTCCCCCTCCCCGTGTCCTCAAGTCCATTCTCTATGTCTATAAGCGAAGATTTTTAAAAAATAGTAACAGGATGAGGGAGGGTATAGAGCATACTTCTGGTGGCAGTAAATACTGATGTCAACTTTGGGGAAAGTAATTTAACTACATATATTAAAACCCCTATAAATGTGGATTTCCTTAAAACCACCAGTTCTGGGCTTCCCTGGTGGCACAGTGGTTGAGAGTCTGCCTGCCGATGCAGGGGACACGGGTTCGTGCCCCAGTCCGGGAGGATCCCACATGCCGCAGAGTGGCTGGGCCCATGAGCCATGGCCACTGAGCCTGCGCGTCCGGAGCCTGTGCTCTGCAATGGGAGAGGCCACAACAGTGAGAGGCCCGCATACCGAAAAAAAAAAAAAAAAAAGTTCTAATTCAAGGTATTTGTCCTCATCCAATCATTAGACAAGTATCTGTAAGGACTTTATTGCAGGGATTTTGATATACATACAGATAAAAATATCTGGAAGGACGCATACCAAAATACTAAGGTGTGAAGATCAACAAATAAAACCTGAAAAAAAAAATCACCAATTTTTTTCCTTTTTATTACTCATCTGTATGTCTCAAGTGTCTGTAACAAAAACTTACTTTTGTAACAGTTTGTCTCATTTTTATTCTCTTTTTCAGAAAATGTACTTTAAAAGCATAGAAAAGGTGATTGGAACTTTGGGATTCCTATCCAGGGTTACCCAAAAGTCAAACTGTATTCCAATCAAGAGCAGATTAAATATGAAAAGCAAAATGGTAGGCTCCCTTACACAGCAACTCTTGCTTCATTTCTGGTTACTTCTACCTACACAGAGAATTGTTCAAGGAAGATGTTTACCATCCCATATGTAGTTGAGATAATTTGGGCCATAAAGTCACAATTTTCCATACCTGCACAATGATTTTTTTTTATGAGACCAGACACCTGAACAAAATCTTTGGGAATGCAGGATATGGCAGGCAGTAGAAAGGAAATTGACACCAACTTTCCTAAGATTCCCCAAAGTAAGAAAGCATCTCTTTCCCCTACATTGACTCCAGGTTACACACTGGAAAATAGCGGCAAGTGAGGAATGCCAAGCGTAGACACAAAAACCAGAACATGACCATGGACTGTGAGGTAGCCAGGCTGGCAGGTGTAGGACTGAAATGGCTGCATGCCACAGCAGTAAAATGCCTGTGACATCCACACACCTACAATCAGTTTGGCGGTGTTTCCAACCCAGGCTGAGGGATTTCATTTTCCCCATATTAGGCAGTGACAAAGATTTAGATGGACCAAACATTTTATATTACTGTCAACGGCACTAACGTAGGTTCAGCTGGCAGAAGAGAGGGAAACCAAGAGTGTCTGTATTATTTACTCCAAAGAAACGAGCTGAGCACCATATGCTGTCAGCCACCACCACCATCACCACCACCCAGTGCAGCTCTTTCTGTACCACACCCTCACCCCACTTCTGTGAGCTCCCTCAATCTCGGCCCAAGGACCTGAAATCCCAGTCTTGCCCTAAATATACGTTTAGAAAGTTACTTACGACAGAGCAGTTGGTAACACAGAAGATCTCTTAAATGCTGCAAAGTGTTGTCTACTCGTGTCCAGCTGCAAAACTTATCTACTCTTCCAACCTTCCTTCTAAGATTAAATGCAATGCTAGCGCTTCGCCTACATAACGTGGGGGGATGGGGGTGGCCAGACCATACAGTGTGGAAAACCAATATTCTCACACTAGTGTCTATAAACTGGTTCAAGTTCATAAAAGTAGAACAGGAAAGCCTACTGAATTAGTAATAGGAAATAGGTTGCATGAGCAAAGACAAGTTTCCAAAATACCTACAAACCACACGTGGTATCTGTGTCTAGCCAATTTTTTTCATGGCCTTTCAGGAAATGAACTATCCCACTCTGAAAAACCAGAAGAACAGTATTAGTAAGTCAGTCAAGACCAAAGCCAACTCCAATAGTGATTATAGTACTACATTTGATCTCTATGGACTGTAGAGGAGAATATAAGAATGAGACCCCTCAAGAGCTTTTCATTAAAAACCAAAAGCCATTTATACAGAAGCAGTTCAAATTTTATTTATAAATTTGTTTACAAGCATATAAAAGATTTATTTTTTTCTTTTGCTCACATTTGTGCCCTGAATTAAGAAAGTAGGGATTCAAATCTAAAGGTGCCAAAGGGCTTCCCTGGTGGCGCAGTGGTCGGGAGTCCGCCTGCCGATGCAGGGGACGCGGGTTCGTGCCGCGGAGCGGCTGGGCCCGTGAGCCATGGCCGCTGGGCCTGCGCGTCCGGAGCCTGTGCTCTGCAACGGGAGAGGCCACAGCAGTGAGAGGCCCGCGTACCACAAAAAATTAAAAAAAAAAAAAAAAAAAAAAAAATTTAAAGGTGCCAAAGCTTCCCCAAACCTGATCTGAGAATTAGATAAGAATTAGCTGTTTAGAGAGACAGGCATGCAGCACCCACAGCTCTCACTAACCTGAAAGCATCA
Organism: Phocoena sinus; assembly: GCF_008692025.1. Taxonomy (NCBI): domain Eukaryota; kingdom Metazoa; phylum Chordata; class Mammalia; order Artiodactyla; family Phocoenidae; genus Phocoena; species Phocoena sinus. The sequence goes on along the minus strand of NC_045780.1, from coordinate 23,915,900 downwards.
AATGATTCCCTCCTTTTCTATCTTACTAACACGTCTATAATTATACTTCCAATACGAGGTGAAACCAATTAGAAAAATAATGCAGCATTTCACTGGCAGTAGAGATTAAATTTGAGTTCAGTAATCAGCTCCTACAAACATGCATAAATAACGACAGGGAGAAACCAGTCATCCCCAGCTGCTCAGCTGAGTGGGTGGGCAGTTGAAGTCAAGGTAAAAACAGTGAGGCTGAACAAAACTGCAAGAAGGAAAAGCATCTCGTGTGGTTTTTCAAGGTCAGTTGACAAAGGCCAGTTGTAAGCAAATATTTCTCATATATCCTGGAAGAAAAAGAAAACAAAAATTAGTACAGCAACAAAATTCAAAGCCTTTGTAAATCCAAAATGAAGTTCCTCCAAAAAACACTCTACCTGACTATTTTTTTAATGATTTCAAGTCCCAGTGAAATGATTTAATTTTCAAGTTCCATTTTGAGTCACAAAATGGTCTCTGTCAACAATGTAATGGCTTATTGAATGACAGCTCATCAGCTGTGTTCTGAGAGATAGGCTAACACGGGTCACAACTAATAGTGTTCACAAATATTGTCACCCACCTCCATAGTTACAGCAAGGACAGGGCAAATGTAGTACGGAGCAGAGCAATTTAAATGGAACTGTGTGGAGTAGAGGCACACTGTATCATACAGCAGGAAGGTGACTTCTAAGGGGACGTGGAGGAAAGGAGACAGACTTAAATGAGTCCCCTCCCCCCACTATGTGCAAACAGTCATGACATCTCCATCAGGCCTCCCAGACTGCTGGGCCAAGGTACACCTGGGAGTCAGACTATTGGTGCTCTAACATTCTGGGAAACTAAAATTTCAGGTTGCCTCGTGGGTCATGGCAAATGCTTAACCGCCTTTGAAGACACTGGAGTCAGCGTTGCCACAGCATCTCGAAGGGTCTCGCCTACTGGTATCAGAGGAGGGATCATTTGAAGTGATTCTTTAAACATCCTACCCTAGATGCATCATGAAAAGTAATAAAGGACTCTAGAAGACCAGAAACAATTTTTTAATATAAAAGCAATTTTTAAATTATCAAAGAATATGGTACTATGGAGAACAGTCTAGAGAATCCTTAAAAAACTAAAAAATAGAATTACATATGATCCAGGAATCCCACTCCTGGGCATATATCGGAGAAAACTATAATTTGAAAAGATACATGCACCCCAGTGTTCACTGTAGCACTATTACAATAGCCAAGACACGGAAGCAACCTAAATGCCCATCGACAGAGAAATGGATAAAGAAGATGTGGTACGTATATACAATGGAATATTACTCAGCCATAAAAAAGAATGAAATAATGCCATTTGCAGCAACATGGATGGACCTAGAGATTATCATGCTAAGTGAAATAAGTCAGACAAAGACAAATATCATATGATATCACTCATATATGGAATCTAATTTTTAAAAAATAATACAAATGAACTTACTTACAAGGACAGAAGCCAACTTATAGATATCTAAAACAAATTTATGGTTACCAGAGGGAGGGGAAGGGATAAATCAGGAGCATGGGATTAACACACACTACTATATATAAGATAGATAACCAACAAGGACCTACTGTATAACACAGGGAACTCTACTCAATATTCTGTGATAATCTATATGAGAAAAGAATCTGAATAAGAATGAATACATGTATAGGTATAACAATCATTTTGCTGTACACCTGAAACTAACACAACATTGTAAATCAACTATACTCCAATAAAATTTTTAAAAAATAAAAATTATAAATAAATAATCAAATAACAAATATGTATTAAGTAACCTGAAAAGAATGTGATTTAAATTAGAAAAAGCTTTAAAAATAAGGATCGGTCTAATTTTTCTACCCAAAATATGCTGATCAAAGGCCTACTACTTAAGTGTCCATATGATGTTTCAAGAAACAAGTCTTTCTTCCTTTGGCTTTCATCAGTTTTATCATATTTTCTGCCTTCCTCCTTTCTTTCTCTGTCTTTGGCTTTTTACTGATTCCAGCATATCCTCCAAGCCCCATCTGTGAGCCCTCCCTCTCTCATTCCTTGTAGGAGCTTAATTGTCATCTACCAACTTCTAAACAAATGCCACATTCTAAATATATTCTGTATACTAACCTCTTGTCCACTTGTTATTTATAAAGCATATCCACACTAAAAGTTTAGTTTATAACTTTTCTTATTTTTGTATCGTGTCCTTTGATGAACAGATGTTTTATTTTAATGTATATTTATCATTTCTTTTTAGTTTATACCTTGGGTCTTATGAAATCCTCCCTAGCTCAATTTTATAAATACTCTATTTTCTTCTAGAATTTAAAAAGTCTTCCTTTCTATTTATAAGCTTTACCCTACCTGGAATTGATTTTTTTAATGATTTCATGTGGGTACTCAATTGTCCCAACAGCATTTGTTGAAGAGTCCATTTTCCCCTTATGATGGGCTCTACCTTTTGTCATACAACAAAATTCTAGAAATAGTTGGGTCCGCCTGTGCCAATTCTATACCATATTAAATATTTTATTAAGTCCCATATGTACTTCTATATTTTTAGGAGTGAATTGGCTATTCTTGGTTCTTTGCTCTGATTAGAATTTAACTAAATCAATGGATTATTTGAGACCTCATTCGTATCCATTAACAAGGTAAAACACCATTTATTTATTCCTTAATGTCTTTCTATAAAATTGTATATGTATTTTTAAAGGGTAATATACATCTTTGGTTTTACCTTTTTATTAGGTTTTTTTGTTGATTCTCTACGCGTAGAGACAAACTTAGTTCTTATATATTGATCCTCTATCTACCAACATGGCTAGGCCCTTGTTTATTCTAATAATTTTAATATAAATTCATTTGGATTTTCTCAGTAGATAATTGTATCATCTGTGATTTATAAATATTTTCCTTTTCAATGATTATATCTGATTCAAAAGAAAAGCTTTTGATGTGTTTTTATTATAGAACTTCGATCCCTGTATTAGCTAAAGAAATTTCTTTTCTATTCCTAGTTTGCTAGAAGTTTTTACTGCAAATGAGTATTGAAACTTATCAAGTGCTTTCTCTGTATCTATTGAGATGATCATATGGTGTTTCTCCTATAATTTATGAGGTAAATTATCTCGGAGATTTTTTGGGGTTTTTTTTGTTTATTTGTGATAAGCCAAGCTTGTATTTCTGGGATGAATATAATTTGATAAGGATATACTATGCTTTTTTAAAGAAATTCATAATTGAATCTGTCAAAATTTTGTTGTGATTTTTTTAATCTATGTTTATGAGTGAGACTGGCCTATAATTTATTTTCTATATAGTCTTTGACTTTGATTCATAGTTACATTCACCTGCTTAATCCTTTGGAAGAATACTCCCTCCTTTTTCATTTATCTGGGAAAACATTCTAGACATTTGGAATAATCTGTTTCTTGAACATTTAGTAAAACTTTTCTGTAATATGTGTAGGCCTGGTTTTTATTTTATGGAAGACAGTAAACTAATCTAGATATGGTTTAAGTCATTTTGAATTCCCACCGACAAAGGTGTGAAAGAAACTGTTTCCCCCATCTTGCCAACAGAGTATGTTGTCAGTCTCTTGTGCTTTGCCAAATAATAGATGAAAATGATATTTGGTTTAATTCTTAATTTGTATTCTTTTTGTTATAAATTCATTGGGTGCTTTAATTTCAAAGATTGTATTTTTTTTATTCCTAGAAGTTCTGTTTTGCTCTCTTTGAAAATCTTCCTGGTTGTCTGTATCTCTTGTTTTTGCTCATCGTTTCAAATCCAATATCTATTCCATCAAATGTTTTATACATAGTTATTTTAAATTCAGTATCTAATCATTTTATTATAACAAATCATTTGGTTCTAAATCTCTGTCATTTTGGTGACCTCAGCCACAACCACATGTTTCCCTGTGCTTGTGGTAAGTTCCAGTCACTGTGTTATGCTTGGGCTATATCAGTGAACAGAACAGTCAAAGGGCCCTGCTCTGATGGAAGATGGAACATAAATTACCACAGGGAGAGAATAAGAGTAATTAGTCAACAAAACATCTAAGAAAATGATGTTAGAAAATTAGGCTAGAAGTTGCAGAGTGCTACTGGATAAAGAAATGGAGACTGCAAAGAGAATGACAAGAGCCTGGGGTAAGGGCACAGGTGGCAGCATTAAATGAATGGCCAAGGAATTCTTGGAACCCAAGAAAATACTTGAAAAGAGAACAAATCATTTGGACACTTTGGAGAAGAGTACAGAGGGAGCAGCCAGTTCTTAAGTTTTCAAAGAACAGCCAGAAAGCTGGCATGGCTGGGAGGAATGAGGAAGAAGGGCAGTAGGAGGAGAGTGCCAGAGGAGTAGAGTGGGGTCTAGATCATGGAGCCCCTGTAAGGGTTAGTAAATAGAAATCCTCTGGCTTTTACTCTAAGGACTTTGGCTTTTACTCCAAACATTTGGAGAGTTATCAGAGCCATTGGAGGGCTTTGAGCAGAGGAGTGACAGGGTCTGACTTATTTTTCAGTCTCATATTGAGAAAAGACTCTAGGTGGGTAAGTGTGGAAGCAAGGAAGCATCGAGGAGACTATTTCAAGAATTGAGATGAGCAGTGATAGAGGTTGGGATCTATTTTGAAGGAAGAGTCAAGAAGATTTGATGATGGGTCAGCTGTGAGGATGTGAGAGATGGGTTGTACTGTTATGCAAACAGGAAAAAGTGCAGATAGAGCATTGGGGTAAAGAGGATCAAAGGTGAAGTTTTAGACATATTAAGGTTGAAATGTCTATTAGACATGCAAGTAGGGATGTTAGGTAGACAAATGGATCTGCAAGTCTAGAGGAAGAGGTCTAGGCTGGAAATTGAAATTTGGGAGTACAGAGCATACTGGTATTTAATTTCATGAGAATGAATGAGGCCATGAAGGTATTAAATGAATGTAAAGAAGATGGTCCAAGGTGGATCCCTGAGGCACTCCACTGTTAAGAGGACAGAAAGATACAGGGGATTCAGCAAAGGAGAACAGAAAGGAGTGGCCACTGAAATAGGTGGAAACCCAGGAGAGTACAGTGTCCCAGAAGCCAAGTAAAAAAGAGGTTCAAAGAGGAGGCAGTGATTCACCATGACAAATGATGCTGATCGGTCAAAAGATGAAAATTGAGAAATAACCATTTGATTTTGTAATGTAGACGATGTCAGTAACCATGAGAAGAACACTGTGGTTAGACAGATATGGTCTAAATTCCGATTAGACTGGGTTTAAGAGAAAAGGGAGGAAAGAAATTGGAGACAGGATAGATACCTCAAAGTTCTTCTCTAAAGGGGAACAAAGAAACAGGACAGTAGCAAAAGGGAAAGGGGCTTCAATATATAATGTATATTTATTTAAGTTTTCTGCTGGTGAGAATTTTCTAGTCAAGATGACAGCTGACAGTTCAGGAGAGAGAGAAGAACATTGTTAGAACAAAGTCCCCCAGTAGGTGGAGGAGATAGAATCTGGTCCATAAGGAAAAGCAGACATAGAGGAAGAGATGTGTGTAGGTAAGTGAGGTGGAGATGGGAGACTGAGCAAGTTCTTACCTTTGTGTCACTGCTTCTTTCACGCAAGGGAGAAGCCAATATACACTTTGGACTTGGATATGCCTATCTTACTAAGGAATCTTCAATCATCCTCACTCACATCACATCGCGAGAAAGCAATGTTCCTCTCTTTTTATCTGTGAGGAACCTAAGTGGAGATTCACAGCTCACTTACCTAAGACCTACCAATAGTCAGTGGTGAGCCAGACTCCCATATCCTCATTCTCCTAACAGCAGCCCATGCAGTCTTCATTTACTCTCTCCCATCATCTTCCCTTCAATCCCAGGTATTTTTCTGTGTATATGTACCTTCTAAATTGGTGGTGGTGGTGGTGGAGGAATTATTAAGTAGAGAAGAAAATGTACAGCAAGTTTCCAAGTCCTGTCCAAAAGCTGAGTTTCAATCACATTTCACAACTTATAAATTCTATAAACTTGGATAGTCTTAAATTCACAATGCCCTATTTTCCACATGACTCTTACTCGTGTATTCTTATAAGTCAGTAATATGTCAATTTCACACAAGATGCAAAGATACTGTGTTTTGATTCTTTTTTCTCTCTTGTACATTGTCCCTATTCTGAATGCCATAGTGATACACATGAGCATACCTTATAAACAGACACATCCACCGTGCATTCTCTACAAATCTGTCTACACTTAATTATCTTCAATATATATATACATTTTTGAAATCTATCCATAAATTTTAACCACTAGATGCATTCCAAGGAAACATGCATATAAGATTTCTAACAGATTGTCTTCTCAAAAATGATCTTTTGTCCATCAAGTATTTGTTAAGGGGTGATCTCCTCTAGAGTTTCCAGGTCAGCAAGCATTTGATTACTTTGTTGTATTTTACCAGTTTAAAGGTTTCTATCCATTCTGGTTTTTTTTGAGTAGGCACATATACACTTGGGCTTCAATTAAATTGTAAAACCCACTGTAGTTAGTTTTGATTCTGTACACATTGCAAACCCCACAATCCCATACATTCCAAAGCTTTGGCGCTGTTTCAATAATATATTGTGCACACATTACACACATATTACAACACAGTTGCAAGGTTTTCTTCACGGAAATCTGTAAGAACATTTCATTTTCAAAAAGTGCATTTTGCTGTAGGGGTTTTTAAAAATCATTTTGTAGTGAAAAATTAAACGCTGGTTTCTTTGACGTGCTAGTTTCAGTGAAAGAATATATTACAAGAGAATGCTTACTATTTTTATAACCATATGTCACTGAAAATCTTCCTGAAAAAAAATGTTCATTTGTTTTTGTTTTAGGTCTGGGCAAAGGGTGATTTTTTAAAAAGTCTTGCAGTCCAGGCAATCACACAGCAAACAAAGGGCAGGTGTCATTTTTTTATTGTGATTGGCATTGACTGGAGCTGAAATCAGGACCTTCTCCATCTCTCAGAAGCTATTGTGGAATTTACAGTAATCACCCTGGCTGACTGCCCATCACACAGCTGAATAGCACGCCAAAAAAAAATAGTATCTGGGGAGAAGGCCACAACATATTTTTAAAACTCTCATTGTTTTTATTCTTCAACTTTGAAAGATTTTTTTTAGAAAAAATAAAAATAAAACTCACCCAGCTGTTACCACTATTCATATTCCAATAGCCTCCAAAGTGCTGGAGGCCACCTGGTTGACTTTCACCTTGGAGTCGGTCCAGAAAAGCATTATTTACCCTTTAAAACAATGAAAAATGTGTGTAAGTGGAAAGGTTGCTGCAGGGCTGAGAGATTTCTGAGAACCTAATGTGCTGTCTGAACTGACTGTGGGGACTGCTGCCCCCATTCAGCTCAGAAGAAATCTACAGACACTTCGTTTCACATTAACCATATGACATGCTGTGAACGGTCCTTTGGTGGAGCCGGTGCCAGTCTTGGCTCAGACCAAAAGGGGCATAAATTCTTAACTTCAGAGTTTCACTTACCCACCTCTACCAGTTCCACAAGAGCCTTGGTCACCCAAGCAACCACACCCCTCAGGGCCATGCCAGGAGTGAACCCCAGAAGCTGAGGAAAGATGGGAGCTTCAGCAAGAACTAAAACATAAAGAGAAACCAAACATAGCTCTGTGGTGTTGTTTTTACAAGACAGATGTCCCTCCCATATATCCTGTACCCCATTGCCAGTCTTGCTAAGGTAAATCCCATTAGTGAAAAGTAGAAGGAAAATAGGAAGAGAGTGTGGGAAAAGGGAAATATCAGAAGAAGGAAGCCCAAACTTTCAAAAGAAGGGAGGGGTACATTTTTCCCTGATGTTCGGACATACTTGCAGCAACCAATTTCAGAAATTAAGTTTAACATATAGGAGGTAAAACGATAAAGGCAAGAAGTGATCATATAAGGGTCAGGATAAGGTTACCTATAGGATGATGGTTATATTCTATTCCTGGAGCTGGTTACCTGGATGTCCATTTTATAATTAATCATCCTAAATATTCATTTCATGGACTTTCTGTGTGTTATATCTTACACTTTTTGAAGTTAAAAAAGAAAAAGGCCACACCATGCTCTGAGTTGCCCATGTATGGCTGAGTAGAGTCAGGGACGTGGTGGCTGGAGAAATAGCATTGTAACAGGTACCCTATGATGTGAACGGGTTATTGAGGAACAGTGTCATGAAGACCATAAGCTTCTCAGCAGAAACAGAGTGCCTGGAGCACAGCAACCACTCAATCCATGCTTGTGGCAGGGAGGCTAGGCAGGACCCAGTCAAGTTAGCCTCCTTTTTAGTCATGAAGTTTAGCGAATGTGGTCATGGTGGGTGGCTGTAAGTCAGCGACTGTGGGAGATTTGGGAACTTTGAGGGTAATGACTGCTGAGTGGCAAAGTCAGAGGCTGGGGGTTTGCCTAGCGGTCTTGCTCAGTGTGCCAGCTAAAATGCCAACTGCATGTTGACCCACTTTAGTCTCTGGCTTATGGGGTTGCTGTTTTCTCCTCAACTCCAAGCCGCGTCTGGCAGTGGTCACATCTTAGTTATCAGAAGACTTTTTTTAATCTCTCACCATAAAATCTACCCAGGTGCCATATTCTGGTCAGCCTGGTTCACTGCAGAACTGAATGTTTAAGTCACCTTTTCTAGACCTCTCAGCATGCAGGTCTAAGTAAGATACTTGAGCTGGAGACTTGAATATTAAGGAAGACAGAACTGACCTTGATCCCCCTAAAACTACACAACCAATGGTATGCTGGATGGTCCATACGCCTGGGGCTGTTTTTATCCAGTCTTTTTGTCAGTAGCAAAGATGGGCTTTCCCTCAATATCCCCCATCCCACCCCACATCCAATCCACTAGAATTCTTGTTGGCTCCACCCACTAGACACATCCTAAATCACCCATTTCTTTTGATGACCACCATTCTAGTACAAATCCCTGTCGTCTCTCATCTTGCTTCTGCCTCCACTCCTGCCCTCTGCAATCTGTTCTCCATACAACCACCTTACTAAATTATAAAAGGGATCGTGCCTTCCAGAATTTTGTTTAAAACCCTCCCATGGGCTTCCCTGGTGGCGCTGTGGTTGAGAGTCCGCCTGCCGATGCAGGGGACACAGGTTCATGCCCCGGTCTGGGAAGATCCCACATGCCGTGGAGCGGCTGGGCCCGTGAGCCATGGCCGCTGAGCCTGCGTGTCCGGAGCCGGTGCTCCGCAACGGGAGAGGCCACAACTGTGAGAGGCCCGCATACCGCAAAAAAAAAAAAAAACCCTCCCATGACTCCTATTAGTCTTAGAATAAAATCATTGGCTTACAGAATCTTCTATTTCCTGCGTACCTTTCTTACCTCATGTTGTATTATTCTCTTCCTCACCATCTATAATCAAATCATTTGGGACTCAGAAAGACCAAGCTCATTCCTGACTTGGGGCCTTTGCTTTTGTTCCTGTGCTTCATATGGTGTTAGAAAATACATACATTTCATTGCTGTCAAGCTAGTGCTCTGAATTTTCTTCTAAGGATAAAAACTATTGTTCAAGGATGGTTCAAGTTTCAATAAATCAGTTCAGTTCATTCCAGTTTCCAGCTTGTGGCCCAGATCCTTTCAAGTCCTTGACCACAGTGCTCTGTCTTTTCCCACTGGAGCTTCAACTTTCTTCTCTTACTCAAAAAGTTACACTGGGTCAGGTTCAGGTGCAATCAGGTTCAATCTTATGGGATTCATTGTAAAGCTTATTAGGAATCTACAAGCTTTCTATTATAAAACTCAGGGCTGCACTTTCTGCTATGTGAACTTCCAAACAGTAGGAAACACATTGTCTTTTTGTCTCCAATAAAATTATGTCCCTGGAGAAAACCTAACTTATGTCCCGTATGCTCAAACTACATAGTCTGTATTGTTGCCCTCATCAGGAATGGACACAGCTATTTTATGCATTAAGAGACAACTGAAGGAGTATTTTCATATAACATAGAAAAGCTCACTATAAACTCCAAAGGACAATACAAACATAAGCTTTTATCAAGAGCTGATAGAGAGCATAAAATATGTTTAAAGACTTGATCAGTTGTTTCAGAACTGATTACTGAGTTTATTATCCAGAGAGATTTCCTATTGGATTAAATTTGGATCTATATTTAACTAGAATCAATAGAAAGAATAGGAGATGTAGGAAATAAATAGTGCCACCAATATTTAGGTATTCAGCAATAAGGAAATAAAGAATAAGGGTCAAGGTTCCTGTAACAAAAAAAGTAATCTTTTCCACCTCTAATCAAATACCGCATTTTTATTGGGTGTCCATTGAAGATTAATTTCTTAGCAATGGGACCTATTAATGTGACATACCACTATCTTTAAAATGCTTAAAGCTTTATAATCCAATTCTCAGAAATTCAGAGAAATAACTGGCTACTACTAACCAGTGTTATAGAAATACAATATCAGGTTTTTTAATAGGAAGACTTTTAAAGAGAAAAAAAGTAAAAGACTAAACTAATTCATGACCTACTTTATTATAAAATAGGTAGCAGTAACGTTTCCCCTTTACCCAACAAAATAGTCTAACCAGTGTATCAGTTTTTATGTTTCCTTATAACTAGAGAAGAACACATAAATTCACATTTGATATTTTAAAACTGTTCTGACTGGGCTATAGAAGCAGAAAAATCCAGTCAAAATAATATGAGTACACATCCACAGCTCCTTTAAATCATAAAAGCCTTTACATTAAATTCTTCTCCTGAGACAATCACACTGCAGTAAACTCAAATAACCCAGCTGCTCCCTAGGAAAATCTAGAATAATGATATCTATGGTAGTTATTAGCACTGGTCCAACATCAACATGATATTCTGGGTACTCTTACTGCCTGACATTAGAAATAAGATAGAGACTATTTCCACTATTAAAAATTACTTACTGGTTCTATTTTAAGATTTTTTCCCTAATATATTAGTCAACATAAAACAATTTTAATGGTAGTTCTTGTCTGAGCTTTTATATTCAAGTATAAGTATCTTGCCATCTGTACTAGTTCAATCATTCTAAAGTAGTCTACAAATGGTAAAGCATCATATCAAAGGATTAATATGCTTTGTTCCATGGAGGGAAAATTAAGTATGACCTAAATAAACATATAGCTTGAGAGCCGATTTCACTTTCTAGTGTCAATTTATGCCACCAGTTCAGAAGAATTGGATATTGTACGTGTATGTGTGTGTGCACGCATAGCAGCTGGCATCCTCACACATACCACACCCCAATAATATAAAGATTAAAAGGTAATATACATTCCAAAACTGTATTCAATATTACTTTAGTGTTTCCCCAAAACATTGAAAAAACTTTATAGGTAGTGTCTTAACCAAGGATGCTCATTTTTTTGCCATTAATACCTCCTGTGTTCAGCCTGGTGGATTTTGGCTCTTTCTTCCTCCTCTTGCTCTCGTTTAAATTCCGGTAATTCACTCTAGGAACAATGAAATTTTAAAATGTGGTTTTCAATTAACATGGTTGTACAGAAGACACCCAAATCAATTAAGTATTTGACCTTAGCTGATACAATATTTCATTTTTGAAACTTTTACTTGAGTACCATTTCCATGTGAAATTATTTTCTTACATAACCAGGTAGCAAAAATAATTGTGCCTTAGTCAAATAACAACTCTGTGAGTGTAAAATTGTGAGATTAAAAAGCCAATGTGCATGTTCAAGATATTAGACCATTCAGTACAACGTAACACAGAGGAAAACACAATGTGAGCCAAACTCACCTGTGTCTTACAAAGAAAAACAAAACAAATCAGTTCCTTAACGAATGTTACACAATACTATTTCTTGGTAATTTCTCTAAAAAAAGCTTCTTTTTCCCAACAAATTCATGGCTACTTACAAATATATATTGGACTTGATTCTGTAGAGCAATTCCAAAAACACTTTCCATTCTGCAGAATAATACTCACCTATCATTGACTGGTTACTTCATATACTAGCAGAACTTTGGACTCCCTGAAGAGGATACTTTGCTTCAAATAGGAGATCATGTTACTAAAACTAAATCTCTAGTTTCTGACATTCTGATTATATTCTTGGAAGAGGCAACAACTTCCACACTCAGTTACTGTGTTTACAGTATTAAACCAAAGAACTAGGTGCCAGAGAATCTCAATACTCAACTGCGTACCTCTTGAGGCAGACCAAGTTATAACCTCATGTCAAAGACAGAAAAAAGCAGAGGGAAGTTATCAGGCCCATGTCATAAGTTAGTGCCTAAGTCAAAGAGGTTTTCTGAGAGACAAAATATTGTCACCTCTTGATAAACACATACGAACACATGTACTTTTTAACCCCCAAACTTCCATGATGAAAAGTATAAAATAAATTCAAAGTTCAGATTGACATTTTATTCTTTTAACTATATTCAAAGGCCTTCCAATATTCTATAGTCTCCAGAATAAAAAGACTGGTTTCTTATACTATGATAATCCAAATATGCTACTCATTAATCCCTAAAGCACATTATTTAATTCTAATTTCTACCAAGCACCAATGACAAGGGTAAAATTGGAGACTTTCCTAAATAACTGAATAATATTCATTTAGCCACTTCACAAGTACTTATTAAATACCTAGATGCCAAGCCTTGTGCTAGAGACTCATTCTCTACAATGGCATAAAGTCTTTCATTTTAATTTTTGTCGCCATATGAACATAGTTTAAAAGTCTACCAAGCAACAGTACTACTTATACTAGGCTTATATTAAAATAAAAGAAGCTCCAGTCCTCTCCCTCACCCACACAATCATGTTCAATTTTTGTGTGTGGTTTCATCCGTCATTTATCTCCTTCAAAGCATGAATATTCTATTTCTTAATTTAAAAAAAATAGTATTCTTTTTTGGCTTCCTACCATGGAGAAGATTTATATCTCTATTACTACATCCATCCCAATTCCAACTTCCCTTCCTGGTACACAACCATCCTCATCCCTCATCCTTACAACTTTTTTTTTTTAAACTTTCAGTGAGGTGGGGGAAGGGTCCTAGGGATCTTACCATTCCTGAGTTAGATTTCCAAGTCATCCTTCTTTCAACCCTAGCCCTCAGTGATACCAGCTGCCTCCAATTCCACACTTGTATCGGGACTGCTTCAACTTCAGTGTTACCACTTCTTGAAAATGAGTTCTGCCTTTTCCTGCTCTACTTTCCAGCTTGAAACTGTGCTGATATCCTGGTTTGTTTGTTTTTTTTTTTGCTCCAGCCTCCTGGCCTGTTCTTTTGTTCTACATACTGGCTTATTGTGCCTTTTTAAAAAACATTTCGTGGGCTTCCCTGGTGGCGCAGTGGTTGAGAGTCCGCCTGCCGATGCAGGGGACACGGGTTCATGCCCGGGTCCGGGAAGATCCCACATGCCGTGGAGCGGCTGGGCCCGGGAGCCATGGCCGCTGAGCCTGTGCGTCCGGAGCCTGTGCTCCGCAACGGGAGAGGCCACAACAGTGAGAGGCCCGCGTACCGAAAAAAAATAAAAAAGAAATGAGGGAAAACCAGCTTCCCCAAATATTAAAACATATCATGAAACTACAGTAATTAAAACAATCTGATTGAGTCCAAGTAAAGACTTACTACATGGAAACACAGTTTACCATAAGTTGTTGTGCTAAACCCTTGCAGGAGAGATAGTTCAATGAATGATGATGGACTAGCCAACTACTGTGAGAAAATTAGGACAAGATCCTTTATTTTTATATCAAAATAAATTTTATAGAGCCCTAGGATTTGAATCTAAAAGATGGAACCACAGAAGTTTCCAAAGTAGGCATGGGTAAGTTTATTTATAAACTTGGAATGAGGAAGGTCCAGAAATCATAAAGGAAAAGGATTAATAAATTTGGCTGTATGAAAATTCAAAGCTTCAATTGGGGAAAAAAAAAACTTAAAAAAATGTTTATGACATACATAGGCTAATTCAATTATTCTTTTATTCAGTCATTCAACAATATCTGAGTGCTTATTACGAGGCAGGCTTGGATCTACATGACGGAGAAATGATAATGAACAAGACAGATGAGATCCTTGCTCCTTAAGAGTTTATATTCTGGAAAAAAGGAAGCCCAAGAATAAGTGAGAAAAATACCCGCCCGTAATCCTATGCAGAGGATTAAACACACTGTCGTGAGGCTCAGTGGCTCAGTTCCTATTTTAGATGGAGTCTCAGTGAAGGCCTGAGGAGGTAGCTAAAGACCTTATATAAACCAACAAGGAAAACACAACCACCAAACAGAAAAAGACCAAGGATAGGAGGAGGAAGTTGGCAGGTAAACTACAGACTGCCTGTAAATTAAAAATAGTCATCATCTTCACACAAAGTCAAAGAAATATAAATCAAAACAATGAGATAAAATTTTTCTTCTATCACAGTGAGAGAAACTAGAAAAGTTTGATGGAGAATCAGGTACATCCCAGCACTCTGGTGGAGTGTCGAAGTTAATAAAAACTAGTTTTTGGAGAGCAATAAACATTGATATGTAAAATGTACATATCCTTTCCAGAAGTGTTCAAAGATATGTATAAAAGGAGAGGCAAAAAAAAAAAAAAAAAAGGAGAGGCATACTTGTATTATTGAAACAGTAAAAGTTCAGGAGAAAGTCTTAATGCACATTAACAAGGACCTGGCCCAGGAAGGCAGACCGTCCACACAACAGAGTACTATGCAGCAGTTACAGAGAATTAGATAGACTGAGGGGGGTGCCTATGGCAAGATCTCTAAGACACATTAAATAATAAAAGTCAATTTAGAGCAGTTTTGTGGGGGACTCTTCCATGTAAACAGAAAAGATACACATACATCCATTTTAACTCATATGCTGGTGTACATCATATTTTAGACATTTTTATGGTAAACCACATACTAAGATGCTAACTATAACTATCACTGGAGATAAAAGCATAGCGAGTAGATAGGCAGAGAAAGGAAACTTTAATATCATAAGTAGTGGTTTTTTTAAAAAATTTTTGAACCATGCGAATATATTACGTCCTCAAACCATCAAGAAGGTTTATCTGTGTGGGAGACCATTTCTGTTTCTTTATGCTTTCCTTTATTTAAAAATCCCAGCGGATATACAGTTTTTAATATGTAAAAATGTAAAAGAGCAAAATACTACATCATGAAGCCAAGGACTGTCAGGGAAGAAGTAAAGAGGACTGGAAGAGAAGGCAAGGACAGGGGAGAGGAGAAAACAGAGCAGGAGGGAAGGGTAAGGGAACCAATGAGCCATCATCATGCAAGACCCCTGCTCCAGGTGGCAGAAGGGGGGGGCTCTAGCTCCACTGCACTCAGGATGATTATTCTATAAGCAGCAAACCATATTTACTAGGGAGAGGCTGGTTTTCCTTTGGTGCCGCAAAGGATTATTTCAACTAATTAATTTGTTCTGCTGAACTGACAGCCACTGCAGCTGCATCTGCATGCTTTATAAGCGTATTCCTGGTTCATTGATGCAGCTCTCACACATAAGTGCAATACCCCGTTAGATAGATACAAAATAAGTCATTCCTGTTCCAAGGACTGAGCTTTGGACATTAAGAAAATCAAAACACTCTAAGCCAGAGGGACATGACGCACAGCATCTGAGACACTGTCAAATCTTATCTCACTCAACACAAATTTGTGAAGCACCAACCGTTTTCCAGACACCTGGATTCAGGCTGAAGGTACAGAAGCAAGGAAGACCCAGCTCCAACCTGAAGGAAATCACAGTATAATGAGAGAGACAGACCCAGAAACAACTGTGATACAAAACAAAAAGATGCATTACTGAATACAAGTTCAAGCAACATGACACAGGAATACGAAGGAAGGGATGCAAATGAGAGACAAGGAATAAATGTTCCTGAATGTTCGACGTTTTAAGTGCATCCATGAAGGCTCCCAGGGGAAAGAGTGTGTGTCTTCTCACTGCTCTGCTCATCTCCCTGCATTCAGACAGAGCTCCATACAGAGAAGGTACTTAAGTACTAGGAAAAACAAAATATCATCTTGGAGATGCCAAGAGCAGAACCTCCTGCAAACACTGGTCAATGAGGACAACACTGCAAACGGTGCCAATTTCTGTGCCCACCCTGCCAGGATTGCTCTCACTGGAGGAAGGGCTGCCAGGGATCAGTGCTGGGGGCCCAAGCTAACAGCAAGAAGGAAAAGGGTCACCATCTCCTGCTAGAGGTTATAGAAATCACTTCTCTGTGTTGCAGTTTACCAAAGGCTCAACTATACAACGAACAAGTGTGTTCAAGGCTGGATGCTTGAGAAAGCTGATGAGTTTAAAGGCGTGTTCCAAAGCAAGGCTGTAGTAACTGGAGACTAGGATAGGGTCATTTTAAAATCATGTTTGAATTCCGGTGGGACGTGTTCTGACATGGTTCAGCTTGACTGCTTTATGTAAACATGAAAGTGCCATCACACGGACAGGACATACTTCTCCCAGGAGAGAGTGTTCTCTCAACTCAACAAGAGGAAAAGCATAGTAGAAGCAGGAGAGTTAATGCCATGAAGTTCAAGAACCCCTACTTTGAATGATTTTTAAAACAGGAGAAGAGTTTGGGGCCGGGGACAGCTTAGAGGAGTCTTGGTTCTGTGGTTCCCCACAGTAGTAACTTTGCCCAGAAGAACAAAGATGTCCTTGGCTATGGGAAAAAGTGGAAATGACCTCAAAATATCAAGAGGAGACCAACCAAATCCAAGGAAGTAAATACTCATGGGTAAAGTAGGAGAGTGAAAAAATACCCTAGAAGGAATCAATAACAGAATAACTGAGGCAGAAGAATGGATAATTGACCTGGAAGATAAAAGGGTGGAAATAAATTCCAGCAGAATTAAAAAAAACAAAAAAGAATGAGAAGAATTGAGGACAGTCTCAGAGACCTCTGGGACAACATTAAACACACCAACATTCAAATTATAGGGGTCCCAGAAGACGAAGACAAAAAGAAAGGGTCTGAGAATATATTTGAAGAGTTATAGTCAAAAACTTCCCCAACGTGGAAAAGTAAATAGTCAATTCCAAGACGCGCAGAGACTTCCATAAGGATAAACCCAAAGAGACACACACTGAGACACATATTAATCAAACTATCAAAAATTAAATACAAAGAAAAAATGTTAAAAGCAGCAAGGGAAAAGCAACAAATAACATACACGGGAATCCCCATAAGGTTAACAGCTGAACTTTCAGCAGAAACTCTGCAAGCCAGAAGGGAGTGGCAGGACATATTTAAAGTGATGAAAGGGAAGAACCAACAACCAAGATTACCTTACACAGAAAGGATCTCATTCAGATTATACAGAGATATTAAAACCTTTACAGACAAGCAAAAGCTAAGAGAATTCAGCACCACCAAACCAGCTTTACAACAAATGCTAAAGGAACTTCTCTACGCAAGAAACATAAGAGAACGAAAAGACCTACAAAAACAAACCCGAAGCAATTAAGAAAATGGTAATAGGAACATACATATGGATAATGACCTTAAATGTAAATGGATTAAAAGCACCAACCAAAAGACATAGACTGGCTGAATGGATACATAAACAAGACCCATACATATGCTGTCTACCCACTTCAGACCTAGGGACACATACAGACTGAAAGTGAGGGGGTGGAAAAAGATATTCCATACAAATGGAAATCAAAAGAAAGCTGGGGGCTTCCCTGGTGGCACAGTGGTTGAGAGTCTGCCTGCCAATGCAGGGGACACGGGTTCATGCCCCGGTCCCGGAAGATCCCACATGCCGCGGAGCGGCTGGTCCCGTGAGCCATGGCTGCTGAGCCTGCACATCTGGAGCCTGTGCTTCACAACGGGAGAGGCCACAACAGTGAGAGGCCCGCGTACCGCAAAAAAAAAAAAAAAAAAAAAAAAGCTTGAGTAGCAATTCTCATATCAGACAAAATAGACTTTAAAATAAAGACTATTACAAGAGACAAACAGGGACATTACATAATGAACAACAGATCAATCCAAGAAGAAGATAGAAAAATTGTAAATATTTATGTACCCAACACGGGACCACCTCAATACATAAGGCAGATGCTAACAGCCATAGAAGGGGAAATCGATAGTAACACAAGCGTAGTAAGGGACTTTAACACCCAACTTTCGCCAATGGACATATCATCCAAAATGAAAAAAACACAGGAAACACAAGCTTCAAATGACACATTAAACAAGATGCATTTAATTGATATTTATAGGACATTCCATCCAAAAACAACAGAATACACTTTCTTCTCAAGTGCTCATGGAACGTTCTCCAGGATAGACCATATCTTGGGTCACAAATCAAGCCTTGTTAAATTTAAGAAAATTGAAATCGTGTCAAGTAACTTTTCTGACCACAACTCTATGAGACTAGATATCAATTACAGGAAAAAAATTGTAAAAAGTACAAACACATGGAGGCCAAGCAATACGCTACTAAATAACCAAGAGATCACTGAAGAAATCAAAGAAGAAATAAAAAATACCTAGAAACAAATGACAATGAAAACACAACGACCCAAACCCTATGGGATGCAGTAAAAGCAGTTCTAAGAGGGAAGCTTATAGCGATGCAATCCTATCTAAAGAAACAAGAAACATCTCAAACAACCTAACCTTACACCGAAAGCAATTAGAGAAAGAACAAAAAAAAAAACCCAAAGTTAGCAGAAGGAAAGAAATCATAAAGATCCGATCAGAAATAAATGAAAATGAAATGAAGGAAATGGTAGCAAAGATCAATAATACTAAAAGCTGGTTCTTTGAGAAGATAAACAAAATTGATAAACCATTAGCCAGACTCATCAAGAAAAAAAGGGAGGGCTTCCCTGGTGGTGCAATGGTTGAGAGTCTGCCTGCCGATGCAAGGGACACAGATTCGTGCCCCGGTCCGGGAGGATCCCACATGCCACAGAGTGGCTGGGCCTGGGAGCCATGGCCGTTGAGCCTGCGCGTCCGGAGCCTGTGCTCCGCAACGGGAGAGGCCACAACAGTGAGAAGCCCGCATACTGCAAAAAAAAAAAAAAAAAAAATCTTCCAACAAACAAAAGCCCAGGACCAGACGGCTTCACAGGTAAATTCTATCAAACATTTAGAGAAGAGCTAACACCTATCCTTCTCAAACTCTTCCAAAATATAGCAGAGGGAGGAACACTCCCAAACTCATTCTACGAGGTCAGCATCACCCTGATACAAAACCAGACAAAGATGTTACAAACAAAGAAAACTACAAGCCAATATCACTGATGAACATAGATGTAACATTCCTCAACAAAATACTAGCAAACAGAATCCAACAGCACATTAAAAGGATCATACACTATGATCAAGTGGGGTTTATCCCAGGAATGCCAGGATTCTTCAATATACGCAAATCAATTGATGTGACACACCATATTAACAAATTGAAGGAGAAAAACCATATGATCATCTCAATAGATGCAGGAAAAGGTTGTGACAAAATTCAACACCCATTTATGATAAAAACCCTCCAGAAAGTAGAAATAGAGGGGACTTACCTCAACATAATTAAAGCCATATATGACAAACCCACAGCCAACATCATTCTCAATGGTGAAAAACTGAAACCATTTCCCCTAAGATGAGGAACAAGACAAGGTTTCCCACTCTCACCACTGTTATTCAACATAGTTTTGGAAGTTTTTGCCACGGCAATCAGAGAAGAGAAGAAATAAAAGGAATCCAGATCAGAAAAGAAGAAGTAAAACTGTCACTATTTGCAGATGACATGATACTTTACATAGAGAATCCTAAAGATGCTACCAGAAAACTACCAGAGCTAATCAATGAATTTGGTAAAGTAGCAGGATACAAAATTAATGCACAGAAATCTCTTGCATTCCTATACACTAATGATGAAAAATCTGAAACAGACATTAAGGAAACACTCCCATTTACCATTACAACAAAAAGAATAAAATACCTAGGAATAAATCTACCTAAGAAGACAAAAGACTTGTATGCAGAAAACTATAAGACACTGATGAAAGAAATTAAAGATGACACAAACAGATGGAGAGATATACTATGTCTTGAACTGGAAGAATCAACATTGTGAAAATGACTATACTACCCAAAACAATCTACAAATTCAAAGCAATCCCTATCAAACGACCAATGGCATTTTTCACAGAATTAGAACAAAAAACTTCAAATTTGCAAGGAAAAACAGAAGACCCCGAATAGCCAAAGCAATCTTGAGAAAGAAAAGTGGAGCTGGAGGAATCAGGCTCCCAGACCTCAGACTATACTACAAAGCTACAGTAATCAAGACAGTATGGTACTAGCACAAAAACAGAAATATAGATCAATGGAACAGGATAGAAAGCCCAGAGATAAACCCACGAACATATGGTCACCTTATATTTGACAAAGGAGGCAAGAGTATACAATAGAAAAAAGACAGCCTCTTCAATAAGTGGCTGGGAAAACTGGACAGCTACATGTAAAAGAATGAAATTAGAACACCACCTAACACCATACACAAAAATAAACTCAAAATGGATTAAAGACCTAAATGTAAGGCCAGGCACTATAAAACTCTTAGAGGAAAACATAGGCAAAACACTCTATGACATAAATCACAGCAAGATCCTTTTTGACCCACCTCCTAGAGAAATAGAAATAAAAACAAAAAAAACAAATGGGACCTAACGAAACTTCAAAGCTTTTGCACAGCAAAGGAAACCATAAAAAAGACAAAAAGACAATCCCCAGAATGGGAGAAAATATTTGCAAACGAAGCAACTGACAAAGAATCTCCAAAATATACAAACAGCTCATGCAGCTCAGTATCAAAAAAACAAACAACCCAATCCAAAAATGGGCAGAAGACCTAAACAGACATTTCTCCACAGAAGATATACAGATTGCCAACTCACTCATGAAAAGATGCTCAACATCACTAATCATTAGAGAAATGCAAATCAAAACTACAATGAGGTATCACCTCACACCGGTGAGAATGGCCATCATCAAAAAATCTACAAACTATAAATGCTGGAGAGGCTGTGGAAGAAAGGGAACCCTCTTGCACCTTTCGTGGAAACTGATACCGCCACTATGGAGAAAATTATGGAGGTTTCTTAATAAACTAAAAATAGAACTACCATATGACCCAGCAGTCCCACTACTGGGCATATACACTGAGAAAACCATAATTCAAAAACAGTCATGTACCACAATGTTCACTGCATCACTATTTACAATAGCCAGGACATGGAAGCAACCTAAGAGTCCATCGACAAATGAATGGATAAAGAAGTGTGGCACACATATATATAATGGAATATTACTCAGCCATATAAAGAAGTCATAGAGTCTGTCATACAGAGTGAAGTAAGTCAGAAAGAGAAAAACAAATACCGTATGCTAACACATATATATGGAATCTAAAAAAAAAAAATGGTTCCGATGAACCTAGGGGCAGGGCAGGAATAAAGACACAGACGTAGAGAATGGACTTGAGGACACAGGGAGGGGGAAGGGTAAGCTGAGACGAAGTGAGAGAGTGGCATGGACATATGTACACTACCAAATGTAAAATAGCTAGTGGGAAGCAGCTGCATAGCACAGGGAGATCAGCTCAGTGCTTTGCGACCACCTAGAGAGGTGGGATAAGGAGGGTGGGAGGGAGACGCAAGAGGGAGGGGATATGGGGATATACGTATGCATACAGCTGATTCACTTTGTTATACAGCAGAAACTAACACTGTAAAGTAATTATACTCCGATAAAGATATTAGGGGAAAAAAGTAAATTATGTAGCAAGAATATGTGCAAATACACTAGCAATCACAATAAATGAGAATATATTAAAAGAGACTATGAAATTGGGTAAAATGAAAATCAGCCATTTTTGTCACTAGAAATCTAATTTAAGCCAAGTGACACACAGGGGTTAAGTGATGGAAAAAGAAATTGCCACATAAATTCTAACAAGAAGGATGGCAGAAAAATATATTAGAATCATACAAAATTAAAAGACCAAAAACATAAAGCTAAAAATCACTAAATGGGAAGAGTAGTATATTACATATTAATAAAAATCTGTACTAAAAGGTAGGCTTCTCATAAGTCTCATTGGTTGGAACTACTTCCCATATCAATGGCTGAACCAATCATAGTTAAGGAGACTAGAATTTCCATGATCAGTTAGACCATTTGCAAATGGATCCCTGGACTGATTTCTTCTGACTTCTTGGAAATACAGGCCATGGTAAATAGGATGAATACATGAAGGAAAAAAACAAGGTTTTAGGAGAGAATTAGGCAATCGACAATATTTTGTACACCACGCAAGTTATCACAACACACAATTTTTTCTTGTATAGCATTAATTACTACCAAATGATTAATCACTATAAAATAAAAGTGCAATGTTTTTTGTCTCCTTTTGTCCATCTTCTCCATGAAAAAGTAAAATTCAGGAGAGCAGGGACCTTGTCTATCCTGTTTCTAATTGGAGCTCCAGCATCTTGCAGAAGGCTCAGTACATAATTGGAGCTCAATACATGTTTGTTGACAGGATGGATGGATGGATGGATGAATACTGGGATGGATTACTCTGAGATAGATCAACCAGAATAATAAAGTGGAAAAAAAAAAAAAGGGCTTCCCTGGTGGCGCAGTGGTTGAGTGTCTGCCTGCCGATGCAGGGGACACAGGTTCGTGCCCCAGTCGGGGAAGATCCCACGTGCCGTGGAGCGGCTGGGCCCGTGAGCCATGGCTGCTGATCTTGCGCATCCGGAGCCTGTACTCTGCAACGGGAGAGACCACAGCAGTGAGAGGCCCGCGTACCAAAAAAAAAAAAAAAAAGCCAGAAAAGGAAAGCTTTATATGGTGTTAAATAATGTCAGAGTTACAGGGATAGAGGGATTGCAAAAAGACCACTACATTGAATGTTCAGAAGGGATTTTACCTTTAGAGAGCAGTTTCAGTAAGAACATTTATGAATATAAACCAGAACATAAAGCATTAAGGACAAAGTGGGCAGTAAAGGTATGATTACAGTAATATTACCTTTGTCCTTTTTGTTTGTTTGTTTTGGTAGAGGCAGAAAAGGTGTTAGCTCTGAGGATAGCAGAATCAAGGAAGGAGTGGGTTGGCTTCTTTATTTAGAATGGCAAGAGTCAGCATGTTTGTTGACAAAAAATGTAGTAGTCAGTGGAGAAGAATATACTGAAGGTATAGTTTGGAAAAGGAATTGTAACTAAATTTCTAGAAGAGGGAATTGAATCAAATGTAAAATACTGAGAAGTTAAACTTAAGGAAGAACCTACTGTCACCAGAGACCAGAGTAATGTAAGAATGTGAAAGTCAGGGACATACAGGGCAGGATCAATGTGCTGTCACCTCAACTTAACCTAGAGAATCTACTCTCCAACTCCACAGGAGGTGTTCAATAAATACTTGTTGAATGAATGGAATGAACAAACATGAATAGACGCAATGATACAAATGTATTATTTTCTGTATCTTCCTACCATAAACGTGATTCTTTTTTTTGAATTTTGTTTTATTTACTTTTTATACTTTTTATTTACTTTTTATATATTTACTTTTTCTTATTAGTCATCAATTTTATACACTTCTGTGTATACATGTCAATCCCAATCGCACAATCCATCACACCACCATGCCCACCCCCCCGTGGCTTTCCCCACTTGGTGTCCATACGTTGGTTCTCTACATCTGTGTCTCTATTTCTGCCCTGCAAACCGGTTCATCTGTACCATTTTTCTAGGTTCCACATATATGCATTAATATACAATATTTACTTTTCTCTTTCTAACTTACTTCACTCCGTATGACAGTCTCTAGATCCATCCACGTCTCAACAAATGACCTAATTTCATTCTTTTTATGGCTGCATAATATTCCATTGTATATATGTACCACAACTTCTTTATCCATTCATCTGTTGATGGGCATTTAGGTTGCTTCCATGACCTGGCTGTTGTAAATAGTGCTGCAGTGAACACTGGGGTGCATGTGTCTTTTTGAATTATTGTTTTCTCTGGGTATACACCCAGTAGTGGGATTGCTGGATCATATGGTAATTCTGTTTTTACTTTTTTAAGGAACCTCCGTACTGTTCTCCATAGTGGCTGTATCAATTTACATGCCCACCAACAGTGCAAGAGGGTTCCCTTTCCTCCACACCCTCTCCAGCATTTGCTGTTTGTAGATTTTCTGATGATGCCCATTCTAACTGGTGTGATACCTCACTGTAGTTTTGATTTGCATTTCTCTAATAATTAGTGATGTTGAGCAGCTTTTCATGTGCTTCTTGGCCATCTGTATGTCTTCTTTGGAGAAATGTCTATTTAGGTCTTCTGCCCATTTTTGGATTGGGTTGTTTGTTTATTTAATATTGAGCTGCATGAGCTGTTTATATATTTTGGAAATTAATCCTTTGTCCATTGATTCATTTCCAAATATTTTCTCCCATTCTGAAGATTGTCTTTTCGTCTTGTTTATGGTTTCCTTTGCTGTGCAAAAGCTTTGAAGTTTCATTAGGTCCCATTTGTTTATTTTTGCTTTTATTTCCATTACTCTAGGATGTGGATCAGAAAAGATCTTGCTGTGATTTATGTCATAGAGTGTTCTGCCTACGTTTTCCTCTAAGAGTTTGATAGTGTCTGGTCTTACATTTAGGTTTTTAATCCATTTTAAGTTTATTTTTGTGTATGGTGTTAGGGAGTGTTCTAACTTCATTCTTTTATATGTAGTTGTCCCGTTTTCCCAGCACCACTTATTGAAGAGACTGTCTTTTCTCCATTGTATATCCTTGCCTCCTTTGTCATACATTAGTTGACCACAGGTGCGTGGGTTTATCTCTGGGCTTTCTATCTTGTTCCATCGATCTATATTTCTATTTTTGTGCCAGTACCATATTGTCTTGATTACTGTAGCTTTGCAGTATAGTCTGAAGTCAGGGAGTCTGATTCCTCCAGCTCTGTTTTTTTCCCTCAAGACTGCTTTGGCTTTTCGGGGTCTTTTGTGTCTCCATACAAATCTTAACATATTTTTGTTCTAGTTCTGTAAAAAATGCCATTGGTAATTTGATAGGGATTGCATCGAATCTGTAGACTGCTTTCGGTAGTATAGTCATTTTCACAGTATTGGTTCTTCCAATCCAAGAACATGGTATATCTCTCCATCTGTTGGTATCATCTTTAATTTCTTTCATCAGTGTCTTATAGTTTTCTGCATACAGGTCTTTTGTCTCCCTAGATAGGTTTATTTGAATGTGTTATTTTCTGTATCTTCCTATCATAAACATGATTCTTCTCGTTTTCTTAAGGTAAACCATTGAAGTGATAAGGAGTAACAGACTCTGCCAGCCAGGAAATGCCTCCAGGGGACATTTTCCAACAATGACAGACTGAGCAAAAAGGGAGACAAGCAAAAAAAAGGTAAATATCCTTATATATTCTACCCTTATTGAAGTCCCTAGTGATGGAATTATCTATACGCTCGCACTTCATTTTACTGAAAGCTTCAGTAAGTAAAGGGGAATAATTTATGTAAAAAAAATTTAATCAATAACCAGAAAATATGTATGTATCAATATTTGTCTAACTCCATAAGAAAAACAAGATTAAGAAATAAAAAGCTTAATTTTCACTGTCTAAAGTAACTGCTCAACCCGAAAATTAAATCCCAGATCTGATTTTCTAATCTGTTGAGCATTCTCTTTATAAAATGTTCTACTTTTAATGGTTTTCACATTTTGAATATATACACCAAACTTTATAAAATACTATTTAAAACTCACTAAAAGTTATTTTAAAGTAAATCGTATCTACAATGATTTCACAACACTCCCCTCGGTATCTAAGTCCCTCAGGACCTAGGAATAAGATAAAAGATCACAGAAACACTTCATGTGATTTAACAGACATTACTGAAAATACAACATGAGTGTATACCAGATTTAGTTTCCACATGCTAATTACTAGAATCTTACTAAAACATTGCTTCTTTAATTGTGGATTTCAATATGAGGCCTTTGTCAGAAGAAAAAAAAATTGTTAAACACCACGGGATAAAAATGTTTCATGGTTTCCTTATTGCTTATATAGTAGCTTAATAACTAAATTGGCAACTTACATTATTTCTTTCAACAATTTAATTACTACGTACTATGCACAAAACAGCTCAGCGACACAGTCATTCATATCATATGCTGGATGAAATTATGAAAGAGTAAGAAGTTGGCCACTTCTGGGAGGAGCGTAGCACTCAAAAGGGTCAAATTGGGCTTCCCTGGTGGTGCAGTGGTTGAGAGTCCGCCTGCCGATGCAGGGGACATGGGATCGTGCCCCGGTCTGGGAAGATCCCACATGCCGCGGAGCAGCTGGGCCCGTGAGCCATGGCCGCTGAGGCTGCGCGTCCGGAGCCTGTGCTCCGCAACGGGAGAGGCCACAACAGTGAGAGGCCCGCATACAGCAACCCGCGTACGGCAAAAAAAAAAAAAAGGGTCAAATTAGAGCAACGACAATTAGTACATATTTCATAATATGATTTCCACCCACAATTGCTATAATAAGTTACCTTGTGCAACAAAGACATAATGGAAAATAACCAAATTAAACGAAATCAAGGAACTCAGAATGGGAGTTAGAATTCAGTTAATTGTATAATTGAAGAAACAGATTTAAGAGACATTCTGGAAGAGGGCTTCCCTGGTGCCACAGTGGTTAAGAATCCGCCTGCCAATATAGGGGACACGGGTTCGATCCCTGGCCCGGGAAGATCCCACATGCCATGGAGCAGCTAAGCTCGTGTGCCACAACTACTGAGCCTGTGCTCTGGAGCCCGCGAGCCACAATTACTGAGCCCATGTGCCACAACTACTGAAGCCCACGCACCTAAAGCCTGTGCTCCACAACAAGAGAAGCCACCACAATGAGAAGCCCACGCACCACAATGAAGAGTAGCCCCCGCTCACCACAACTAGAGAAAGCCTGCGCACAGCAACAAAGACCCAACACAGCCATAAATAAAAAAATAAATAAATTTATTTTTAAAAAAAGATATTCTGGAAGAAATGACAGGATATCACCATAAACACAGCAAGAAAAAAGCTGGAAAATAAAAATGATGGGGAATATAATGGTCTTCAACTAGCTGAATAATTTATTTTGCTCTTTTAAAGGACCTGAAATGAAGTGGCTCCTTGGAGCTGACTCCCATCTTCCCCATCACTCCCAGCTCTTGTTGAGGAGCCCCTGGCACCACTGAGCCTACGTATCAAAGGCAGGTATGACCATCAAGTCACAACACTGTTTTTAGTTACATGCCAGAAATTTCATATTCTAATAAGGATTACCCTTGAAGTACTTTTCTTAGGAGGTTCTGTATTCATTTCGCTGATTCCTCTTGCTCGTTTTATTTGGAATTTTATGTTTTGTTTGGAATGCCTCACATATTTGTATATGTGTAGAGTATCCTTACTTTTCATTCTATGTATATTTTTAGATGAACATTTAAGCCAGTTTCATGATTTTGTACGCCTGCTTTGTTTGTTATGCATTATAGTAGTCTCTGGACACTATTTGCAATATCATATATCTTTGGTTTAAAAAATGGCAGTGGCATTGGTTATGTTTTGTAGATCATAAGTTCCCAAGTGTTCTGTCATCTTCTCCATGAGATGCTGGCACCAACTACAGCAGACACACTGTAGCCCCTATGAGGCTAAGTATCACAAGAGTTTTGACCAGAAGGAGCCACCACACCACCATACTCTTAAAACACATTCACATCTCACCATTTTTAACACCTGTGGGTTTTTTTTATTTTTCGGAATTTTCATGTATGTAAGAATTTCTGTTCCGAAACCCTTCAAAATTATCTAGTACCCCAAGCAAATAATTAGCAGTGGCTAATTGGGTCTTTGAATACCTTCTGGCCATGTTCGTCCTTCATCTTTTGCAATATTTTAGTTCCTTCCCTTATAGAATCCATATAAGCCTGTCTTCTGGCCTGTAATGGTATAGGAAAAAAAATCATGGGAAAGGGGCTTCCCTGGTGGCACAGTGGTTGAGAGTCCGCCTGCCAATGCAGGGGACATGGGTTTGTGCCCCGGTCCGGGAAGATCCCACATGCCGCGGAGCGGCTGGGCCCGTGAGCCATGGCCGCTGGGCCTGCGCGTCCGGAGCCTGTGCTCCACAACGGGAGAGGCCACAGCAGTGAGAGGCCCGCGTACCGCAAAAAAAAAAACAGAAATCATGGGAAAAAAGCATCACAACAATGTACTGGTCTGCCTATCATGGGTCTGGTTCTAACAAATTAACCTCATGCTAAGCATGTAGTAAGCTCTCCATATACAGTTGCTTACTGAGTGATTTATGCATATGTCTGCAGATGCCCCTTGGGATATACAAAAAGAAGGTGAGTATAAGCACAGTCATCCAGCACATTTTAAAGGATGATCTAAATGTTTGTTTCATTAAGCTTTAAAAATATCCCCTCAGAGATAATCGACATAGTTTATTCTTTCTAATGAGAAGGGTTTGAATCAGAGGAAAGTTAAATATATTTTTCAAGAATATTCCAACTAGCTGTTAAATATCAGAGGCAAGCAATGGTGACACTGACTACAGAAGCACTGACGTGTCTACTGCTCATTAATGCTATCCCTTTAAACAGCGTGTCAGCTGCTGATTGATGCCATGTAATCCCAGAGATGCCTTTCTCTCTAGGTCTTTGCGTCCCTAATCTGTACCTGAAGTTCACTTCTCTTCCTGAGAGGGGAAGCAAAGCCTGTTCAGGAGCACAGGAGCCAACATTTCTGGCTGAATTAGGACCTCAAGGGGGAACCTCGGAAGAGCCAGCACACACGGTAAGATGTCCTTCAGTCCCAGTGACCCTCCACGTCAGTGTTCCCCCCATGGGCACAGAGACCATGTGTGCTGGAATTTATGAGACTTCAAGTATCCTATCTGTTCATGTCACTTTCTCTCCCTCACATTGATTTGTAGCCCACCCTCTGTAAGGCAGAGAGGCCAGCCTGATAAGCTAATGCGTAGGAAATCCATTGTTCTCATAAAACTACCAGCAGCATCATGGCAGCAGGTGACATATTTCAGGCCTAGTTCTTTGGACTAATAATCCATAAAGTTTATGTAGCCTGATCCCCCCTTTTCTCTTGCCATAATTTTTCTCAAGCGCTTCTTAATTCATTCCCCCATTTCTGTCACTATAAAGCCCATATTCCATCAAATAATAAGAAGCACTTGCCGGAAACGGAGCGAGGCTCTCTGAACTGTATCAGCTATAGTGCTGCCCATTAGGAAGGTGGAGCTCCAGATGTGTTCAGAAAGCCCACATATATCCAAACCCTGCTACGTTAGACAGGCACACATATCCTAGGACTTTGTTGTATCCATATCCTGAAAACAAGGGGACTGTGATAAGATATAAAGGAGGGGGAGTCATTCTCCAATGACCCCTTCTTTTTATATTAGAGAAGGTTAGTTTTTATCACAAATATCCCATACAAGATCTGAAAGGTGGGAAGGGGGCCGGGGGCACATCTTATATTCAAGGGACTAAAAGGAGGAGTAAGATAGTTAAAGCAGATATGATGACTTTATTGAGGAACCTATTTGTATACCTTTCTTTTAACCACTTTGCTGTTCTTTTATCAAAATATGGGTCCTAGTTTTTGAGTCAGAAAAGAAAACGGTTAGACACATAAAGTGTCAATGAAAAGGCCACAGAAACTAGGAAGTCACATGGCATCTCAACTACAAAGAGTTCAAAGTTACTTGCAGTCCTAATGCTTGCTGTGATCCCTGGGCAGGACAGGAAGTTTCTGTTCAAAAATAGGGGGAAAAAAACTTTTGATCACTATTTTTCTTAGTTCTAAGTCCCAGAAATTTCTATGTCATATTCACATTATTTTTCTATCATAAAATATTGATCTAACATATTAATAATAAATTTTTTGTTATTCAGCTAAAATATACACCTTTAGTCATCCTCCCCCACAAGCTATGCTTATAATATATTAATTCAATAAGCAATATTTCAGCCTCCTATGCACAAGCACTGTGGTCAGACATGACCCCAGACCTCAAGTGCTTATAGCCTAGTGTGGAAGCCAGACAAAAAGATTAATGAGACTAATGACTATATATATGTGTGTGTGTGTGTGTGTGTATATATATATATATACACATATATCTGTCCCAAGTTCCTGGCATAGAGGTCCTAAAACCTTTGTAATTTCCTAAATGGTAAGAGCTTTAGGAGCGTCTCTTGTTCTAATATTTCGTCTCTGACCCCATCCCTGACTCAGGGCTCCTTAAAATCCTCATAATTTCCTAAGTGGTTAAAGCATAATGAGCATCTTTTGTTCTACTGAGGCAACTCCATGTGGGCTCCTGGATGACTCCTGCACGGGGGCTGGTCACCAGAAAGACTGAGCCATGATTAGAAGTTTGTAATTTTCAGTCTCAAACCCCCATCCTCCAGAGAGGAAAAAGGAGCTGGAAATGGAATTAATAATTGATAATGCCTGCATGAGGAAGCCTCCATAAAAGTCCCAGAGGCATGGGGGTTCAGGGTACTGTCAGGTAGGTGAACATATCCATATACCAGGAGGGTGACCAGACCCCAACTCCACAGGGACAGAAGTTCCTGCACTCGGGACCCTCCCTGACCTCACCCTATGTATCTCTTCATCTGTATCCACCCCTTAATAAACTGGTAAACATAAGTAAGTATATAGTAGTATGAGTTCTGTGAGTGGCTCTAGTAAATTAAGTAAACCCCAGGTGCAGGTTGTGGGAACTTGTGATTTGTGGCCAAGTTGGACAGAAGTTGTGGGTACCTTGGGGACCTACCACTTGCGACTGGCAACTGAAGTGGGGAGCTGTCTCGTGGGACTGAGTCCTTACCCTGTGGAATCTGACGCTATCACCAGGCACAGAGTGTCAGAACTGAGTTGAATGGTAGGACACCCAGCTGGTGTTGCAGGACTGCTTGGTGGGGAAAACACCACACACACCTGGCCTCAGAAGTGTTGTGTGTGTGTGTCAGTGGGGCAGGAGTAAAGGAGACACTCAGGAGAGAAAGGACTGGGGTTTTTTCTAGCTCAATATGCCAGGAAGTAAGGGGAAAAAAGTAGTCAAAGGTAAATTAGAGGAGAAAAAATTTTTACAAAAAAGAAGAAGATAAATCAAGGAGGCCTAAGATTTAAATAATAAGAATCCCATAAAGAGAAAATGAAGGGAAATAAATCAAAGAAATAACACAAGAAAATCATCTAAAACTAGAGATAAGTTTCCAGACTTAAAATGAATAAAAATGACCGTCCCACTAAGGCACAATATGAAATTACAGAATATCAGAAAAAAGGAGGTATTAAATTACTTCCAGGGGAAGCACAGAAAAGACCTCATGTAAGAACTCAAATTCAGATGGCCTTGGGTTTCTCAGGAACAAATAACTCAAAGTTAGAACAGCAATGCCTTCAAAACACTAAAGGAAACTTATTTGCAATTTGAAATACTTAACAGAAAATTGCAAGCTAGGTGTGAGGGCTGAATAAAGACAGTTTCAGACGTGCAAGGGCTTGATCATACATCTTCTCTTGGCAAGCTACTAAATAATATGCTCCACCAAAACAAAGAAATAAATTTTAAAAATAGAGAACCAGAAATCAGGGAACCCAACACAGAAAAGCAACAAGAGCAACTCCCCAGATGATGTTACAGCAGTGATTCTCATCCTTAGCTGCAGAGTAGAATTACCTGGGGAGCTTTAAAAGCCTAAAGCCCAGGCCACAATACAGCAGGAGCTCAGGGGGTTCTGACCCAGGCATCAGGGAACTTTAAAGCCGCCCCCCCACCCAGTGATTCCAATGTGCAGATGAGGTTGGGAATCATTCCGTGAAAGGATAGTCCCAGAACCACAGCTGTGTACGAGGCTTAAAAGAACAACCAGCACAGGTTAAGTCAGGAGGGAGGAGGAAGAGAGGACGGACATTTCCAGAAGGGAAAGAAACCTGAAATTGACAAGTTCTCTGACAGGCACAAAATGGAAAATTGTGTGGAAATTTTCATCAAGAGGCACTTTGTAGAACAGTCACAAAAGCTAAAGGAAGGCCATCAGATGTTCAAAGGAAACTAAGAAAATGCAAAAATAAAATGAAATTTTTTCAAAGTTCTGAAAGGAAAAAAATGTAGAGTATAACTGGCTTGGCAGTGAGAAAATATTTTCAGAGTCATAATAAAGGAAAGCCTTGAAATACTGAATGATTATATGGGGCGAACGGGGGAAAGAAATGAGTAAGATCTAACATTGATTAATCAAGAGACAGCAATATACACGTTAACAGATATTTAGAGCCAAATAACAAAAGACACAGCTAAGGGAATCTGGCAGGATGAATAGTGGCCCCCAAAGATGTCCGCGTCCCAATCCCTGGAAGTTGTCGATGTTATACTTTATATGGCAAAAGGGACTCTGCAGAAATTGAGGATCTGGAGACCAGGATATGGGCCTGTGTGATCCAGGTGGAACCAATATATAATCACAATGGTCATTATGAGAGGAAGGCGAGAAGGTCAATGTGGAGAGAAGGTGAGGTGAGGATGAAACGTCAAGATTAAAGTGATCCACGTGCCAAGGAGCCAAAGAATGGTGGCAGCCCAGAGACGCTGGAAGAGGCAAGGAACTGATTTCCCCTCGAGCCTCCAGAAGGAACCAGCCCTACTGACACCCTGACCTCAGTCCCTTCATCCTCATGTCTGACTTCTGACCTCCAGAACTATGAGAGAATACATGTGTGTTGTTTTAAGCCACTAAATTGGCAAAAAATCATTACAGCAGCAATGGAAAAGTAATACAAGGAGTTTAAAGAATTGAAATGGAGGTAGGATTGAAGGGATGCAAGGGACGTATGCCTTTCAGTGTTGACTTTTTAAAGGTCACGTGACACATGGGTAAAAAATTAAAGCAAACTGCACTGAGTGTTCAGAATAGTGGAAGTGAGAGGATATGGCCAGACAGGCGGGAATTAGAGAGCAGTGCTCCTCAAACATTAAGGTGCACACAAATCACCCGTGGACCGTGTTAAAATGCAGGCTAGGGCTTCCCTGGTGGCGCAGTGGTTGGGAATCTGCCTGCCAATGTAGGGGACATGGGTTCGAGCCCTGGCCTGGGAAGATCCCACATGCCGCGGAGCAACTAGGCCCGTGAGCCACAACTACTGAGCCTGCGCGTCTGGAGCCTGTGCTCCGCAACAAGAGAGGCCGCGACAGTGAGAGGCCTGCGCACTGCGACGAAGAGTGGCCCCCGCTTGCCACAACTAGAGAAAGCCCTCATACAGAAACGAAGACCCAACACAGCAAAAATAAATAAAAATTGATTTTAAAAAAATTTGGTGAATTTTTGAAAAAAAATGCAGGCTGATTCAGGTGTGGAGCTCCCAGGTGATGCTTATACTGCTGGTACCTGGAGCACACTTGGAGCAGCAGAGACCTAGACTGCAGGACCGCAGAGAGGTGAGTTGTGGGAGGTAGGGGAGAATGGAGGCACAGGAGGACAGAGGGCAGAGAGGGCTTTGTGCTTAAGCTAAGCTATTTTGACTTGATCCCTGAAGATATAGGGAGCCACTGGGCAGTGGAACAACAGGATGAGGTTTTTTAAAAATTACTAGTCCCTGTAGAAGAGGCAGGGGGAAGCAAACCAGAGACGGGCTGTACATTAATTGTACAACTGGAAACATTCAGTGATCAGGACTGGGGAGGGTATGATGCTGCTGGTACTTCTGCTTCCACACCCACCCCCAGTACAGAGAACTATATCCATCCATGTGTGAGTGGACACTGTAAGTTCTTCTTGTCTGAAGTTCTCCTGTGTGACACCCACAGGAATCTTCTTTTTTTTTTCACTGACATCGTCATATGGCATTTATTAAATTCCCATCTGCCATGGCAGCCCCACATTTAAATAAGTGTAAGAAGAACAATTTTCTCAGGAAAGTTGCATTATATAGTAAAATTTAAATTGTGTTTAAAAACACTTGAGGGCTTCCCTGGTGGCGCAGTGGTTGAGAGTCCGCCTGCCGATGCAGGGGACACAGGTTTGTGCCCCGGTCCGGGAAGATCCCACATACCGCCTAGCGGCTGGGCCCGTGAGCCATGGCCGCTGAGCCTGCGCGTCCGGAGCCTGTGCTCCGCAACGGGGGGGAGAGGCCACAACAGTGAGAGGCCCGCAAACCGCAAAAAAAAAAAAAAAAAAAAAAAAAAAAAAAAAAAAAAACACTTGAGACACTGCGGCTCCTCAGGCCCCACCTAGATGGAGACCATGCAGTGCTCACCTTCTGTGTACTGACCACAGTTAAGGCAAACCGCAGGTGTCTTCTTTTAACTTCGCAGAAGTGTCGTGTACATACTTGATTTTCCTAAAGCATTAAGAAATGGTTCTGCAGTGCATTCTCTGAGGACTTCTATGCATATGGATTAGACAGTATGAGAAGAATACAATATGGGTAAAAAGTCAGTTAAATATATTGAACACCCACAAATTACTAATAGTTTGGTGTCAAAACGGGAGCAGCTATTGAATGCTGTTGGTAAGGAGCCAATACTGCTCCATATTTCCTATTAATAGCTCTGAGGATCTTATGACTAAGGCACTAATCAATCCACAGAAAATGCAGCTCTGGGAGAGATTACTAATGCCTTGGAAGACACTATTAAAATTCCAGGATGATCTTGTTAAATTGAAGAAATGAGCCAAAATCAATAGAGCAAGCACACAGGTGTTTCAACCACAGAATTCAAGAAGCCCTCAAACAGAAATCAAGACCATCCTGCCAGCCAAACACCCAGGTGGTAAAGCTAGCCAACTCCTGCTTTCCCTCCCCTCCCCCATCATGAAAAGGCTATCCAGACAGATGTCATGGAGCATCTCTACACGGGGTTTAATTCTACTACCTACAGCTTCTCAACTCCTTCCTCCAGTGCCCTGCAATGAGGGGAGAGGGATGATGGATTTGATGTGACTTGTGGAGCCCACACTAGTAAATTTGGACTTTGGAACACCACCTTAGAAGCACGGAAAAAAGAAGAAGCATTTAGAGGTTTGTAGGTAAGAGGAGAATGACTTTTTCCCAGGGAGTGTCCTAATGTCTTCCCGACATTTTAAAATGTGGTCACTAAAGAGAAAAGGCGCTGGGTGGAGAGGAAGGTCAGATGTCTCTAACAACCTCTCATTTACCTGCCCATACCCTGAAAAACTAAGACTTTTTAAAACTTAAACCAATCTTTTCTTTCAACTACAAGGCTTTCGAATGGTCATCCTTAATGACACTACTTCCTTGCCTCCAGTTGGTCAGTCAGTAACCAAGCCCTGCCTCGTTCACCTCCTAAGTGGTTCTCTGACCTGCATTCTCATCTCCATCCTCTCACCCACCACCTTCCTTCAAGTCTTCATCGTTGCTTGCCGAGGCTAATATAGAAGCCTCAGAGACCTCTCTATTACTTCAGACCCATCCTTCACCTGGTTACCAGTGATCCAGCGAAAATGCAAATCTGACCTTGAGGCTTTCCTGTTCAAAACTTTTCAGTACCTTCAGTACTGACAGAATGAGGTTCAAGTTTTCCAATGTGGCATATACATGTCTGCGGTGGTGTTCTACCAGAAGCACCATGAGCTTCCTGTGTGGGGCATCTCTGGAACCTCAGTGTCCGGGAGTTGGTGATAGCATCTTGTACCCGGGGTCAGGGATGCTACAAATCCTGCACTACCCAAGACAGCCCACACAATGAACCATCCCAGACTGCCACAAATGAGAAACTCTCCTCATGGCTACTGATTTCTTCTCCAGCCTTCTAGCTTGCCCTTCTAGACTGTGGCTACACAAAACTCATCCCTAACACAGCCATGCTTTTTCTTGCCATTATACCTTAATTCTTGCTTCTAATTTCTGACACCTGGAATGACTCTCTTCTGACTCATCTTTTAAGCTTCAGCTTTCCAACTGCTACATGCTCTGCACTCACCACTCTGCTTTATACCTGGTTCTCTCCTTCACTTGACTAAGGTCCTTCCAGGCAGAAACTGTATGTGCTTGGTAGACCTTATATAAACATAAAAATTTGAGGGATGGATAGATGGACGGATGACTGGGTGAGATCAAAGGTTTTTCAGAGGCTGATGCTCAGTCCATAATGTTGGCAACAAGTACAAGCATTGTTTTACAGCTGAGACAATAGTTGAGGTCAAAGTTTCAGCTCAGATCACCTGCCTTTACTTCCAAAATTCTATGCTGTACAGGTCACTCTCTGGCCTTAATCTTCATCCACTTTACAAAGTGCCAGATGGCACCCTGAATGACGTTCCACTTACCCAAGCTGAAGATTGTGGGTCGCAAACAGCCACTGGACAGGTACCTCTGTGTGGCGACTGTGTGTCGAGTCTTCTCAAGAACTCAGCAGTTTTGCTAGCACAATCCAAATAGGTGTTAGTGCCTTCATCAAAGTAGAACTATCATTATTTATTGTGCCTTTGGGTACTAGCCTAGACTTTTATTGGGGGACGACTAAAAGTGTCCTAGGTAGAACAAAAGGTGAGTTTGCGGACGCGGTAGAGTAGAAAATCAAAACAAAATGCTATTGCAAGGCTGCATTCATAGTTTGAAAAACGTAAAACTAGGTTTGTGGAATATGAACCTATGATTTCATTTTTTTCTGCTTCGTGTACTTTGACATGGAGATAAATGTCCTCTCTGATTCCACAGTATGGGGCCCTAATTTCCTATCTGAACATTTAAAGCGTGACACTCAGACTTCACTGTAGGGCTGTGGAATATCCCTCCCCTACAGCACCTCACTCCACACTGGTGTCATATTAGGCCCTTCACCCTCCAGGGCTCTCTCTCCTAGTCATCTCACTGCCCTCGTGCTTTGACTACTCTCAGCACACACAGAGCTGCTAATCCATAACTCTTAACCATTTATGAGTCATGGACCCTTTGGAATTCTGAACGCAGAAACAGACCCTCTCCCTACACACACACGTACACACACACACACACACACACCTTTATACTTGGTTTGTACCTTCCACGGAAGGTAAGAAGTGCTGTCAGTTCTGGTCTGTATTTCTGGCATCTCTATTTAGCTCTAAGAGACTGTGATAGATGGACCTAGACGAATCCTCTGTCTTAATAAGTTACTTTTTCCTTAAAAATCCACCCCATCATCCCAGTTCCTCCCCTCATGTATGTCAGGCACGAATATTGGAATTGTTTCCCAGTCCTTACTGTAACAACTGCCCCATTCTGCTTACCAGTGATGAATTTCTGTTCCTTTGTCCTTTCCCCATGTAATTTGTGGGATTTTGATCCCATTACTCCAATATTCACAATCAAATAGCTCAGCAAGGCCAGACTTACACTGCACCAGACCCTTGCACCCTGCTTCCCTTCTGCTTCCTTCTTTGTCATCCCTCTGCTTCCCGCTAATACTTTAGGCTGATGCTAAGATCCACTTTATCAAGCATTTAGGGCATGGGCATCAAAGGAGACACAAATGGTCTGGTAAAAATAAATGGTATCCAGTGAGGCAGGGGGGAATCAAAAAAGGAATAAGAAGTTAAAGAGATGCCAACATCACTTCAAATAATTACTTAGGTAGAACATGGCACTTGAACAAGGTCAGAAGCTTGAGCTGGGAAAGGAAGAGCTGAAAGTTAAGTGACAAACATAACCCTGAGAAACACAAGGCTTCAGCAGCTGAGACAAGCAGGTTTTCCATTTGTCTAGGATTGCTTATCTTGCCCAGAATAGACAAGGAGACTAATGAAGTCGCAGAGGCTGGAAGCTGCCCCATTGTCTGGGGCTTTATGAAGCCATCAGTCAAAAGTGCAAAAAGAAGAGTATTGCCAGAAGTTTGGTTAAGATTTCTGAATATCCTTAGCTGAGAGCAGACCGTGGGAGAAAGCAGTGAAAAAGAAGCACCATGATAATAAGCAAATAAGGAGCTTCAGACCAAGTAGGCTGGCAGCCCTGCATTGTGTTCCAACAGTTGCTTCTTACCTGCCAATGCCAAGCACTAAGCTGGCTGGGTTGCTAACCACCAGGCATGGCCTTTGTGCCAACGATCACTGCCCCACTCATGCCACAATCATAATGACAGGGCCACAGGACTGTCAGAGGCATACAAGTAGGGGCCTGTGAAGAATGGTGGATAACTCCCAAGTGATTAACTATACAAAACAAGACAAGTTCCAAGTTACCAGGCTAAATGGCATTTTTCTACTATCAATACTGTAAATTCCACACATTGGCTGAACTGGATTGGAATTCCTGTAGGTAGTTATGGTCGTATTTAATAAAAAAATATATGAACCTCCTTGAGGGGCAAAAGGAGGAAGATCTACTGGACGGGAAATCCAACAAAACTAAGAACCCTGGACTCTAGCACTGAGTCACCTTTTCATGGGGGTTCTTCTGCCACCTACTGAGGGGGGTGATCCTCTCCCACTTTATCACTTTGACCCAGGCATAAATACAGGATCCCTTCCTTTATTCTCCATAGAACAACTGAGGATGGACCACCAATAACAGACTGGTTTTGAAGATTTACTTAACTCATCTTCAACTTATGACACTTGTTCTTAGGGTGATGCCTATGGCTTATCCTAAAATGCCTCTTTAGGGTAGCATCACCTGGGCATAATTCCATTGTAGCAGAGACTGCTAAATATCCATCAAAATGGAAGTTCTCCTCTTCTAGTCATACAACCTGACTACATTTCCTAGCCTCCCTTACT
This sequence comes from Phocoena sinus, assembly GCF_008692025.1. Lineage (NCBI taxonomy): Eukaryota > Metazoa > Chordata > Mammalia > Artiodactyla > Phocoenidae > Phocoena > Phocoena sinus. The sequence continues at coordinate 23,876,978 of NC_045780.1, read as the reverse complement.
GCTAAGGCTGGCCATGTGGTTGAGTTTTGACTAATGGAATGAGGAAGTGATACACACCACTTCCAGGATGAGCTAATAATAAGTTTCCTACGCATACACCCCCATACATTTTCCTCCTCCTTCTGGCTGTCTGGAATAGAGGCAAACCCCAGCACTAAGTTGGAAGTCGTTTGTGTATTGAAGGTGGTAGCACTGCCAACAGTTTTTGGTGCCTCAATATCTGAGTGGAGGGGGTCTCCTCTCAAACCTGTTCACCCATGTCTTACATGAGAAAAAAAAAATGCTCAACCAACTATTTATTTTGAGGTCTGTTGATCACAGCGATTAGCCAACCCTAGTAATACAACATAAATTTACATATACAAGAGAATTCTCTCAATTTAGGTCATCAGTTCCACAAGTAGTACATAAGAAGAGGCCAAGAAGAGCTGAGGAACAGTAGAAGAACAGAATTCTCAAGGATTAAGCTAGGCATCTTAGTTATTTCAGAACCTTAGTCAGGGGAGGAGAATGTGGGAAAGGGGAGGAACCCACCCATCCTTAAGCTGTCTTGGTATCAGGTCTAGGAGCCGCCTAGGCCCAGAGTATAAAAACGTGTACTCATTTATCCCAGTAGTTTGAGGACAGGTAGGGGTTTGGAAGGAGAAACTGAGGGTGAGAAAGTCAGGGAAGGAAAGGGATATGGCTGGTTATATTGCAATATGATGGAATATTAATGGAGATTCATCAATCAAAATGTTTTTGACTTTTTTGAAAGGATAAAATATACGGGAAAGGCCACAGAGAGTGAAATGTGTGTCTGTTGGCTCATTTAAATAGGACAGAAATGCAAAGATAATTCCTACAAGGCTCTTAAAAAAAATAGAAAAGACAACTAGGGTTTCTAACGTTCATGGAAGAATCAGTTTACATGAAAAACAAACTTTTGGTTACCAAAGGGGAAGCGGGGAGAGGGATAAATTGGGAGTATGGGATTAACAGATGCACAGGACCATATATAAAACAGATAAACAGCAAGGATTTTAAAAAAGAATATGCTTAAAAACATTCACTTAGATCTGTAGGAGCTTGTGAATCAGGCTCCTGCCACTAATCACACCCCAGGGCTACAAGGTGCTACGCACCTTCCTCTACCTGGTTACACACCAGGTAACTACCAACTTTGCACCATGACAAGACACATAAGAACACACTAATAGGGACTTTCCCTGGCGGTCCAGTGGTTAAGACTTTGCCTTCCAATGCAGGGGGTATGGGTTCAATCCTTAGTCAGGGAGCTAAGATCCCACATGCCTTGCGGCCAAAAAATCCAAAACATAAAACAGAAGCAATATTGTAACAAATTCAATAAAGATTTTTTTAAAAAAATAGTCCACATCAAAAAAAAAAAGAACATACTAATAAAAATGTTAAACTACCGATTTTAAAGCTAGTCATAATTTAAAAGGTACACTCACTGAAAAGATACCAGTGACAAATATCTCCCTGGTTCTTTATATCTTGCTGGGAGTGAATGGGGCAGTTTTTCCTTCTCTCACCTTCTGTCAGCTGACGCACAAATGACAATGACTGCATGGTGCAGACGGTGATATAAATGAGTGAAGTGGGCCTACATGGAGGGAGGGCAACGGGAGCGCAACTCAGTGATATTCACAGTACATACCAGGAACTTACTAACCTAGTATATACTAACCTAGTATAGTGCTTGACACATACCAGGTACATATTGTTGAATAAATGAAAGCACATTTCCTAATGTGAGATATTATCAATACATTTATATTTTTACCAGTGTAATAAATTAAAAAATTGTGTTTCTCTGATTAGTGAAGCTGAATATTTCATTTATTTATATTTCTTCTCTTTTAACTATTTGATTCAAGCCCTTTACCAATTTTTCTAGAGTTGCCTTTTTCTTATTAATTTGTAAGGCTTCTTTGTGAAATTAAGCCTTTGCCCATTATTTTTGAGGCAAATAGTTTCTCCTAGACTATCACTTACTTGTAACGTAGTTCATTACATCATCTATCATAGGTTTTTTTCTGTAGTCAAATCTGTATTTTTTTTCTTATGGCTTCCAAGTTGTGTATATAGCGTAGAAAGGAGTTTTACCACAAAATTATAAAAGCATTCTCCATTACATTCTAATTGTGCTGAATTAGTACAAGTTGTCAAATTATCTGTCCTTTTGACACTGATTGAACAAATACCTTTATCAATAGCTAAAGTCCTAAATACTAAATTCCCATATACCCATGGGTCTATTTGTAGACTCTCTCCCATTCACTAAGTTTATTTATTACAATGCCAATAACACTTTGTTATTACTACCATACCTATGTTGTATACGATACCTGGTACAAGCTTCTCCCTGTCCCTTCAGTTTTTCAGGTTTGTCTATTTTTTTTTAATATTTTCTCTTTAAAAATGTTTTATCAAATTTCACAAAAGGTCCTGTTTAATTTATATATAAATAAGAGTGGAATTATCTTTACAATGTTGATTTTTTTCCCTTCTATAGTAAATAGATGATCTACATTTAATATTTTCATTTTATTTTAGGTATTTTATTTTATGTATAGGTCTATTAGACTTACACTCACCTGTTTTACAGTGTAGATGATTATTGTAAATGAAATTTTTCTTTCAATTATATTTTATAATGAGGTTTTGATGGTGTGTCTGATGGTGCAAAGACAGAAGTGTTTGCATATTGATTTTAGATTCATTCATGATAGTCAAACTATTTGTATTAGTTCTAATAATTTTTTAGTTGATTTCCTTGAGAGGTTTTAGGTGAGCAATCAGAGGCACTTATATCTCTTCCTTTCCAATATTTAAATTCTTTCTTTGTTAGAAATAGAAACTCTAATTTTCTATCTAAAAATCAGTATCAGTGATAAATAGCAAATGCCCTTCTTATCCTGTTCCAGACTTTACTGAGAAAGTTACCTTCTTCTTCTGTTTTCAAACCAACTGGGCCTATTGTCTTTTTTAGGTGAGATCAAACTACATTTTCCCTTCCATTTAGAGTTTTTATTCTATTCAGGTGTCAAGTCTAATAGCATATATTTTCCTAGGAAATAAATGAGGAAATCTGGGTTAAAAAAAATTAACAGAAGTAGGACATAGTATTTCTCTTCTCGAATTTTGGTTATACTTCCTTTCTTATCCTTGGAGTTCTTCCTTATTCCTTACTCAGACAAGTCAAAAGTTTATCTATTTTACCAGAATTTTCCAAATAAACCTAGTTTTTGGTTTAATTTAGTGATGATAAATTTTTCTATTCAACTTTTTCCCCTTTATTTATTCCTCCCTTCTATTTGTATTTATTTTATGGCTATAATCTTATCTTAGTAAAATGCTTAGTTATTTTATTTCCATTTTTTCTAAAAGCTTTTAAACTTCTGCATCTTCTAAATAATTTTGTAGTCACATCCCATGGATTTTAACGTGGAATACTTGAAAATTTATATTCTCTTATTCCAAAGTAATTTGTAATTTCAGTTTTGGTTTCAAAATTTTTTATCCTAATAGTCTCCCCCCATCCTCCCAGGGAACCTGAATCTTTAATTTTTTTATTTTTTAATTGAATAATTAACACACAATATTATATTAGTTTCAGGTATAAAACATAGTGACCTGATATTTTTATACATTATGAAATGATCACTGCATTAAGTCTAGTGTGGTGACAGATGGTAACCTAACAATCCTTTAAAAAGGTAATTAGGAAAAAATTTTTAAGTGGATAGACTTTAAAATTTCTTATTGCTTAATTTCTAATTTTATTACATTTTTCTTAGGAATAGTGGCTTTATAGGATTTGGGGGTATTTTTGGAACTTACTGAGAGTCTTTGAGGCCTTAGTCATGGCCAATGGTAGTTAAGTCATATTTGTAAAGAATAGGTATTTTCATAAACTAGGTACAACACTTTGTAACTATGTCTATGTTATCGTGCCAAGTCGCTGTTATTCATATCCTCTATTCCTTATGAAGTCTTTTGGTTCACGTGATGACCTGTTAATTTCTACGGAGAATAAAAGGAAAATTTGACAAACCCATAATCTATATTACAGACTTCAGCAGTTTTTGTTTCATATATTTCAAATCTATATTGATATTTACAGTTCACGTTATCTTTGGGATTACATATTTTATGTGTATAAAATATTCTTTATCCTGTTGAATGCTTTTCATCTTGCATTCAACTTTGTCTCCTATTAATATTGCTACATCTGCCTTCTTTTACTAGCATTTATGGATATATGTTCCATGCCTTTGTTTTCCAACTCTTTTGTTTTATAGATATCTCTTAGAGTAGCATATAGCTAGAATTTTGCTTTTTTTTTTTTTTTTTTTTTGCAATCCAGGAACTTTTTTTTAAATAAGGAAATTTAGCCTATATACCTTTTTTGTGATTGCTGTCTTGTTGCTTATAAAACTTCCACCCTCTTTTCTGCCTTTTGTTGTAATTATCAATTTTTCATTTGATTTTTTTCTTCTTACATTTTTGTTATATATCCTATTTGTACATACAATACAATTAAACATATAATAAACACATAATTACTTATTTTTTCTATCAATATCTGGAATTCACTAGCATTCACTCGTGCAAAAACAATAATAATTGTTTTACTTGCTATCCTTCTCTCTCCCTTGTGCCTCTTCCATAGCACTGAAATCCTCCATGATTTTAATTTCATCATGTTGATTCTTAATAATAAAAAGGAAAAAGAAAAAAGCTAATCATATATTTGGCTATAAATGTCATTGTCTTCTTTATTCATAATTGTTCTGACAACTTACATCTTCCTCTTTCTTGGAGTCCTTATTTGTTTGACCAGAGTTTATTTTCTGGCAGTTTTTTTCAGTAAAGATCTTAGAACTCACACAAAAGTGATAAAGTTGGCTGGCTGTGCAGGCAGCTTGTCTCCAGGATGGCGGTGCGGGGGGGCACATATTCCCCCAGGTATAGTACATTTACCAGGAGCACTTTCCAGGCCCCAGGGTCTTCTCGTGTGTCCAAAAGTTCTTAGGCTCTACCCTTGGAGATAAAGGCCAGAGTCAGCTGGTCCCTCTCTCTTACTTCTTCCTCTGCTATCCTTGTTTGGAGTTCCTTTATACTCTACCTTCTCCCTCCAAGCACTATGCTAGATTTCTTACATGGGTTATATTGATTAATCTTCGAGTTCGCAAATATTAGCCCCACCCCATGCTATATATGAGGAAACCTAGGCTCAATGTTAGGAGAGAGGTTAAAGTTTGAGACCAGGCAGGCAGTCTGATCCTAGATCTACCCTCCCAAGAGGAGCACTGATGGTACCAGGTTCCAGTGATGAGATACTTAAGTGAAACAATTTTGTAAATAAGGCACCAGTCAACTTTTATCTTTAACCAACTATTACCTACATCCTGAAAAAGACAGAAGCTGTTCCTGACATCCAGGAGCTGCCCTGGCATTCACAGCTAAGCCTTGGTGTTCTCCTATTGAAAGTAATTTCATACAATATCAGTATCAGAGGAGGTCACTTTATGATGGCGATGAATCATGAAAAAAAAGACCACTCCATGATATGTCTGAACAAAGAAAGATACATGAATCTTGTCTAAACCACAAAAGTGACCAAACACCCCAAAATTTTGGCTAATAGGAGTGACTACTGCTTATTTATCAAGTACAGTATTAATTAATTAAAAGTATCTTCCCTCCTTTTAAATAAGATTAAGATACCTGATACCTACTTTGCTCTACATCTGAAACTAACACAACATTGTTAATCAACTGTACTCCAATATAAAAAAAAGTTAAAAAAAAAAAGAGGTCTTCCCTGGTGGCGCAGTGGTTGAGAGTCCGCCTGCCGATGCAGGGGACACGGGTTCGTGCCTCGGTCTGGGAAGATCCCACATGCCGTGGAGCGGCTGGGCCCGTGAGCCGTGGCCGCTGAGCCTGCACGTCCGGAGCCTGTGCTCCGCTACGGGAGAGGCCACAACGGTGAGAGGCCCGCGTACCGAAAAAAAAAAAAAAGATACCTGATACCTAATCACTATTACCCCTGCTTCCTGATAACAGCCAACCCAGAACAAAACCCTGCTTCCTCAAACCCTCTCCCGAAATCAACCCGACAGAGGCCCAAACCCAATCAGTCCTTTCTGACATCTTACTAAGGCGGCTCACAATTCCCCCATCGTGCGGCTAGAGAATTTGGAATTTACTTCATAAGCAATGGGAAGTAATCAAGGCTTTTGGAATAGGATAGTGACATGACAAAAGCTGTGCTGTAGAAAATGAAATCTGACAAACATATAAGACAATCGAGAAAAGAGACCGTTGGCAAAGAGAGCTAAGAAAGCCATTCCAGTAACTCAGAGGATGACTAGGAGACAGAAGCCATAATGCAAGTGGCATGTGATAAATACCTATATGAAGGTGGTGGCAGTGGGTATGAAAATGAGTTAACATTCATAGGACATCTGCAGGAAAAATTGATAGTGGCTAGAAATTTTAACCATCAACATGATTTAACATTCAGTAGACAGGGATTCTCTCAGATTTCTGATAAACTGTTCAGTCTCATTCTGAACAAATAGAGGATTTTTGTACCTGTAAGTTCACTTCATTAGCATAAGATAGAAAGTTATGAATAGGATGACTTTCAGTTCACCTTACTGGGATTATAAAATGTGAGGCTGGATTTAAGCCTACCATATGGATAAGGGATCGATTTAGCCCTTAAGTGTCTTTTGGAAGCTCCCACGAAGGGCATTAGAAGTTTAGTGAGCATATTAGAAGACAAACTTGGAACCTAAGCGTGCATATTCAGCAGACCTGCCTGGATCCTCAGTTCTAGGAAACTAAAACAGATGAAGACGTGCCTCCTAGGAACTAATCACACTATCATTCAAATGGAAATTAAAGAGATGCCTGGTTCCAATGGCGGGAATGAAGAAAACTTCCCAGCATTACCATCGGCAGGCTGAGCTCATGGTGGTGCTTGGCAATTTGGAAATAGGAAGGTCCTACTTTGGAATGAGCTTGGTTCCAAGGGCTTTTTCAACCAAGGTTTTAAGAACTGAGCTCTTCTCCCCTGGAAATATTGGTACCTAGGAGTACAGTCCAGCCAGGAGAGCTCACAAAAGCCCATGTACCCTACAGGAAGCTTAACTGTGGAGTTAATCCAGTGTTGGACCTGGAAAAGGATGTCCTTCGGGTCTGAGGAAAATCAGAGAAAGCAGACATTCTTCCTCAGTTTTTCTTTTGCTTCTTGCAGGCAAAATTTAGATCTTCCTTGGAAGAATCAGAAGTCAGTTCTGCCCAAGTCTTTATCTCTGAACTGACCTATTCTATAGTCTTCTCCACAGGCCCCCCCCCCCCCGCCCCGTGTAGCTACAGGGCTTGTCACCCCCACCCTAGCCTGATAATCCTGACCTTGTGAGTACAGCACACCTGTGAATTACTCATTATCCCTGGTCCTCCAAATCTCAAGACCAAGATTTGGCTGGATTGCTCACAAAGTCACTATGTGACTTTGAATTACTCAACCCTCCACCTGTAAAATGAAGATGATATATCCCTAATAGGGTTGATCTAAACATTAAATGAAAAAATGTATATACTATGCCTAACACCGCTGACACTCCATAGGTTCTCAGTAATACAGCAGCTTATTACTTTGAAATAACATTTAAAAGAGCCAAGCACTTTGTATATTTTTAAAACTATACAAATGTACAATCTATTAGATTAAATTTATTAGATTAAATGTACAATCTATTAGATTAAATTTATTAGATATAAGTTAAAGTTGTAAATGCTTAAAATATACCCAATTCTCACCTCTCCAGCAAATCCTTAAGAGAACATTGTTTTTCCTAACACCTGCACCCAAAATGCATCTGATTGCCCCATTCACATCTTACCCTAACCCCCATAACTCATTACATGGGCTCAAAATTCAAATCTGTCTCGACATCCATCCAAAAACCACATGGTGAGAAAGATGACTATGACTGAAAATAAATTACCATTTAAATTTCAAATGCTGAAATTTAAATAACCTAAATCACAACATCCTTTCTTTGATTATAACAAAACACACACACACACACACACAAAGGTTTATTAACTGTTACTTCAAATCCTCAAATCTACCAGCAATATTGACTAATTAAAAAGGCCATCCTGAAAGGTCACATTTGTCTTTTTATAAGTAGTAAGGAATGACAGAGTAAAATAATGGTGAAAACTATGCCAAGGTTAGAAGCCTATTTCTACCCTTCACCTTCATGCTGAAGAATCCTAGAACTGGACTTCCCTGGTGGCGCAGTGGTTGAGAGTCTGCCTGCCGATGCAGGGGACATGGGTTCGTGCCCTGGTCCGGGAAGATCCCGCGTGCCGCGGAGCGGCTGGCCCGTGAGCCGTGGCCTCGGAGCCTGTGCTCCGCAACGGGAGAGGCCATGGCAGTGGGAGGCCCGCGTACCGCAAAAAAAAAAAAAAATCCTAGAACTAACTCTACACTGTGAAATTCGAGTCTGTCCCCAGCCAGAGTAGCAGACTTAATGCACCATTAATCTGGTCTGTTCTCAGCCACCAATTGAAATAGTCACAGTCATTTGATTTTTAAGGAAAAGACAGTACTGCAGAAGTACATTCCAGAGGTCTTTTCATAAAAACCATCCCGTGTGCTCCATCTGCACATGCAATCTGCTTGTGTATTTTCAGCCAGCTTGCTTGGGCAAATTAATGCGTACAATTAGAAAGCAACCCCACAGGCATTCAATAAACTGCTTTCACTATTACACTCAGGAGAGTCCCTCTGGATGTCAATAAAAGCCTAGTTTTCTGCCTGTTAGCTAAATAATTGACAACACTAAAAATAATCAGAAGCAAATGAACGAAGTCGGGAACAAGGTGGTAAGAAAGAATACATTAAGATTCTCATGGTGGTGCCCCAGGATGATATCATGAGCTTTTGCTCCAGCAACTTGGGTTTACAGTCTGCTCAAGTCCATGGTTGCCCTTCTCTACAGAAAACAAAACAAAACAAAGAACACCACTCCTAGTCTGCTATTTGAAACACATATCACAGCATTGAAAGAATTCCTTATTTGTGTTTCTATTCTGTGATCCTTAGTTTGACAGCTTCAGGAGAACCTAATTTTTTGGTGAAGGGGATGGAATAGGGAACAGCCTGGTTGGTCTAGTGAAAACTTTGTGCTGTTAAAATTCTAAGAGCTCTCGGACCTCCCTGGTGGCACAGGGGTTAAGAATCTGCCTGCCAATGCAGGGGACACGGGTTTGAGCCCTGGTCCAGGAAGATCCCACATGCTGCGGAGCAACTAAGCCCATGAGCCACAACTACTGAGCCTGCACTCTAGAGCCCGCGAGCCACAACTACTGAGCCCGCAAGCCTAGAACATGTGCTCCACAACAAGAGAAGCCACCGCAATGAGAAGTCCGCGCACCGCAATGAAGAGTAGCTCCTGCTCGCTGCAACTAGGGAAAGCCTGCACGCAGCAACAGAGACCCAACGCAGCCAAAAATAAATAAATAAATAAAAATTAAATGTTAGACAGCAGAAACTAACACCATTGTAAAGCAATTATACTCCAATAAAGTTGTTAAAAAAAATTTCTAATAGCTCTCCTATACAGTTCTTCCACCATAAACTGATTCTAAGAAAATATGATAAAGGCTTGTTATACAGAGGATCCATCTTATACAAGAAGTTTCTTTCATATTTCTAGCTATATAATGGTCATTCATTTCATTAGCTATTGGTCTTTTAATATCAAAAGTACTTCAAAACAAAATACATTTAAAAAACACACACATATACTTCTTCTTGTGTTTCTCGATAGGCTTTAACAGTCAATTTGAGATACTTCTCATTTTTAGCCAACTTCTCTTTTTCTTGGTTAACTGGGACTTTTATGATAATCAGAAGAAAGGTCAAGAGTGAAATGTGCATGTAATTGAATTCAGCTCCACTGATAGTGTGTGAGGTGCCTGAGGGTAGAACTCTTCTTTCTTTACAGAAAAAGGATGATCTCTAGTATTCAGTAAAACACAAACTCAAGAAGCTGGAGGACTAGAAAAAAAAGGTTTGATGACACAATCTCCCACATCCTTTAAAACTCCAAGAATCTCTCATCCTTCACTTTATCATGTTTAAAACTCCCCAGAGGATGGACTTGTTCCACTTCCCAGTCCTGTACCTAAGACCCCTCATTCGTAAGCTGGTCTTCCCTTTTCCAGTGTAAACAAGGATGCCACAAGATAAATACATTTGTTCTTATTGTGTCTCCAGGCTACAAATGCCCCCATGGCATCTGGGGGCATTCAACTCCTCTGATTGGCCGAGAAATCAACTCTCATCCATTCTCTACCAAAGAAGGGTGAGGCAATAATACCTTAACCCTTAATCTATTACCTGCCGCCCTGTATCTCTCTCTAAGACAGCCAACTTCTCCTGGTGTTTAGCTTCACACCAGCTTCCTTACCCCCATGTCTGCCTTAGACAAAAGTGGGGAAAGATAACATCATTCATTAGCACTTCCACCCAACCCCATTCTATCTCCCACTCTTTTCCTGGTCTGGGTAGCGGAGGCCAGGTACCCAACTTGCTAATGGGCAAAGTGAAGTGCTGAGAAACTTCTTTTACATTCCAACCTCTGAGTCTTAAAGCAAGGAGCTGTTGCTTACAGTAGAGGCAGGAGAATCTCAGCGGAATGAGAAAACCAGAGGATGCTGTACTTGGAGGAGGGACACACTTTAGGGTGTCACATATGCTCACCCCAACATTAAAATGATCTTAAATTCTACAAATGAGGTGTAACGACGAGAATAGATAAGTGGAGGCAGTCAGTACAGTCCATCAGAAAGTGGGAGACCAATGACTAGTTCTGGTGGAACCAGAAATCTCTGAACAGTCTCTAGAAAATAAGCTGTCTGATCCCATTCAACAAGAACCTCTGTAAGAAGTTACATATCAAGTCCCCATGAAATTCAGTCACTTATGTACCATTTTTTTAAATAAATTTTTTATAAGATTTTTTTTTTTTTTTTTTTTGTGGTACACAAGCCTCTCCCGTTGCGGAGCACAGGCTCCGGACGCGCAGGCCCAGCAGCCATGGGTCACGGGCCCAGCCACTCCGCGGCATGCAGGACCCTCCCGGACCGGGGCACAAACCCGTGTCCCCTGCAACGGCAGACAGACTCCCAACCACTGCGCCACCAGGGAAGCCCTTTATAAGATTTTTTAAATAAATTTATTTATTTTATTTATATTTATTTTTGGCTGCGTTGGGTCTTCGTTGCGGTACATGGGCTTCTCATGGTGGTGGCTTCTCTTGTTGCAGAGCACGGGCTCTAGGGCTGCAGGCTTCAGTAGTTGCGGCATGCGGGCTCAGTAATCGTGGCTCGCGGGCTCTAGAGCACAGGCTCAGTAGTTGTGGCGCACAGGCTTACTTGCTCCACGGCATGTGGTATCTTCCCGGACCAGGGCTCAAACCCATGTACCCTGCACTGGCAGGCGGATTCTTAACCACTGCACCACCAGGGAAGCCGTATATAAGATACTTTATTTAATCCTTACAAATGGCCAATGGGAGAGATATTACCAACCCTAATTATTTTTAGAAAAACTAAGCTTTAAAGAGGTTTAGTAGTTTGTCCAAGGTCACAGCTGGAGAATGGAGCTAGGATTTTGAACCCAAATCTGCTTGGTTTTAATTCTACCATATTTGGAATTAACCTAGGGACAGAAATATGGTTCTTTGGTCTTGTCTATTCTTTTAAGCAGTGTGCAAGTAACCTAGCTACTTAGAGCTGAACACAAACTTATCTTTCAAGCTTGTATAAGAGAGTAGATTATCTACATTATAAAGCACATAGTAGTTGCCCTATACATGTTAGCTGCTGTAATTCACAAGTTATACTGGAAAAAGTACCTTGATGTATGACCACCAATTGGGAGCTTTGCTGATAATTGCGAAATTATTTCTCAATTCTTGTTTACAATAATATAAGTCCTCAGTCCATTAGGTAAATCCCTAGTTAGTTTAGATTCTGCTTGCGTACTTCTTTCAAACAACATCTTCCTTATATTGGTGTTTTGGAAGTCTTCATAATCAAAAGTAACCTGGATCACCAAAAAGCAAGCCCTCCAAGTTATTTAGAATGGGGAATTTCTCAAATTTGGCAGTATTCTTTCTAATCTGTTGACTGTCAAAGAATACTTTAATGAGTATAGATTATCTCCAAACTTAGAACCTCACTTCTGGAGTTCAATTACATAATTAAAAGTCAACAATCCAACACCAGATGTTTTGAATAGTTACTATCACCTAGAATTTAAAAGCACAATGAATAACATGTCTATAAAAGGTACAAAGTTCTGAAAATATAAACTTACCATTGCTGATGTTCTCTAAAAGCTTCTCTTCTGAGGTTTTCTTGAAGTCTCTTTTTCTCCTCTAGTTTATTGCTCTGAAATTTCAAGTATCAAAATGTAATCTATTAGGAAAGCTTTAAGCAGAATCATGATGTTAAAGTTACCCAAGGTCCAAAATCTTTAGGCTCAAGTGGCCTCAGTAGTCCAATATGGTACCTACCAGGGCTTCCAAGGTGATAACCCTCTCACAACCCATGTGCCCTACACTGAAAGCCAGGGGCTCCAAGTTCTTTCCATGGCTCCCCTCTCCCAACTTGATTGGTTTAATCACAGAATCAATATTTCACATTTTTACCTTAGTTCAGATGATAGCAACATTTATATCTTAAGCAGTGTTTTCAAAATGTTCTAAGGAAAACATGAAATTTCCACACCAATCATGTTAAATTAAAATTATAATAAATGATTAAATAGATGATACAAAATATGTATATATATATATATAAATGGTTAAATAGTTGATACTACATATATATCTCCACATTACAATAAAGCATTCAGGAAAAGATTTTCAATAAGCCAATTCAATTCCCTTCTGACTTAGAATGAGATACTAAAAGCTGTTGAGAGACTGAACAGCAAATGTCCAAAAAAAGCCATCTACTTGAATAGAAGAATCGTCTCATTTTTTAAATTAGTTGTTTGGAGAGTCTAGAGATAAAGAACTTCACATTTGATATTATTGTCACCATGGCTCTGGCATATTTTAATCCAACTTAATAACCCAGAAACACTTGTGTTTTTTTACTATGATACAACTTTCATTTTTTTAAATTTGCCTGTGAAAAACAAGTAGACTTCCTAGACTACTTAATGGGGAGTTGAAACAAGTTCTACAATACAGGAGAGACTTGAAGTTTTCATTGAATCCAAGGGAGAAGTCAAGCAGCTGGATTTGCTTTAAAAAAAAAAAATGGACTTGTCCCTTAGGAAGACCTGTGAAAAGGGAATAATAGAGATCGTCACTTCCAAACTCTAACATAAGTTTAGCTCCATCTTCCAAAGAGAGGAAAAAACCGTTCATATTGTTCATTTCCATGAAAGTCTTCATTCACACAGAACTATTTACTCATCCCATTTTGAAAGGTAAAATGGATGATTTCAGTTTCAGAAAAAACATAAAGGAAATTTACTACAATCCAAGAGAATTGTAATACAATTCAACTGTAATTCAATTATAATACAAGGCAATTGGATTATTAATGAATCACAGTTCTAAGAAGCAAACTAACAAAGTTGTACAACTGAATAAACATGATCTCAATCTAGAAAAAAATCCTGACTCATGAAACCAAAAGTAGTCAATTGTGATGAGTTCCCCACATCTCTGGGGGAAGAAAAGGGGGCTCGGAGGTAAAACACAGCAAGCAAGCAAGCAGTAGGTATTGATTAAACCAGGATTAGGAATGCTACTTAGAGAACAGTGAGAAAATCACACAAGCATTTAGAGACCAGGGCTGGGTTCCTTTAGCAAGGTCAGAAATTGGAACATGGATTTTCATCTCTTCACTAATAGATTATCATTGGACTCAACTTAAAAAACAATTACTCAGTAGCTAAATTCTATCCAACAAAGGTCTGTTTATCCCTCAAGAGTTGATGGAGAAGTATTTTGCAAAATACTGGAGTATTTAAGTATTCAATACCTACCACTGTGGTAGCTGTTTTAATACACTAATCCAAATACTTAGATTTAGTCAGACTACTTATTTCTTTCCATTTAACAGTGAGTTAAGGAATCACCTAACCATACTTATACATATACAAATACATAATATAAAAGATCTAAGAACGTGAGGTCCAGAAGAAAAAATATGGACTGAGTTCTAGGTCCACCATCACTGAGTGACCTTAAACAAGTCATTTAATATCACTGAATCTCACGTATTCGACAAACATTTATCAAATGCCTATTATATGCTCAGTACTATGTTCTGTTAGATGCTGGGAATAAAAGCAGAGCAGTGCCTACTCTGGAAAGTTTCAGAAGCTAGCTGGGAACACAGACAAGAAAGCCATGATGGCAGTGTGTAAAATATATTAGGGAATAGAGGTTTGCAAGTATGTAATATGAATACAAAGAAAAAGCACAGAAGTGGGCAATTGGGAAATGCTTTCAACAGTTCCACAGACATTCATTCAGTGCCTTCTGTGTGGGGAGACCCCATCCTGGGTTAGGGTTAGGGTTAAGGTTAGCCAAAATTTGAATAACATTTGGAATATGGCTTCTAACCTCGGGTTCATGAATAAGCTGTCTGATAGGAGTATTCTCATTTTTGTGGAGCGTGAGTCCATAGCTTTCTTCAGATTTCCCTAGGGGCTGATGACCAAATAAAAGGATAAGAACCATGGGTCTAATGAGAGGTAGAAATTCTAGATAGAGACCGATCTTAAGCAAGAACTTTCCAGGAGGAAAAGGAGGTGATGGGAGCAAGGCTACTGCACTCCACTGTATGGCTTCTTACTGCCCAGAGGCCTAGCAGAGAGGTTAAAAAGGCTGAAACAGAGGCAGCATTCAGCTTACCAAGGCTTGCATCCCAGCATGGGGTGTTTCAGCACAGCAGAGGTGTCTTCTTCTATTTCTCACAAAAGTACCATCGGTCACCAATCTGAGCACCCACAGAACTGACTGCCTGGATGAAGAATCTGTTTCTAATTTGCACAAAGGCAATGATGGGATAGTAGTGGCCCTGACTAGGAAAAGGGCATTCCTATAACATACAATATTTTCAATATAGAAAGGCACAAGAGAATATGCCAGTTCAGGAAACCCCAAGAAGCTTGTGGATAAATTCAAAGGGGTATGTAGTGAGATGCGTGGAGGACAAGGTTGAGAAAGTAGGAAGAGGCAATTATAAAGAAATTCATATGCCAAGTAAAGGAGTTTGGACTTCATTAAAGGCAATGATGAGCCATTATGTTATTTTAAGCAGGATAGTAAGCAGCTCACCCTGAAAGCAACACGAAGGATAAGCCGCAGAAAGGACCACAAATATAAAAACCAATGGTGTGGGGGGGGACCTTGAAGATGGCGGAAGAGTAAGACGCGGAGATCGCCTTCCTCTCCACGGATACACCAGAAATACATCCACACGTGGAACAACTCCTACAGAACTCCTACTGAAGGCTGGCAGAAGACCTCAGACCTCCCAAAAGGCAAGAAACTCCCCACGTAACTGGGTAGGGCAAAAGAAAAAACAGAGACAAAAGAATAAGGACGGCACCTGCACCAGTGGGAGGGAGCTGTGAAGGAGGAAAAGTTTCCACACACTAGGAAGCCCCTCCGCGGGCGGAGACTGCGGGAGGCAGAGGGGGGAGTTTCGGGACCGCGGAGTAGTGCACAGCGACGGGTGCGGAGGGCAAAGCGGGGAGATTCCTGCACAGACGATCGGTGCCGACCGGCACTCACCAACCCGAGAGGCTTGTCTGCTCACCCGCCGGGGCGGGCGGGGCTGCGAGCTGAGGCTCGGGTTTTGCTTTTGGACGGAGCTCAGGGAGAGGACTGGGGTTGGCGGCTTGAACATAGCCTGAAGGGGTTAGTGCACCACGACTAGCCGGGAGGGAGTTCGGGGAAAACCCTGCACCGGCCGAAGAGGCAAGAGACTTTTTCTTCCCTCTTTGTTTCCTGGTGCGCGAGGAGAGGGGTTTAAGAGCGCTGCTTAAAGGAACTCCAGAGACGGGCGCGAGCCGCGGCTAAAAGCGCGAACCCCAGAGACGGGCGCGAGCCGCGGCTGGAAGCGCGAGCCCCAGAGACGGGCGCGAGCCGCGGCTGAAACCGCGGACCCCAGAGACGGGCGGGAGACGCTGGGGCTGCTGCTGCCGCCACCAGGGGGGCTGTGTGCGAGCACAGGTCACTCTCCGCCCCCCTCTTCCGCGGAGCCTGTGCAGCCCGCCACTGCCAGGTTCCCGGGATCCAGGGACAACTTGCCCGGGAGTACGCACGGCGGGCCTCAGGCTTGTGCAACGTCACGCCGGCCTCTGCCGCAACGTCACGCTGCCTCTGCCGCCGCAGGCCCGCCCCGCACGCAGTGCCCCTCCTTCCCCCATCCCCCAACCCCCGGCCTGAGTGAGCCGGAGGCCCCGAATCAGCGGCTCCTTTAACCCCGTCCTGTCTGAGCGAAAAAACAGACGCCCTCCAGCGACCTACACGCAGAGGCAGGGCCAAATCCAAAGCTGAGCTCCTGTGAGCTGTGAGAACAAAGAAGAGAAAGGGAAATCTCTCCCAGCAGCCACAGAAGCAGCGGATTAAAGCTCCACAATCAACTTGATATACCCTGCATCTGTGGAATACCTGAATAGACAAGGAATGATCCCAAATTGAAGAGGTGGAATTTAGGAGCGAGATCTATGATTTTTTTCCCTTTTCCTCTTTTTGTGAATGTGTACGTGTATGCTTCTGTGTGAGATCTTGTCTGTATACTCTTGCTTCCACCATTTGTCCTAGGGCTCTATCCGTCCATGACTTTTTTTTAAAAATTCTTTTTCTTAATAATTAAGTTTAATTGTAATAACTTTATTATACTTTACCTTCGTTCTTTCTTTCTTTCCTTCCTTCCTTCCCTCCTTTAGACAACGAATCACCCCAAATTGAGGAGGTGGTCTCAGGGAGCAGGATTTATGATTTTTCCCCCTTTACCTCTTTTTGTGAAGGTTTATGTGTATGCTTCTGTGTAAGATTTTCTCTGTATAGCTTTGCTTCCAACATTTGTCCTAAGGTTCTATCCGTCCCTTTTTTTTTTTCTAAATATTTTTTAATTAAATAACTATATTATACTTTATTTTATTTTTACTGTATCATCTTTCTTTCTGTCTTTTTTCCTTCTTTCCCTCCTTCCTTCCTCCCTCCCTCCCTCCCTCCCTCCTTTCTTTCCTTCTTTGCTTCTTTCTTCCTTCCTTCCTTTCCTCCTTTCCTTCTTTCTTTACTCATACTTCTACTAATTCTCCCTACTTTTTCTCCCTTTTATTCTGAGCTGTGTGGATGAAAGGCTCTTGGTGCTCCAGCCAGGAGTCAGGGCTCTGCCTCTGAGGTAGGAGAGCCAACTTCAGGACACTGGTCAACAAGAGACCTCCCAGCTCCACATAATATTAAACGGTGGAAATATCCCAGAGACCTCCATCTTAACACCAGCACCCAGCTTCATTCAACGACCAGCAAGCCACAGTGCTGGACAACCTATGCCAAACAACTAGCAAAACAGGAACACAACCCCACCCATTAGCAGAGAGGCTGCCTAAAATCATAATAAGGCCACAGACACCCCAAAACACACCACCAGACGTGAACCTGCCCACTAGAGAGACAAGATCCAGCCTCATCCAGCACAACACAGGCACTAGTCCCCTCCACCGGGAAGCCTACACAACCCACTGAAACAACCTTAGCCACTGGAGACAGACATCAAAAACAACGGGAACTACGAAAGTGCAGCCTGCAAAAAGGAGACCCCAAACACAGTAAGATAAGCAAAATGAGAAGACAGAAAAACACACAGCAGATGAAGGAGCAAGATAAAAACCCACCAGACCTAACAAATGAAGAGGAAATAGGCAATCTACCTGAAAAAGAATTCAGAATAATGATAGTAAGGATGATCCGAAATCTTGGAAGTAGAATGGACAAAATGCAAGAAACAGTTAACAAGGACCTACAAGAACTAAAGATGAAACAAGCAACGATGAACAATGCAATAAATGAAATTAAAATCACTCTAGATAGGATCAATAGCAGAATAACTGAGGCAGAAGAACGGATAAGTGACCTGGAAGATAAAGTAGTGGAAATAACTACTGCAGAGCAGAATAAAGAAAAAAGAATGAAAAGAACTGAGGACAGTCTCAGAGACCTCTGGGACAACATGAAACGCACCAACATTCGAATTATAGGGGCTCCAGAAGAAGAAGAAAGAAAGAAAGGGACTGAGAAAATATTTGAAGAGATTATAGTTGAAAACTTCCCTAATATGGGAAAGGAAATAGTTAATCAAGTCCAGGAAGCACAGAGGGTCCCATACAGGATAAATACAAGGAGAAACACGCCAAGACACATATTAATCAAACTGTCAAAAATTAAATACAAAGAAAGCATATTAAAAGCAGCAAGGGAAAAACAACAAATAACACACAAGGGAATCCCCATAAGGTTAACAGCTGATCTCTCAGCAGAAACCCTACAAGCCAGAAGGGAGTGGCAGGACATACTGAAAGTGATGAAGGAGAATAGCCTGCAACCAAGACTACTCTACCCAGCAAGGATCTCATTCACATTTGATGGAGAAATTAAAACCTTTACAGACAAGCAAAAGCTGAGAGAGTTCAGCACCACCAAACCAGCTTTACAACAAATGCTAAAGGAACTTCTCTAGACACGAAACACAAGAGAAGGAAATGACCTATAGTAGCGAACCCAAAACAATATATAAAATGGAAATAGGAACATACATATCGATAATTACCTTAAATGTAAATGGACTAAATGCTCCCACCAAAAGACACAGATTGGCTGAATGGATACAAAAACAAGACCCTTATATATGCTGTCTACAAGAGACCCACTTCAGAACTGGAGACACATACAGACTGAAAGTAAGGGGATGGAAAAAGATATTCCATGCAAATGGAAACCAAAAGAAAGCTGGAGTAGCAATTCTCATATCAGACAAAATAGACTTTAAAATAAGGACTATTAAAAGGGACAAAGAAGGACACTACATAATGATCAAGGGATCGATCCAAGAAGAAGATATAACAATTGTAAATATTTATGCACCCAACATAGGAGCACCTCAATACATAAGGCAAATACTAACAACCATAAAAGGGGAGATCAACAGTAACACATTCATAGTAGGGGACTTTAACACCCCACTTTCACCCATGGACAGATCATCCAAAATGAAAATAAATAAGGAAACACAAGCTTTAAATGATACATTAAACAAGATGGACTTAATTGATATTTATAGGACACTCCATCCAAAAACAACAGAATACACATTTTTCTCAAGTGCTCATGGAACATTCTCCAGGATAGATCATATCTTGGGTCACAAATCAAGCCTTGGTAAATTTAAGAAAACTGAAATTGTATCAAGTATCTTTTCCGACCACAACGCCATGAGACTAGATATCAATTACAGGAAAAGATCTGTAAAAAATACAAACACATGGAGGCTAAACAATACACTACTTAATAATGAAGTGATCACTGAAGAAATCAAAGAGGAAATAAAAAAATACCTAGAAACAAATGACAATGGAGACACAACGACCCAAAACCTATGGGATGCAGCAAAAGCAGTTCTAAGGGGGAAGTTTATAGCAATACAAGCCCACCTTAAGAAGCAGGAAACATCTCGAATAAACAGCCTAACCTTGCACCTCAAGCAATTAGAGAAAGAAGAACAAAAAAACCCCAAAGCTAGCAGAAGGAAAGAAATCATAAAAATCAGATCAGAAATAAGTGAAAAAGAAATGAAGGAAACAATAGCAAAGATCAATAAAACTAAAAGCTGGTTCTTTGAGAAGATAAACAAAATAGATAAACCACTAGCCAGACTCATCAAGAAAAAAAGGGAGAAGACTCAAATCAATAGAATTAGAAATGAAAAAGGAGAAGTAACAACTGACACTGCAGAAATAAAAAAAATCATGAGAGATTACTACAAGCAACTCTATGCCAATAAAATGGACAATCTGGAAGAAATGGACAAATTCTTAGAAATGCACAACCTGCCAAGACTGAATCAGGAAGAAATAGAAAATATGAACAGACCAATCACAAGCACTGAAATTGAAACTGTGATTAAAAACCTTCCAACAAACAAAAGCCCAGGACCAGATGGCTTCACAGGTGAATTCTATCAAACGTTTAGAGAAGAGCTAACACCTATCCTTCTCAAACTCTTCCAAAATATAGCAGAGGGAGGAACACTCCCAAATTCCTTCTACGAAGCCACCATCACCTTGATACCAAAACCAGACAAGGATGTCACAAAGAAAGAAAACTACAGGCCAATATCACTGATGAACATAGATGCAAAAATCCTCAACAAAATACTAGCAAACAGAATCCAAAAGCACATTAAAAGGATCATACACCATGATCAAGTGGGGTTTATTCCAGGAATGCAAGGATTCTTCAATATACGCAAATCTATCAATGTGATAAACCATATTAACAAATTGAAGGAGAAAAACCATATGATCATCTCAATAGATGCAGAGAAAGCTTTCGACAAAATTCAACACCCATTTATGATAAAAACCCTCCAGAAAGTAGGCATAGAGGGAACTTTCCTCAACATAATAAAGGCCATATATGACAAGCCCACAGCAAACATCATCCTCAATGGTGAAAAACTGAAAGCATTTCCACTAAGATCAGGAACAAGACAAGGTTGCCCACTCTCACCACTCTTATTCAACATAGTTTTGGAAGTTTTAGCCACAGCAATCAGAGAAGAAAAGGAAATAAAAGGAATCCAAATCGGAAAAGAAGAAGTAAAGCTGTCACTGTTTGCAGATGACATGATACTATACATAGAGAATCCTAAAGATGCTACCAGAAAACTACTAGAACTAATCAATGAATTTGGTAAAGTAGCAGGATACAAAATTAATGCACAGAAATCTCTGGCATTCCTATATACTAATGATGAAAAATCTGAAAGTGAAATCAAGAAAACACTCCCATTTACCATTGCAACAAAAAGAATAAAATATCTAGGAATAAACCTACCTAAGGATACGAAAGACCTGTATGCAGAAAATTATAAGACACTGATGAAAGAAATTAAAGATGATACAAATAGATGGAGAGATATACCATGTTCTTGGATGGGAAGAATCAACATTGTGAAAATGACTCTACTACCCAAAGCAATCTACAGATTCAATGCAATCCCTATCAAACTACCACTGGCATTTTTCACAGAACTAGAACAAAAAATTTCGCAATTTGTATGGAAACACAAAAGACCCCGAATAGCCACAGCAATCTTGAGAACGAAAAAAGGAGCTGGAGGAATAAGGCTCCCTGACTTTAGACTATATTACAAAGCAACAGTAATCAAGACAGTATGGTACTGGCACAAAAACAGAAAGATAGATCAGTGGAACAGGATAGAAAGCCCAGAGATAAACCCACGCACATATGGACACCTTATCTTTGATAAAGGAGGCAGGAATGTACAGTGGAGAAAGGACAACCTCTTCAATAAATGGTGCTGGGAAAACTGGACAGGTACATGTAAAAGTATGAGATTAGATCACTCCCTAACACCATACACAAAAATAAGCTCAAAATGGATTAAAGACCTAAATGTAAGGCCAGAAACTATCAAACTCTTAGAAGAAAACATAGGAAGAACACTCTATGACATAAATCACAGCAAGATCCTTTCTGACCCACCTCCTAGAGTAATGGAAATAAAAACAAAAATAAACAAATGGGACCTAATGAAACTTCAAAGCTTTTGCACAGCAAAGGAAACCATAACCAAGACCAAAAGACAACCCTCAGAATGGGAGAAAACATTTGCAAATGAAGCAACTGACAAAGGATTAATCTCCAAAATTTACAAGCAGCTCATGCAGCTCAATAACAAAAAAACAAACAACCCCATCCAAAAATGGGCAGAAGACCTAAATAGACATTTCTCCAAAGAAGATATACAGAATGCCAACAAACACATGAAAGAATGCTCAACATCGTTAATCATTAGAGAAATGCAAATCAAAACTACAATGAGATATCATCTCACACCAGTCAGAATGGCCATCATCAAAAAATCTAGAAACAATAAATGCTGGAGAGGGTGTGGAGAAAAGGGGACACTCTTGCACTGCTGGTGGGAATGTGAATTGGTTCAGCCACTGTGGAGAACAGTATGGAGGTTCTTTAAAAAACTACAAATAGAATTACCATATGACCCAGCAATCCCACTACTTGGCATATACCCTGAGAAAACCAAAATTCAAAAAGACTCATGTACCAAAATGTTCATTGCAGCTCTATTTACAATAGCCAGGACATGGAAACAACCTAAGCGCCCATCATCGGGTGAATGGATAAAGAAGATGTGGCACATATACACAATGGAATATTACTCAGCCTTAAAAAGAAATGAAATTGAGCTATTTGTAATGAGATGGATAGACCTAGAGTCTGTCATACAGAGTGAAGTAAGTCAGAAAGAAAAAGACAAATACCGTATGCTAACACATATATATGGAATTTAAGGGAAAAAAATGTCATGAAGAACCTAGGGGTAAGATAGGAATAAAGACGCAGACCTACTGGAGAACGGACTTGAGGATATGGGGAGGGGGAGGGGTGAGTTTTGACAGGGCGAGAGAGAGTCATGGACATATACACACTAACAAACGTAGTAAGGTAGATAGCTGGGGGGAAGCAGCCGCAAGGCACAGGGATATTAGCTCGGTGCTTTGTGACAGCCTGGAAGTGTGGGATGGGGAGAGTGGGAGGGAGGGAGACGCAAGAGGGAAGACATATGGGAACATATGTATATGTATAGCTGATTCACTTTGTTATAAAGCAGAAACTAACACACCATTGTAAAGCAATTATACCCCAATAAAGATGTTTAAAAAAAAAAAAAAAAACCAATGGTGTGGTTCTCACGGTAATCCAGGCCATAAATTATGAGTTCCAAATTAAGACAACAGGGACAGAAAAGAAAGGACAAATTCTACAAAAACGTGGAGGACAGAAATAAGAGAGTTACAAGAAATAGTAGGAGGTAGGCTATATTAATATAGAATGAGTCAAAGAAGGGGGGAAGATTACTGGTGACTATCATTTAAGAGCATCAGAATGAATATGAGGTCAGTTTTGAACCTACTGGATTTGAGATACACTGTGGCACATCTAGCTGTGATGCTTAGGAGGGAGGAGTTGAAAGCAAACCAGAACAGAGACACTTTGTTTTTAAGATGAGAGATTTCAGTATGATTATACCCCAAGAGAGAAAAACAGAAACAACAAGAAAGCTACAGGAGAGGGCTTCCCTGGTGGCGCAGTGGTTGAGAGTCCGCCTGCCGATGCAGGGGACACGGGTTCGTGCCCCGGTCCGGGAAGATCCCACGTGGCCCGTGAGCCATGGCCGCTGAGCCTGCGCATCCGGAGCCTGTGCTCCGCGGCGGGAGAGACCACAACAGTGAGAGGCCCGCATACCGCAAAAAAAAAAAAAAAGCTACAGGAGAAAAGGAGGGTTAACGGATGGAGCAGCAATGTTCCCGGGGAGATGGAGGAAAGATGGGATGGGAAGCACAGGTGGGAGAATCCATCATAGCAAGAAGGGAGAGCACTCTCTTATTCCTGCTGAGATGAGACGGGGGCAGAAACAGCAAAGGAAGAGTAAGGAAACAGAAAAATATAGGTACTTCCAGCCTTGTGGTCTTTATTCACTACAAGGTGGGAAATGAGGTCATGTGCTGAAAACGAAAGGTGACGATAAGAAGAATGTGAAAGGAGGAAGATGTCGGTAATTAGAGATGAGCCTAGACTGCAAAGGAAAGTGCTGTGCACTAGGAATTGTTAAAGACCCAGCTGGGAGGGAAGCCCAGCAATCTCGTTTGACAGGAAGAGCCAGTGTGTTTTTTCTCCAGCAACCCAGTTCATGTGGGTTTATTTAATTTAGAAATAAATTAAACCAATCCAATTCATGTGTAAAATAAAAATCCTCTCTGCCTTCCACACAAGAGGTTGATATAATAGTAGAGTCAAATGAATTAGGGCACTTCTTTACATGTATAATTAGGTCAGGGCACCCTTTTTCACTGCTTACTGAGCGCTACCCATTGTACAAAGAGATTTGCACCTATTGTATCCTTTAATCCCACCAGTCCCATTATTATACCCATTTTACAGCTAAGGAAAGTGAAACGTAAAGAAGCTTACAGCTCACCCTTTTTTTTTTTTTTTTTTTTGCAGTACGCGGGCCTCTCACTGTTGTGGCCTCTCCCGTTGCAAAGCACAGGCTCTGGACGCGCAGGCTCAGCGGCCATGGCTCACGGGCCCAGCCTCTCCACGGCATGTGGGATCTTCCTGGACCGGGGCACGAACCCCTGTCCCCTGCATCAGCAGGCGGACTCTCAACCACTGCGCCACCAGGGAAGCCCTAGCTTACCCTTTTAGTACTACATCTGCATTTCAGAGATATCATTAACATCCCCAAATTATGGGATTAATTAATGGTGTCAATTAATGGGACCCTACTGCATTCCAACAACCAGAGGCTTAATGCCCACACCAGTTCATCCACAAAGAAATGCATGATGTAGGAACCATATTTCTGGGAAATACCTGAAAGTTTTGTTTTGTTCCTTGAAAGTTTTCAGAAATGGAAACTTTTCCCAGTTTATAAAAACAATATTGAAATAATTTCCTTCATGTTGAGTTTTATTCCTAAAACTGTTCTTAAACCGTTAGCCCTCGCTAGTACTTGTTTCCTAGAAATAAGCAACAAGTGTGATTTCTTAAAAACATGTATATGGGGCCTCCCTGGTGGTGCAGTGGTTAAGAATCCGCCTGCCAATGCAGGGTACATGGGTTTGAGCCCTGGTCCGGGAAGATCCCACATGCCACGGAGCAACTAAGCCCGTGCACCACAACTACTGAGCCCGCGCTATAGAGCCACAACTACTAAGCCCATGAGCCACAGCTACTGAAGCCCATGCGCCTAGAGCCGTTCTCCACAAGAGAAGTCACCACAATGAGAAGCCTGCAAACAACAATGAAGAGTAGCCCCCACTCGCTGCAACTAGAGAAAACCTGCGCACAGCAACAAAGACCCAACGCAGCCAAAAATCAATTAATTAATTAAAAAAAAAAACATGTATATGGATGCATCTCTGCATCTAATATGCATACCTTGTTTTCTATGCTAATAGGAAATGAAGTAGGTACAAAGTAGCTCCTACTTCATTTTATAACATTAAAACGAACTAATGATGCTTCTCAGTGTCTACGTAATACACCGTGACCTCCAGGGCTCCACATAACTTCATCAGCTTTATGGCTTTATAGTTTACTGGAAAGAACAAGGAAAGGCTTCGTTTGCCACTCAGATCCCTAGCTGATTTCTTGCCCTTTCTGAGGTTATGATACCCTAAGAGGTTGGGAGAATCAAATGAAAGAATTTGTAAACTATATAGCCCTATATAATATGATTTCAAACATATGAGGGTCAAAGGCAGAAGAAGATGAATCCAGGAGGTAGGGAGGGTCTCTGACATGGAATTGGAGATTTTTATTTTTTAAGCTCGTGGGCATTATGAAAGTCTGGAAAAAAAATCAAATTATTAGTCTGCCATACAGATCTCCAGGAAGAGAAATTAACACACTATAAAACCACATGAGTTGTATTAGTTTTCTATTGCTGCTATAACAACCATGAACTTAATAGCTTAAAACAACATAAATTTGTTAATAATCTTACAGTTCTGGAGGTCAGAAGTCCAAAACGGGTCTAACGGGGCTAAAATAATATATTGATGTTGAGGGAAATTGGCAGACTCCAGTACCAGTAGCAGCTGTTATGTCCACAAGGCTTTTAGGTAGCTAGCAATATAAGTCCCCTCCCAAGACTACAGCAGGGTCTTTACTTCTTCCTACCCCCACAATAAGGACTCTATTTCCAGAATCACATCTTCTGTTTGCATGCTCTGCTATCCTAAGATGTCAGTCATCTATTTGTTCAGTGTAGAAGTTAGGGGTACCATAGCTATGGTTTTGTAGCTCCTACCCATAGGTTTAGTCTCTTTTATCCAACGGCTTTTCTCTGCTTCAAGCCAACAATGGCAGGCTGAGTCTTTCTACTGCTGTACCTCTTCATGCTCTCAATCTTTTCTCTCCCTCTTCCGAGTTAAGGACCCTTATGATAACACTGGACCCACCTGAATAATGCAGGATACACTCTCTCTACTTGAAAGTAAGTTGATTAGCAACGTCAATTCCACCTGCAAACTTAGCTCCCCTTTGCCATGTGACAGAACATCTCCCTAGGTTCCAGGGATTAGAATGTGGAAGAGGAGGAGAGGGGGCATTTTTCTGCCTACCACATGGGTCGTAATCTATTTTTAAATCAGTAAGTATCAGACGCATAATGTGCCGGATAATTCATAAAATCCTTGCCCTCGCTGCCAAGCCCTCT
The DNA here is from genome assembly GCF_008692025.1 of Phocoena sinus. Taxonomy (NCBI): domain Eukaryota; kingdom Metazoa; phylum Chordata; class Mammalia; order Artiodactyla; family Phocoenidae; genus Phocoena; species Phocoena sinus. The sequence continues at coordinate 23,850,344 of NC_045780.1, read as the reverse complement.
GAAGCTTGGTTTGGGAATGCGGCAGGGCCGGGGGCGGAGGCAGTGAAAGGAGGACCTCTTTCCTTTCGGGGCAAAGCAGTGGCATGCTGATAAGCTTACCAACCAGCTCTAGCAGGGAGGAGGAGGGGAGGTTGATTTGCAGCATTTACCAATTTCTGTGGTGAAAATACTCCTCGTGCTCAGTTTCAGTCTACCAACATGAACTCCGCTAGCCCACAGAATAGAACAATCCACTCTCATGAGCCAGTACAAGGAGGCCCCAGGACACCACTGGAAGAATACATAACATCAACGTACTCTAATGTAGGGAATACAAGTTTAACTGAAGCATCCCAGTGCCCTCTCCAAAGTTCCCCTTAACCCACAGGGTTAACATCCTGGATCCCACTGACACGGTCAGAGGCTAAAGAGCTGGCTGCCTTTCATACCTTTGTGCGTATTAAGGACCCATATGTGCTGGCAGGGAGTACAGTTTACTCTCCCCGCACCCACACACAGGTGGTGACCAATCAGAAAGAGACCCAGTGTTCCCTGGTGACCCCTCCTGGGAGAGGACAAACTGAAGGTCAAGGGGGATTAAGATCAAGAGGCCAAGTTAGAGGTTCTCGGGTGGCAACAGGCTCTTGGATTCGACTTGGCTAATAGTTCCTGGACAGCAGCCATTTGCCTGAGGGGGACAGTGGTATTTTGTAAGCTGGTGTCCATGTGTGTGTTTGCTGTGCATTTTAAGGAATAAATGCTCCATAAGCACAGCCATTATCGCTTCCCTCGGCCATTTTCACACTGGCAATGTGAAGTATGCTATTTCTAGGTGGCTAATGTCCATTTTTCTTTTATCTGACACAAGCTATTAAATGGGCTCACGTTTCGTATGAAAGGCAACAGATTTATATACAACAGGGAGAGCTAGGTCAGGGTGGCAGTCCGGGCCAATTAGCCAGAGAAATCAAGTCTGTGGAAGGACCAGAGTGGGCTGCTGCTTCTCTTGTAAGGCAATTTAGATTAATGCTCCTCAAACCGGTATGTATACAAGAATCACCTGGGGAGCTTGTTAAAATGCAGGTTCTGTTTCAGAAGGCCTGGGGTGGGATTTGAGATTCTATATGTCTAATAAGTGATATCAAGGCTGCTGGTTCAAGGACCACATTTTGAATGGGATGGATCTATACGTAGCAACGCCCTCTCCCTACCTCTCACTTTTGGACAAATTTATACCAATAATCATTACACTTGTCAGGTTAGAAAAGCCAACCCAGTTAAGATTTCTGTAGTTAATGATTGATGTACATCTGGTGTTATAGTATAACTTGGAAAGGGAGGGAATGCTGCTTTTACTCAATGTTAAAGAAAACTGTTTCAGCCACTAACATTTCTGAATAGTATACATAACTTGACCAAAGAAAAAATGAGATATAAATGACCCACAAGCCAGCTAATAATGGGTATTAAATGACAACGAATAAATCACTTTTAGGATAAGAGTCTACAACACAATTCTTTAGGATCTGCAAGCCCCTTAATTAAATTTGATGACTTTCTTAGTTGCACCTGAAATACAGAATGATTATGCTATATAAAGAGAATACCTTCTCTACAATCACAAGACTGAAGTGTGAACCTTCCTTTGCAGGAAAAAATGGGGCAGGTGTGGGGTTGAATGGAAAAGAGTGAGGAATAGAGAGGTAGAAAGAGAGAGAAAGACAGGTTTTGAAAAGTTATTATGAGAATTTTTTCAGTGAAGGTATAATAGCTGATGACTTGGAAGTGAACTGCTGAGTCAAATTTAGTAAACAAAGTGCCTATACTCTTTTTTTTTATACCTCCAGCATTTCAATTCCTCATGTATAAGTCCAGTCTTATCTCCACCCCAGAGCCTACATCTTTACAGATGTAGCATCTCTACATCTACACATGTTCCCTGCCTTGAGAGACAAGGAGGTGGGGCTTACAGACTCATTTTACAGGAATAGTTCAGAGAGGGGTAGGGGCCTGTCTAAGGTCACACAGCACAACAGGACACCTTGCAAGAAAGACTTAGTTTGCTCCCCAGCCAGGTAGAGAGCTCCTCAGGGAAAGAAAAGACTAACACTCTTGCACATTCCACAAGCCATCAGCTTTGGGCTTCACTAACTCTAGTAAAAATATCTATTGCTTGGTAACCAGGTTTAAATTTTGACCAACACTCAATCTTTAAGAGGAAAAAAAGAAAGAGAAGGATGAAGAGAGATACGGACAGCAAGAAAAAGAATTGTGTTTTCATGACTTAAACCTGCAGCAGATGTCATACTTGGTCAAAGGTACCATGAGTCAACCTCTTGCCCCCAGACCTCCAACACTTAAAACCTACTATAGCTTAGGACTTTGTGGGGGATGAGAGCAGGAGGGGGGGTAATAGGGATAGAAGAACAGTACATTCTTCCTTCTCTAGCAGTTGAGCATTTTTAAGAGATTTTCCCCCCAAGCCCCAGAAAGAGTATCAAAACTAAAAACATCAGTTTGAGGTTTGAAATAGATCATATCACTAATACTGAAATGTAAATGCATGCTTTTTCTTTATCAGTGAGAGACGTATGTTCACCTATTTAACACTCACCCTGGAAAATTCAATATTTGGATATAAATATGATGGTGTACCACTGGTGGCCATTGTTACTAACTGCTGTGCCTTCCGGCCAAATACACAGCTACTCCTTTGATCACTTACCTGGGAGGCGAGAGAGTGTGATGACAAAGAACTCTAGCTCTGAAATCAGTCAGACTGGATTCAAACCCTACGTCTATTTACTGGCTACGAGTCCTTGGGCAAGTTATCTAAACCTCTGTCAGTTTCATTTGCAAACTTGGGTAATAAGAATATTATACACTTCATAGGCTCTTGTGAGGATTAAATACTTTGTATATGAACAGTGTCTAGGAGATAACCTGGCACATCAGAAGCCCTCAGTAAATGCTGACTCACCATTCTCTCCAATGTCTTACCTTTTGTCTCTGAACTGCCTTCATTTTTTGGATTTCGGCTTCTTCAGCTTCCCTCTTGATTCTTATACATTCTTCTCTTTTAAGCTAAATTGTATTGAGATTACAGAAGACAAAAAGCAGTTACTATTTTTCAGTCTGAACCAATGGAACACAAAATTATGATGAAAGGAAGAGCTCCAAGATGGCAGAAGAGTAAGACGTGGAGATCACCTTCCTCCCCACAAATACATCAGAAATACATCTACATGTGGAACAACTCCTACAGAACACCTACTGAATGCTGGCAGAAGACCTCAGACCTCCCAAAAGGCAAGAAACTCCCCACGTACCTGGGTAGGGCAAAAGAAAAAAGAGAGACAAATGAATACGGATGGGACCTGCACCAGCAGGAGGGAGCTGAGAAGGAGGAAAGGTTTCCACACACTAGAAGCCCCTTCGCGGGTGGAGACTGCGGGTGGTGGAGGGGGGAAGCTTCGGAGCCACAGAGGAGAGCGCAGAAACCGGGGTGCAGGGGGCAAGGCGGAGAGATCCCCGCACAGAGGATTGGTGCCAACCAGCACTCACCAGCCCGAGAGGCTTGTCTGCTCACCTGCGGGGGCAGGCGGGGCTGGGAGCTGAGGCTCGGGCTTTGGTTGGAGCGCAGGGAGAGGACTGGGGTTGGCTGCGTGAACACAGCCTGAAGGGGCTAGTGCGCCACGGCTAGACAGGAGGGAGTCCGGGAAAATGTCTGGAGCTGCCGAAGAGGAAAGAGACTTTTTCTTCCCTCTTTGTTTCCTGGTGTGTGAGGAGAGGGGATTAAGAGCGCTGCTTAAAGGAGCTCCAGCAACGGGGAGGAGCCGCGGCTATCAGCGCAGACCCCAGAGACGGGCATGAGATGCTAAGGCTGCTCCTGCAGCCACCAAGAAGACTGTGTGCGAGCACAGGTCACTATCCACACCTCCCCTCCCAGGAGCCTGTGCAGCCCGCCACTGCCAGGGTCCCGGGATCCAGGGTCAACTTCCCCGGTAGAACGCACGACGGCCTCTGCCACAGGCCCGCCCCGCACTCCGTGCCCCTCCCTCCCCCGCGGCCTGAGTGAGCCAGAGCCCCCGAATCAGCTGCTCCTTTAACCCCGTCCTGTCTGAGCAAAGAACAGACGCCCTCAGGCGACCTACACGCAGAGGCGGGGCCAAATCCAAAGCTGAACCCTGGGAGCTGTGCGAATAAAGAAGAGAAAGGAGAATCTCTACCAGCAGCCTCAGGAGCAGCGAATTAAATCTCCACAATCAACTTGATGTACCCTGCATCTGTGGAATACCTGAAGAGACAACGAATCACCCCAAATTGAGGAGGTGAACTTTGGAAGCAACGGTATATTTTTCTTTTCCCTTTTCCTCTTTTTGTGAGTGTGTATGTGTATGCTTCTGAGTGTGATTTTGTCTGTACAGCTTTGCTTTTACCATTTGTCCTAGGGTTCGGTCTCTCCATCTTTTTTTTTATATATAGTATAGTTTTTAGCACTTGTTATTATTGGTGGATTTGTGTTTTGGTTAGGTTGATCTTTCTTTTTATTACTTTAAAAAATATATTTTTAATTATTTTTTATTTTAATAACTTTTAATTTTATTTTATCTTCTTTCTTTCTTTCTTTCTTTCTCTCTTTCTTTCTTTTTCTCCCTTTTATTCTGAGCCATGTGGATGACAGGCTCTTGGTGCTCCAGCCAGGTGTCAGGGCTGTGCCTCTGAGGTGAGAGAGCCAACTTCAGGACATTGGTCCACAAGAGACCTCCCAGCTGCACATAATATCAAATGGCGAAAATCTCCCAGAGATCTGCATCTCAATGCCAACACCCAGCTTCACTCAACGACCAGCAAGCTACAGTGCTGGACACCCTATGCCAAACAACTAGCAAGACAGGAACACAACCCCACCCATTAGCAGAGAGGCTGCCTAAAATCATAATAAGGTTACAGACACCCCAAAACACACCACCAGACATGGTCCTGCCCACCAGAAAGACAAGATCCCGCCTCATACACCAGAACACAGGCACCAGTCCCCTCTACCAGGAAGCCTACACAACACACTGAACCAACCTTAGCCACTGGGGACAGACACCAAAAACAACAGGAACTACGAACCTGCAGCCTGTGAAAAGGAGACCCCAAACACAGTAAGTTAAGCAAAAGCAGAAGAAAGAGAAACACACAACAGATGAAGGAGCAAGGTAAACACCCAGCAGACCTAACAAATGAAGAGGAAATAGGCAGTCTACCTGAAAAAGAATTCAGAATAATGATAGGAAAGATGATGCAAAATCTTGGAAGTAGAATGGACAAAATACAAGAAACGTTTAACAAGGACCTAGAAGAACTAAAGAGAAAACAAACAGTGATGAACAACACAGTAAATGAAATTAAAATTCTCTAGAAGGGATCAATAGCAGAATAACTGAGGCAGAAGAACGGATACGTGACCTGGAAGACAAAATAGTAGAAATAACTACTGCAGAGCAGAATAAAGAAAAAAAATGAAAACAATTGAGGACAGTCTCTACGACGGTCTCTGAGACATTAAATGCAGCAACATTCGAATTATAGGGGTCCCAGAAGAAGAAGACAAAGAGAAAGGGACTGAGAAAATATTTGAAGAGATTATAGGTGAAAAGTTCCTTAATATGGGAAAGAAAATAGTTAACCAAGTCCAGGAAGTACAGAGAGTCCCATACAGGATAAATCCAAGAAGAAACACACCAAGACACATATTAATTAAACTATCAAAAATTAAATACAAAGAAAAAATATTAAAAGCAGCAAGGGAAAAACAACAAATAACATACAAGGGAATCCCCATAAGGTTAACAGCTGATCTTTCAGCAGAAACTCTGCAAGCCAGAAGGGACTGGCAGGACATCTTTAAAGTGATGAAGGGGGAAAACCTACAACCAGGATTACTATACCCAGCAAGAATCTCATTCAGATTTGACAGAGAAATTAAAACCTTTGCAGCCAAGCAAAAGCTAAGAGAGTTCAGCACCACCAAACCAGGTTGACAACAAATGCTAAAGGAACTTCTCTAAGCAGGAAACACAAGAAAAGGAAAAGACCTACAATAACAAACCCAAAACAATTAAGAAAATGGTAATGGGAACATATATATTGATAACGACCTTAAATGTAAATGCTCCAACCAAAAGACATAGACTGGCTGAATGGATACAAAAACAAGACCCATATATATGCTGTCTACAAGAGACCCACTTCAGACCTAGGGACACATAAGACTGAAAGTGAGGAGATGGAAAAAGATATTCCATGCAAATGGAAATCAAAAGAAAGCTGGAGAAGCAATTCTCATATCAGACAAAATAGACTTTAAAACAGTGACTATTACAAGAGACAAAGAAGGACACTACATAATGATCAAGGGATCAATCCAAGAAGAATATATAACAATTGTAAGTATTTATGCACCCAACACAGGAGCACCACAGTACATAAGGCAAATACTAACAGACATAAAAGGTGAAATCAACAGTAACACAGTCATAGTAGGGGACTTTAACACCCCACTTTCACCAATGGACAGATCATCCAAAATGAAAATAAATAAGGAAACACAAGCTTTAAATGATACATTAAACAAGATGGACTAAATTGATATTTATAGGCTATTCCATCCAAAAACAACAGAATACACTTTCTTCTCAAGTGCTCATGGAACATTCTCCAGGACAGATCATATCTTGGGTCAGAAATCAAGCCTTGGTAAATTTACAAAAATTGAAATCGTATCAAGTATCTTTTCCAACCACAACGCTATGTGACTAGATGTCAATTACAGAAAAAACTCTGTAAAAAATACAAACACATGGAGGCTAAACAATACACTATGTAATAACCAAGAGATCACTGAAGAAATCAAAGAGGAAATCAAAAAATACCTAGAAATAAATGACAATGAAAACATGAAGACCCAAAACCTATGGGATGCAGCAAAAGCAGTTCTAAGAGGGAAGTTTATAGCAATACAAGCCTAGCTTAAGAAAGAAGAAACATCTCAAATAAACAACCTAACCATACACCTAAAGCAATTAGAGAAAGAAAAACAAAAACACCCCAAAGTTAGCAGAAGGAAAGAAATCATAAAGATCCGATCAGAAATAAATGAAAAAGAAATGAAGGAAATGATAGCAAAGATCAATAAAACTAAAAGGCTGGTTCTTTGAGAAGATAAAATTGATAAACCATTAGCCAGACTCATCAAGAAAAAAAGGGAGAAGAGTCAAATCAATAGAATTAGAAATGAAAAAGGAGAAGTAGCAACTGACACTGCAGAAATAAGAAGGATTATGAGAGATTACTACAAGAAACCCTATGCCAATAAAATGGACAACCTGGAAGAAATGGACAAATTCTTAGAAACGCACAACCTTCTGAGACTGAACCAGAAAGAAACAGAAAATATGAACAGACCAATCACAAGCACTGAAATTAAAACTATGATTAAAAATCTTCCAAGAAACAAAAGCCCAGGACCAGACGGCTTCACAGGCAAATTCTATCAAACATTTACAGAAAGCTAACACCTATCCTTCTCAAACTCTTCCAAAATATAGCAGAGGTACGAACACTCCCAAACTCATTCTACGAGGCCATCATCACCCTGATACCAAAGCCAGACAAAGACGTCACAAAGAAAGAAAACTACAGGCCTATATCACTGATGAACATACATGCAAAAATCCTCAACAAAATACTAGCAAACAGAATCCAACAGCACATTAAAAGGATCATACACCATGATCAACTGGGGTTTATCCCAGGAATGCAAGGATTCTTCGATATACGCCAAGTCAATCAATGTGATACACCATATTAACAAACTGAGGAGAAAAACCATATGATCATCTCAATACATGCAGAGAAAGCTTTTGACAAAATTCAACACCCATTTATGAGAAAACCTCCAGAAAGCAGTCATAGAGGGAACTTACCTCAACATAATAAAGGCCATATATGACAAACCCACAGGCAACATCGTTCTCAATCGTGAAGAACTGAAACCATTTCCTCTAAAATCAGGAACAAGACAAGGTTGCCCACTCTCAGCACTATTATTCAACATAGTTTTGGAAGTTTTAGCCACAGCAATCAGAGAAGAAAAAGAAATAAAAGGAATCCAAATTGGAAAAGAAGAAGTACGCTGTCACTGTTTGCAGATGACATGATACTACACATATAGAATCCTAAAGATGCTACCAGAAAACTACTAAAGCTAATCAATGAATTTGGTAAAGTAGCAGGATACAAAATTTATGCACAGAAATCTCCTGCATTCCTATACACTAATGATGAAAAATCTGAAAGTGAAATCAAGAAAACACTCCCATTTACCATTGCAACAAAAAAATAATAAAATACCTAGGAATAAACCTACCTAAGGAGACAAAAGACCTGTATGCAGAAAATTGTAAGACACTGATGAAAGAAATTAAAGATGATACAAATAGATGGAGAGACATACCATGTTCTTAGATTGGAAGAATCAACATTGTGAAAATGACTATACTACCCAAAGCAATCTACAGATTCAATGCAATCCCTATCAAACTACCACTGGCATTTTTCACAGAACTAGAACAAAAAAATTCACAATTTATATGGAAACACAAAAGACCCCGAATAGCCAAAGCAATCTTGAGAAAGAAAAATGGAACTGGAGGAATCAGGCTCCTGGACTTCAGACTATATTACAAAGCTACAGTAATCGAGACAGTGTGGTACTGGCACAAAAACAGAAATATAGATCAATGGAACAGGATAGAAAGCCCAGAGACAAACCCATGCACATATGGTCACCTTATCCTTGATAAAGGAGGCAAGAATATACAATGGAGAAAAGACAGCCTCTTCAATAAATGGTGCTGGGAAAACTGAACAGCTACATGTAAAAGAATGAAATTAGAACACTCCCTAACACTCAAAATGGATTAAACACCTAAATGTAAGGCCAGACACTATCAAACTCTTACAGGAAAACATAGGCAGAACACTCTATGACATAAATCACAGCAAGATCCTTTTTGACCCACCTCCTGGAGAAATGGAAATAAAAATAAACAAATGGGACCTAATGAAACTTACAAGGTCTTGCACAGCAAAGGAAATCATAAACAAGACGAAAAAACAACCCTCAGAATGGGAGAAAATATTTGCAAATGAAGCAACTGACAAAGGATTAATCTCCAAAGTTTACAAGCAGCTCATGCAGCTCAATATCAAAAAAACAAACAAGTCAATCCAAAAATGGGCAGAAGACCTCAATAGACATTTCTCCAAAGAAGATATACAGATTGCCAACGAACACATGAAAGAATGCTCAACATCACTAATCATTAGAGAAATGCAAATCAAAACTACAATGAGATATCATCTCACACCAGCCAGAATGGCCATCATCAAAAAATCTACAAACAATAAATGCTGGAGAGGGTGTGGAGAAAAGGGAATCCTGTTGCACTGTTGGTGGGAATGTAAATTGATACAGCCACAATGGAGAACAGTATGGAGGTTCCTTAAAAAACTAAAAATAGGGCTTCCCTGGTGGCACAGTGGTTAAGAGTCCGCCTGCAGATGCAGGGGACACTGGTTCGTGCCCCGGTCCGGGAAGATCCCACATGCCACGGAGCGGCTAGGCCCGTAAGCCATGGCCACTGAGCCTGCACGTCCAGAGCCTGTGCTCCGCAGCGGGAGAGGCCACACCAGTGAGAAGCCCACTTACCGCAAAAAAAAAAAAAAAAAACTAAAAATAAAACTACCATACGACCCAGCAATCCCACTACTGGGCGTATACCCTGAGAAAACCATAATTCAAAAAGAGTCATGTACCACAATATTCATTGCAGCTCTATTTACAATAGCCAGGACATGGAAGCAGCCTAAGTGTCCATCAGCAGATGAATGGATAAAGAAGATGTGGCACATATATACAATGGAATATTACTCAGCCATAAAAAGAAACAAAATTGAGTTATTTGTAGTGAGGTGGATGGACCTAGAGTCTGTCATACAGAGTGAAGTGAGTCAGAAAGAGAAAAACAAATACCACATGCTAACACATATATATGGAATCTAAAAAAAAAAAAAAATGGCCATGAAGAACCTAGGTACAACATGGGAATAAAGACACAAACCTACTGGAGAATGGACTTGAGGATATGGGGAGGGCGAAGGGTAAGATGGGACAAAGTGAGAGAGTGGCATGAACATATATACACTACCAAACGTAAAATAGATAGCTAGTGGGAAGCAGCCGCATAGCACAGGGAGATCAGCTTGGTGCTTTGTGACCACCTAGAGGTTGGGATAGGGAGAATGGGAGGGAGATGCTAGAGGGAAGAGATATGGGGATATATGTATATGTATAACTGATTCACTTTGTTATAAAGCAGAAACTAACCCACCATTGTAAAGCAGTTATACTCCAATAAAGATGTTAAAAAAAATTATGATGAAAGGCAAATTACAGTATTTTTTGTGCTATAGCGCGCCATGATTATAGGTTGTTCTTCAAGCTACTTAGATCACAGCGGATGGTCAGGACACATTTGCTGCCCATGAAATTTTTTGTGTTTCTTCCTTGGTCTCCGTCTTTCTGTCTCCTCTGTCCCCAACCCACCTCCACCAGGTTGAAGAGAAGAAAGGGCAGATACTTTTTGCTAATTATAAAACTCAGAGTTTACTGTTTAAAAAAAAATTGATGGAATATTAAAAATTTTTGTAGTACTTTCAGGACTGGAATGGAGTAAACAAATCCATGTTCTTGGAAAGTGAATATTCTAAACATAGTAGAGACTTAAACTAGGGGGGAAAAAAAACCCTTTACCAAAGGTCTCACTGACTGATAGACAGCTTGGGTGAGAATTTGCAGTATTTATCCCTTCACTTCTCACATCCTGACTTCTTTGATATCTGAGACTTTCTTTTGCAGTTTGTTTGAAGGTTTTATGCTTTTGGTAAAGTTACTGTGTTATTTCATGGTTACTTTCAAAGTGCTGGTACTCTAATTTCTTGCCAAATTTAAGCTAAAAGAGATGGATTCTGACCTTTTTCTGGTATTTAGATTGTATCAGTTCAAGTTGTTGTCTCTGCCTGACTTCAACCTCTGACTGGTTTCCACCTAAGGGAAAAAAAAAGTCATGAAGGTGAAACATGAACGTTAAGCTGAATTGTCAGCCATCAAAGACTAATTAAATACATGATAAGTCTACACCATGAGTTTCTTTAACATTGTCATACCCCTGGAAATAAGGACATAACTGAAACCGAGTTCCTCTGCTGAGTTTATGATTAACCTCTCCACCCAAAACGTTACTCCCTTTCTTGTCCAACACCTGTTCTCCTCAAGGTTAAGGAGTATCAAAGAAAAGGGGGAACTGTAACTGAGCAAGACCCTATGGGTTCTTCCCGGGACAGACCCCTCTCCTGTATCCTCTGCTTTAGCTCCTCCCTGAAGTACCTAGAGAATAGTACCTGATGCACATTTCCTGAGTTGTTTTACAGATGCTAAAACCAACATCAAATGGAAGATGTAACCACGTGATGGCCATGAGCACACAGCCATGCATAAAAGAGAAAGAGCTGGACAGAAAGATAAGGCCATATTCCCCCAAGAAGAGGACAATGCTACTAAGGTTTTTCAACCACGTAGGTATTCCAGTTTTTCTTTAGACTGAAATCACACCTGAAGGTCCATGCTAAATAATAAGAGATAGTGCTCTGGAAATTCCAGAACATTCTTTCTGCTAGAGTATGACCATTCCTTAACCTAATAAAGATGATGATCAGTGATGCTTCCAATGTTTTTCTTCTTCTGACTCTATTGCCCTGTATTCAAGTAACGAAAGCTCAGGAAAGCCTCAGAGGTCTTGCCATGAGACGAGTATACAGTCTTTATAACGCAGTTTTTAAAAGTACAATGGGAATATTCTAATTAAAATTGATTGTCAATCCATACTATTTATTGTTCTTTTCTTTAGGTGTTCAAGAGAAAAATATGGATGTTAGGTCATTCGTCTGCTCTCTCTTAAACCTATAATAACTGGGGGCCAGAAATCCTTGCAATTTGACAATCATCTAAGAATTACTGTTTAGGGATTTCTCAGTGTTTATGCAAGCTTGGCGTGCATATTTTAAAGATTCCTTTGAAATAATTCTCCGGTGAATTGGTCACTAAAATTGTCAGTTCTCTGAAAGATTCACTTGCACAGAAGATGCAGTAAAACAACTGCATTCATCATAGTTGCTATAATTGAACAGATAAAGACACCACAGAGACTTCTGAGTCCCAAAAGCTCTATAATACCTGTTTGGTCTTGGCCCTAAGGAAAGAAACAGTGAGGGCTATTGAGGCTTTTGTCTAATGTTACAGGCACTTTCAGTATCTCCTAGAACCATTCCAATATTTTACGGGGTAGAGGAATAGAGGAGGAGTTGAGAATTTAAAAATGGAGACAGTTGGACGTTCCTGGCGGTCCAGTGGTTAAGACTCCATGCTTCCACTGAAGGGGGCACGGGTTCAATCCCTTGTCAGGGAACTAAGATCCCACATGCCACGTGGTGTGGCCAAAAAATTTAAAAATTAAATTAAAAAATAAAAATGGAGAAAGATGGATACGCATTTGTAGGTTTTCTTTAAAACTCATCTCAAAGTTTAAAACATTCTAGAATTCTTTTCTACTTGCTACCCTCTTCCCCCTTGACCATTCCTAGGTACACCATATAGCAGAACTCCTGCTCTTTTTTGGTTAAGGCCCCAAGACAGTAGGCACCAACAACTCCAAACCCCCAAGGCAAGTACTTGGCTCCCTAGGCAGGACCTGCAAGGGTATAACTGAAAACCAGTTTGGGGAACCTTAATTGGCAACTACCTTTAGTCTATAAAAGAGGTTAGCTACGTCAAAGAAAGGTAGAAATCAGAGAAAAGATGTCTTTGTGAATTTCATCTTCTCTGTGTATGTGTTTGGGGAAGGAGGAATCTTCACATCAATGTAAGTAAGAGAGGTTTAATGAAAATCACTTGAAGGGCTCAATCTGTGTCCCCAAGAGACTGAGGGACCTCGTGGACCCATGCTTAGGAAGGTCAGAACAAAAAGGCACACGGCTGTTGTCATATGGCTACTCAGACTGGTCATAAAGAAAAGATGGCTGCAGGGCAAGTGGCCTGTATTCCCAGAGTTTGTGGGAAGAATGCACAAGTGTTTCCTGCACTCCCAATCTGGTTGTCATGAAAGAGAATGCCAATCTAACGTCATCTTAAAGGGACTTGCCCTGGATTTCCCGGCAGTCCAGTGGTTAAGACTCTGCACTTCCACTGCAGGGGGCGCGGGTTCGATCCCTGGTTGGGGGACTAAGATCCTGCATGCCGCACGGCATGGCCAAAAAACTTAAAAAGGGCCTTGCCCATGTGGGCCACCCAGAGGTACAATGGAGCTCTACAGAGATGGTCCAGCTACCAAGAGCCAGCGGTGAAGCCAAGCACTGCCAGCAGGAAAAAGTATCATATCTATCAAGGAAGTCCAGGTGAGAGATGGCTGGCGGGCAAGGAGGGACTCTGAAGAACTCCAAGAACCCCAGGGATGAGATGCACAGTAAACACACACCAAAACTTGAAGAAACTTGGATTGGTGCACTATGGACCCTAACCTCTCCTTCTCCCTTTCACCCATGAGGGGTCAGAATGTGGGAACAGTGGAGTCAATAGTGAAAAATTCAGCCACACCCCATTTCCTTTGCCCACTTTCTATCCAAAACAGACCTGGGCTGGAGCAGGGAAGAAGCTTTAATCTCTATCAGTAACAGAGTTTTGATCAGTATTTAGGACTAAACTTAATTACTGAAATGACACTGTTTTTATGCCTAGAATTAGCTGGACAACTTTATTGTTTGAGAAATACCAAAAAAATCTAATTTCATCCAAAGAACATAAGAAAAAGTAGACCCACATAGCTGATGTGAGGGGGCCAGTTAGGAAGGACAAAGCTGTCTCCAGGTTGCACCCCTCAAATGCAGCTTACTCAGCAAAAAGGTGACACGAGATTAACCCCTCTAATGAAATACAGTGGGATGGTGATGATACTACTATTACTTGCACTCACTAAATGATTACCAAATTAGGTTATTTTTACCTACATCTTGGAAAAAATACTTCTTGACAACTACTATGAGGGACTTCCCTGGCAGTCCAGTGGTTAAGACTCTGCACTTCCACTGCAGGGGGTGTGGGTTCAATTCCTGGTAGGGAAACTAAGATCCCGCATGCCACACAGTACAGCCAAAAAAATAAATAAATAGATAAAAAACACTGTGAGAGTAAGTGGCCTCTGACTCGTAACACATTTGTGTGAACTAAATCTGTGGGAACTGTGTGTCTAGCCCTTTAAGCTCTCAGCTGCTACTGGAAGAGAAAAGAGAAGATGTGAATGATTCCCATTAGAGGGCTTCCCTGTTGAATTATTCAAACACCAGGCAAAGGCAGCACAGACAATTCATCACACTGCCACGTGTTCCAGAGGCCCAAAAGTCTCTATTTGCGAATTAAAACACAGGCGATGTTCTCTTTATACCCACCCTGTGTCCCCAGCCCACTCGCATCTTACGTGTTGGAATTGACTCTCCATTCATTCTTTTTCCCATAACCAGTTAACTGCCATGATTTATATGCTTGTGATAGCACTAATCAGGATGGGAACAAAAGCTACGACAGGGCATATGCAGCGCCCCAGGTAAGATTTCTTCAGAGCTGATCAACTAAGAGGCTCTAAATTATTTGGCAATTAAGCCATCCTTCTACGCCCACATAACTGTGGCATCATCCGTTTGCTACTTGCAGAAAATCAGAGACAACAGTATACCTGCATACTTTTGACTTTAAGTGCATGTTTCGACATTAAATGCATTCCATTTCAAGCAGCACAATGGTCCAATGACCTATAACGTACATTGAAAGACAGATGTGGGCAAGGTGCTAACAGGATCCTTGGGTGGCCCTGTCCTTCCGCATTCAAGCAACTGGCTTGCTGGCTTACCTAGCTGCATGGGTGCCAGGTTAATGGGCTTCGTCCTTTGTTGCTCCTTCCACCTCTTCAGGTCCTCCAGCTCTTTTGCAGCCACTAAGCCAGGTGAGAAATATCAAATCATCAATTATTGGAGCATGAAAAGGGAAATGCTCCCTTGAAAGCATAACAAACCACCATCAGATGGACAATTAACTACATGCAAGCATGAGTGGACGAGATATCCAGGAAAGGAAGACACCACCCACCCAGTCCTCACCCCTTGGAGTCACCCTAAGGCACTTTCTCTCCAAGAGTCTGCACAGAAGATTCAAATTTGAAAACAGGGGCTTCCCTGGTGGCACAGGGGTTAAGAATCCACCTGCCAATGCAGGGGACATGGGTTCAAGCCCTGGTCCGGGAAGATCCCACGTGCCACGGAGCAACTAAGTCCGTGCGCCACAACTACTGAAGCCCATGCACCTAGAGCCCTTGCGCCTAGAGCCCGTGCTCCGCAACAAGAGAAGCCACTGAAATGAGAAGCCCGCACACCACAATGAAGAGTAGCCCCCGCTCGTAGCCCCCGCTCACCGCAACTAAAGAATGTCTGCGCGCAGCAGCAAAGACCCAACGTAGCCAAAAATAAATAAATTTTTTTTAAAAATTGAAAACAACCTGAACTCCTACTAAATAAAGAAGTTCAGTTTTTCCTCCCACTCTGGCATTTTTCAAACCCTATATCATTTAATGTTAAAAGTTTCCTATAGAGAGTGTGTGCAAAACATTCATGTGTCAATAAGAACTTTTCACACACAGTAAACACAAATCCCCATAAAATTCTAATGTCCGTATTCACTTTATTTTAAATATTCCCCAAGCTTAATGTAACCACGAGGAACGAGGCCTCTCAGATTCCTGGCACTTGGAAACACTAGGCTGAGCCTACTCCATGTAGAGCAGTGCTCATTCCCCAAATACACACTGACTGGCAGCAGGGGGCGCCAGAGATACTAGTTCTGTTCTTCCAATGTGTGCCCGAATCTCATTAGAAGTGATTATTTCAAACGTCCATTTATAATATTTTTTAATTATTAGAGGGGAAAAAAACTTTCTGAAACATCTCAAAAATCCAGACTGCACTGAGGCTTAAATTCCTGTTAACTATTTAAATCAAAAACTTGTAAAATGCCAGAATCTTTGGGATTCCGTTGGTCACCTGCAGGCAGCGCCCACAGTCACTGTGTTAGCATAGCTGTGATTGTCATACTCTGCACAGACTCCGATGTACCACCCAGGGGCCTACCTGTCCAGTGGAGACCTTTACAGAGCTGCTTTCCTGCTGTGCCCTATGTCCATTGGTCATTACAAAATTAAATTTCCTATTAAGTTCAAGATAGGAGAGCACAGAATCTCAGTGCTAGCCCCACGGTTGACTTGAACAAGCCTCAGAACTTCTTTGTGAATTAAATGAACTTTAGTTCTCCTTCCAACTCTAAGGTATAATACTGTAACTTTAAAGGGTAGCATTTATTTTACTGTACAACTTCAGTTAAGCATGCTATATGCCCAGTAGGTACAAGGAGCACAAAAACAAGTAAGATGTAGCCCCTGCCCTCAAAGAGCTTATAATCTAAAGAAGGAAAGTGAAGTCACGAATAAAAACAGCTGAGGGTAGACTCTGATAGTTACAAAATTATGGGAACACAGAAACTGACAAAAAATATTCCATTAAGAAGGAATGGGACAGGGACTTCCCTGGTGGCGCAGTGGTTAAGAATCCGCCTGCCAATGCAAGGGACACAGGTTCGAGCCCTGGTCCAGGAAGATCCTGTGGAGCAACTAAGCCCATGCGCCACAACTACTGAGCCTGAGCTCTAGAGACCACGAGCCACAACTACTGAGCCCATGTGCCACAACTACTGAAGCCCACACCTAGAGCCCATGCTCTGCAACAAGAGAAGCCACCCAATGAGAAGCCCAGGAACCGCAACAAAGAGTAGCCCCAGCTCACCGCAAGTAGAGAAAGCCCACTCACAGCAACAAAGACTCAACGCAGCCAAAACTAAAAATTTATTAAAAAGGAATGGGACAGGTCTAGAAAGAGACAGATTATTTTATAATCTATTTCATATATGACTTGTCTCTTTCAAAAGTGTTCCAAGTCCTGTAAGGACATCTGCAGTGAGCTGAATTTTACAGGAACTTGATAGCTGTGAAACTGTTTAAGCCCAACAGAAACCTCAGGTTATAACCATGCAATGAGCTCTGCTATTAACACAGAGAAACAAATTTAGAAGCACTAAAATAGAATAATTTTAAAAGGTATAATTAAAACTGCCAAAGTTGGGCTTCCCTGGTGGCACAGTGCTTAAGAATCCACCTGCTAATGCAGGGGACACGGGTTCGAGCCCTGGTCTGGGAAGATCCCACATGCTGGGGAGCAACTAAGCCCGTGAGCCACAACTACTGAAGCCCGCGTGCCTAGAGCCCGTGTTCCGTGACAAGAGAAGCCACCGTAGTGAGAAGCCCACGCACCGCAACGAAGCGTAACCCCCGCTCTCTGCAGCTAGAGAAAGCCCACGTGCAGCAACGAAGACCCAACGCAGCCAAAAATAAATTTAAAAAAAAATTATGAATAAAGTAACAAAAACTGTAGTTTAAAAACAAAAAAAAAGAAAATGGGAAGTATTTTGAATGGTAAATAATATACATACTCCGTTGCATCTCATTTCTTCGTTTTTCGTTTGGTATTATCAAGGTATATGCACCTGTGCTAGAATGAAGAGAAAAATTGGATTATCTTGAGAAATTATTAATGCGTATAAAGCACCATACATTCTTTCTGATAATATACTGTATTTATGATCATCACCATCAAATAGGTACTAGGAAAGATAATATTCCTTTTAAGACCCAGGTGTGTTCTCCAGGAGCTTACAATCTATCTGGTAAACTAAAACAAGTGCACACGGCCACATATGGAAATATAAAGCAGTTGATGGAGAATGACAAGTGACTTCTTCAGGGTCAGCTCTTGGTAAACTGTCTTTGTAGGGATCCGCTATGCCTCCAGGTGGCGCTCATGGGCACATCCCTTTGAGATGACTGGCCTTCTCTTCCATGTCACCCACTACAGGAGTACAGGAAACACTCACACATTTTTGGCTCCCACACACTGGGCGTAGGGGCCATTTGCAATGCAATGCAATGCAGCCACCTCCTCCTGATGACCCATCTGAGTGGCCAGATGGCCACAGTCTTGTGTTTTGGGGCTTTGACTTCTAGGCAGGGGTCTGCTGGGCCCCTCATTCTCCTGGGGACACGGGTCGAGCATAATCAGGAGTTCAGAGAAGTAAGGAGTCACTTCAATCCTCTGGGGTGGGGGGGGGTGGGGAGCGGGGACCAGGGAAGACTTCACTTAAGCAAAAATATTCACCACTAAGGTTCAAGAAGTTGTTACAATATTGTGAGCTTTTGAGGGCAGAAACGGTGCTTGAGGGATCCATATATGCCCAGCCCCTGGCACAAAGTAGCTGCTTGATGAATGTGGGCTGAATTGAAATGAAATGATGCCAGAGACCCAGTCCATGAGTCTGTGCTGGGGGGTGGCTCTTTGTGATGTTACACGTAGTCCCACAGAAGTATGAATACTTCATAGAGCAGAAACATAAGCACAGCAAGACTGCAGCGTACATGTAGGTACAGTGTGAGGGGAAACGTTACGGATAAATACAATCAGCTTATAAATGTAGGTCTTTTTAAAAAAATCCCAGATACTCTTAGAAGTCTTTGTCCCACATGGAACATACAGTTTCAAAGGACAAATTAGCAAAGATTGAACAGTAGAGGCCAAAAGCTCTGATTAACAGAAGCCATTTCTTCCTTATGTCATTTTCCTAGCAGTAAGCCTTCAGCCAGCTTCAAACTGGGCTTTGATTTTCAAGTTGCACATGGGAGGTGTGCGACCACCTCTGCATGCAAACAGGGCTGCTGGATGCCCAATTACCGAACGTATATCAGCAGACTTTGCATGTGTAGCCTAGCACGCGTACAACGGGATGAATACAAAATTAGGAGGCTGCCGCTGGAAATTAATCCCCCGTCCACTGCATATTCTTTGTTCACCCTCAGAAAGATTTTTCACCCCTCAATTGTCCACAGTTTATAGAAGCTTAGGAGCTTCAGTTCTGTGGGTAGTACCTGCAAACTTGAGTATCATGCAATAGTGAGCCATTCTTCAGAGGCTTAAAGATGAAACGAGACACTGGATTTAAATGCCAACCATAAAATGACTGCAGAATCATCGATGTCCATTAACATTGTGGTATGGAGCTTCTCACCATACCAGGGATTTGACTACACGGCAAATCAGTAGTTCTTAAACTTCAGCACGCATCAGAATCACTTGGAGGGCTTGTAAAATGTTGAGTTTCTGATTCAGTAGGTGTGGGACGGGGGGCATCTCTAACTTGCATTTTTAACAGTTCCCAGATGATGATACTCTTGACCTGGGGACCACACTTTGAGAACCAGTGCTGTAGATCAATCAAGCTGTCTTCAAACATCTGGACTAAAAGGGAATTGAGGGATTAATAAATCATTGATAAAGACACAGATGTTAAATCGTATGCCAAAGATCATGAGGTTAATTAAGCAATAGTGCTGAGACTCAAACCAAGCACTTCTGACTTAGACCAGGTGGGTGTCTGGAGCTAAGTATTCAGCTCAATGTAGAAAACATAAAATATGACTGTCCTTAACTTCGGCCTCTTAACAGACTTCCAAACAAAGTAAATCTACTTAGCCAAGCACCCCATTATGGACTTGTTATGTTAGGGGCTTATGAGGCATGAGGGGAGATACAAAAAAACAGACACCAACCCCTTTAACAGAGCTTACACTTTAATTAGGAACAATTCATAAAACCACCAGAGCAGACCACAAGGATATTCAAACAAGCCTCAAAGTGGGATGATGGAAGTAGTCAGAGATGCAAGGTGGAAGGGAGTCAGTGAGACCCCAGAGGAGTAGAAAATTTCAGAGAATAGCAAGTTGAGGCTTAAAGGATAGGATCTCAAGTGGCAAAAAGGGTTTCTGTGCTAGCACTTTGCTAAGAGAAGCTTCACAGAGAATTTTCCAAGTTCCATGAATCTCTCTTACGAAAATATCAGGAAAGGTTTGAAAAGAAAAAAGTTTGTAAAAGATTTTATTCTGCAATATCTAATCTGATTAAGTGTGACAATATCACACTAGAATCTTTCTTCTTAGGAATAGTTCTGTGGTCAATCTATGGCCAACATGTGTAGCCGACAAGTACCCAGACAATACAGGGCCGTGAAAAAAGCGGGAGAATTATCTAGCCTTGAAATCAGAGGCTTTTAATCGAAAACATTTAAACGTAACCCCAGGCTCAAGGACAGTGGTCCCAGTAATAAATGTTTTATGTTAGAGAATTCCCTAGCAACCTTCTTAGCGATATTTTATTGGCTGAAAAGGTCAAATCTGAAATATAATATTCAGAAGAAAGCATTGTCAAATAATGGAGCCTCTATTCCTCTTCCTTCCTATAGGAAGAGGAGCTTAAGTCTCAGGATCGGCTTTTTATTTTTTAATATCCTGTAGCAGTACATAATGCCTGGGTAGATACAAATATTCATCCCTTCTCTCTTAGCTTTCCCTTGACATGAATAACAAGTATAACTTGTTATACTTGTTATTCATGCTTTCAGCCAAGTAGTTTCCACCCACAGCAAGGGCCTCTGCTGTTTTAACCTCCATGTCATTCCTTTCAACAGCCTGACTCTCTTTTTTTTTTTTTTCCGGTACACGGGCCTCTCACTGCTGTGGCCTCTCCCGTTGCGGAGCACAGGCTCCGGACGCGCAGGCTCAGCGGCCATGGCTCACGGGGCCAGCCGCTCCGCGGCATGTGGGATCTTCCCGGACCGGGGCACGAACCGGTGTCCCCTGAATCAGCAGGCGGACTCTCAACCACTGCGCCACCAGGGAAGCCCCCAGCCTGACTCTCAAAGCTACTGATGGAAACAAGCCCAACCTACCTGTATTTAGTATTCTGGTCATTTCCTGATTAAGCAACATGCAAGCCACCGAAATCAACGTATATCTTTGAAAATGAGTTTCCTTAATCACCTCATTGAAATTTAATGCAATATGTCCATTTGTACGATTATTTTCACTTTCCAACAGCACACATCCATGAGATACACTAAGGGAGAACGTATAAAGAACAGCGTAAGACAGAGGGAGAAGTGTTTTTCTGTACCATATATTTCTTAACTATATATATTTAAGAAATCTCTTCCTTGTGAGGTCTCTCCTGAGCCACACAACTGCCTCTCTGTGCACATTCTTGTGCATTTTTATAAGGTCTCATCAGTAAGCACTCTATGAAAAAAATGGTATGTGGAGTCATGAAAAATATCTCGGCCGGCTGAAAGTATCACATAAATACATCCTGGTGTGTACAAACTGCAGCAGATGTAATTTAAATTTCTAATTAGGAACAACCCTGGTTTGAGTAAAAAAGAAATGTACTCAAGAGCAAAAATTCAGAAAGAGATTAAGTGACAAACAGATAATTTCAAGCAGAATAGCAGACACATAAAGTCTACTGTCCTACAAAAGATTGGTTTGAGGTTTTCATAGTTCAAGAAAATCTTATCCTTGGGTGTAATTGAAACAAAGGAAAATTTCTGGTTAATCAAAGGCACTGGATAGAGATTTAGATTCTAGATATGTTTTTCTATATTGTTTTTTTTAATACTGTCTTCAACATAGGACTCTGAAGCTTACTGTTTTTAACCAACATGAATCAAACCTTATGAGGCACTCAGGTTTGCAAAACTTCTTTATAAACAGACCATATTCCTAAGAGAAAAAATACCAAGATCAGACTGAGTAAATCATCCTTGTCCCCTAAGCCCGTCACAGCAGCCCTGATCCTGCATTCCACATCTCTGGTGCGGAAGGACTAATGAATTCTCTTTGGTCTCAGAGCCTGCAGAGCCCCAGACATAGTCTGCACGCCCAAGAGACTGATGTGAAGCTGGTTAGTTCTATAACTCACAGCTTCTGTTGGAGGGCGGAATAGATGCCCAGAGGGCTAAACAGACACCCAGAAGGAAAAGACAAACAAGAGACCACCAGGTCATCAGGGCCTTTGTTCATAGGATACCTTTATGGAAAGTAGAAAGAGGTATACACACACACACACACACACACACACACACACACACACACACACACACATCCATCCCAGGATCCTCACATAGGCCCATGGTTTAGTGAGAGGTGGTAAATTTATGCAAATTAGAAAAAAGTGCCCCTTCTGCCAGGTGGAGGTAACCCCACACTAAGGCAAATGATTTGGTACGTATTTCAGCTTCAAATTACTACCTTAGCCAGGAAAGTCTGTATAGTTACCAACTGGCACAATCATACAGGATAGACCTGAAAGATGTGCTTCTTCACTTGAAACACATACATGTAAATGATACAAGCTATGAAAAAAGAAGCAAGAGCGTTTCCCTGGTGGTGCAGTGGTTAAGAATCTGCCTCCCAGTGCAGGGGACACGGGTACGAGCCCTGCTGGTCCAGGAAGATCCCACATGCCGCGGAGCAACTAAGCCCGTGTGCCACGACTACTGAGCCTGCGCTCTAGAGCCTGAGAGCCACAACTAGTGAAGCCCCAGTGCCTAAAGCCCATGCTCCGCAACAAGAGAAACCACCGCAAAGAGAAGCCTGTGCACTGCAACAAAGCGTAGCCGCTGCTCACCACAGCTAGAGAAAGCCTGTGCGCAGAAACGAAGACCCCACGCAGCCAAAAATAAATAAATTAAATAAATTAAAGATAGTGTATATGTGTCGATCACAATCGCCTTAAAAAAATAAATAAATAAAAATAAGTTCATCTATTAAAAAAACAGCAAGAAAGATTCACTGCAAAGATACAAAGAATATATATGAAATATAATATCATAGAGGGTCACCATATTTATGAGGGCAAAAAACAGTGATGGAAGTAGAGATGGGGACCAATTGGTAAGTATACTTTCAAAATGGATTAAATTGCTTCCTCAGTAAATGTAACTACAAGGAATTCATATTTTCAGAACATAAAGATGTCAGGTCTAGGATGTGATTTGAACCTACTTGCAAGCTAAAGTTAGCCTAATAGTTAGGCTGTTACTATCTCATGGATGCTGGTAGACTTTATTACTCATGGCATGGCATCAGCATATTTATGTCTGTCCTCTCTGGCCCCAAGTCAACATGATGGATGCTGCACACACAGTGTGTTTGCATTGCAGCTGAGGAACACTGAATTGTGGAATCCACCATTTTTATAGCAGATAGTAAGCAAGCCTGGTCTTTGTTCTGGGGAGAATGTACCTCATCTCTCAAGGTTCCCAGCTACACAACAACCCTAAGAAATAGTCCAGGTTAGAGTAGTCAGGTATGCAATCTTGGCATACCCAGAAAGACATCTAGAGTGCAAGAGGCCCAAGGAGGACTATCTTTTCCAACAAGAGAATATTTAAGAATGGCTTAGTGATAAGAAAATTGGCATTTGCATAAAAACACTTATCAAATTGTTATACATTTTCTATTATTATTATTATTATTCCTCTTATTATTATTGTTATCATTAGGCTAAGCTCTGAATATGTCCACATGTCTTAAGCACTGCTCCTCAAGGCCATCTGTAACTTAAAGGAGAAAACTAGAAATGCAAGACATAAGGTATTTATATCTAAATATCTACATAGAATATTTAAAAATGAAATTCATCCTGATTTTGAAATAAACATATGCTCACATAAGAAAATGCAGAAAATTATCTTTAAAACATTTAAAAGTCACTCATAACCCCACTCCTCAGAGATCTCAATTACAGTGTTATTTGGGTGAATTTCAGTTCAATCTATATTCTGTACATATTACACAGTTGCAATCATATATTAAGTCCAATTTTATATGCTGCTTTCACTTATGAGTGGTTTTCCCAATTATGCACGTAACAAGCTTAATATTAAATGGCTACATAATATTTCACAACATCAATGCACCATTAATATAACCACTCACTTAACCATTTCAGTTGTTTCAATTGTTCACTATTATAAACAATCCTGCAGGATGTGCAAAGCATAAAACAAAGATTGCGCAGAACAGTATCCAGAAGAAAACCCTTAATAGTCCTCTAAAATCAATACTCTGAACAGGAATGTGGACTACATTTAAAATTTTCTTCCGTAGATATCCCATTTGCATTTCCAAAGCTCCAGTGACAGTTTGATCATATGATTAATTTCTGCTCTTATGCTTGACTCTCCTCAATTCCTAAACCAGAATAGATGCTGGCCTACCTAACCATTCATTCTCACCACCTCCTTACTAAAAGCACTCCTATATTATTCAGGTTAACAATGTGCTCCATTAAGACTATAGTCCCCAACCTTCTTTATAGCCAAATATGACTGTGTGATTAAGTTTGGCAAATTGAGATATAAGGGGAAGCCATTGAGAAGGATTTCTAGGAAAGCTCCATTAAATGAAGACAGACAGATGGACAGGAAAAGCTTTTTGGTTGCCCTCCCCCCCTCCTGGAAGGTTGAAGTGTAAGCTGGTGCTCAAGCAACCATCTTGGTCAGTGAGGCAACTTGAATATGTAAGACATGCATCAGAAACAGCAGAGCAGAAAGAAGCAATCTGTAAGACTACCACACTAGTGGTAATCTATTGCCAAACTGCCCTGCTTTGAACCCTAATTCTGTTACTTCCTAACTATAACTTTGAGCAAATTAGTTTTTCCATTCTTTCACCTGTAAAATGGGGATAACAAATATCTATCTCTCAGAGTATGAAGTGCTTAGAACAAGGCTAGGAAATAACAAATGTTCTATTATGATTGCCTATTATTTGTACTATATCAGCCCCAGACTACCTACCTTCAGACTTACTTTATAGGAAAGAAACAAAGCCATCTATGCTTAAGACACCTATTTGGAGATATCTATTTTATTATAATAATTATATATAACATATTATGTATAAGACACTTATTATTATTGTCACCTTCTATTGGCAGTAGAAATTGAAGGGCATAATGGCTCTAAGTCTTTCTACTTGGATTAAAAGTCAAAAAGAACAACTTACACTTTAAAGATAAAGAGGTCCTTATATCAAACAGCTTGAAGTGTTTATTTCTAAGGATCTGAATTGCAGGGGACTTTTCCTTTCTGTATTAGTTTTGTAATGTTTAGTTTTTTGGGGTTTTTGGCCGCGCTGCATGGCTTGTGGGATCCTAGTTCCCCGACCAGGAATTGAACCTGGGCTACGGCACTGTAAGTGCTCAGTCCTAACCACTGGACCACCAGGGGATTCCCAATGTAATGTTTAGATTTTTATAACAAGCAGATATGACTTTACTTTTATAATCATGAAAAAATATTCCAAGGAGTATTAAATGAGAAAATATTTAAAATAAAGATTTCTTAAATCAGGGGTTCAGAGTTTCTTACAGGACTAGGTAGCACAGGATTTCTGCTCTCACTGGTCCCCTAGCAAAACAAACACTGGGCAATACCAGCCCTTGAGTT
Organism: Phocoena sinus; assembly: GCF_008692025.1. Classification (NCBI taxonomy): domain Eukaryota; kingdom Metazoa; phylum Chordata; class Mammalia; order Artiodactyla; family Phocoenidae; genus Phocoena; species Phocoena sinus. Next base: position 23,824,711 of record NC_045780.1, on the reverse strand, counting down.
TTAACGATGGGAAATGTCTTCAGTTTTTCTACAGGACTTTAATAAATTGCCTTTTAAGTGTTCATAGTGGGGGGGAGGGTGAATTACAAACATTACAGAACAAAGGAACCATCATTGGCTGATTCTCTGATATAGAAGACCCTTCAAATGCAGTCTTCTCCTTTTGATGGTATTTTTCCTGTTAAGGTTTTGTTTCAGATTCAAATACATTCTGAATAGATGCAATTAATCTTAACAAGAGTATAACCTTACAGCACTCTACTGACTTTGAAGTAAGTAACCTTACTGTGTAATTGAGCTAAGTTTCTTTTTTCTCATTTCTGCTATGCTTCTAAACGATTATTATAGGTATTATGTGTTTTCAAGCTTTCATCATCCTGTTGATTTATTGCTTCACTGTTTCAGGTGTCACACTTTTTGAGAAATGCCCACTCATTTTTGATATTGTATTTGAACAAAAATGATTGCTCCCCAAGACTTAGCAGAATTCAAATGCATACCACATTAAGGAGTGGAATCTAGTGCAGAAAAGTTGGAAATTCACCCTAACCGGACCATAATTTCTCCCCTCCTGTATGAACAGGAAGGTAAATTTGACCTAATCAAACCAAAATGTCTTTTCTTTCCATCCATTCCAACAATCTCTTCTGCCATGCAAAGAACAATGCTTTGCTTTTCACACTGTAGGTGGTAACCCACTAATGGGCCATGAAATCAACTTAATGGGTTTATTTTTAATGAATAAGAATAGAAAATGTCGGGCTTCCCTGGTGGCGCAGTGGTTGAGAGTCCGTCTGCCTTTGCAGGGGACACGGGTTCGTGCCCCAGTCCGGGAAGATCCCACATGCCACGGAGCGGCTGGGCCCATGAGCCATGGCCGCTGAGCCTGCGCATCCGGAGCCTGTGCTCTGCAACGGGAGAGGCTACAACAGTGAGAGGCCTGCGTACCGCAAAAAAAAAAAAAAAAAAGAATAGAAAAAGTCAAAGTCCATCACATATAGTAAGGGTGAGAACTGTTTAATGACATTTTTTCAGTTATATATAAACTCACATATGACCTAGACCCATACATGTACTAGGTCATGAATGTCAAATGCACTGCTAACTTTAGGCTGTGGTCAGAGTGTGAAAGATCTCTGGAAGGCCGTATGTGGTTTAGGTTGCTCAGAAACAGTGACAGTGAGAAAACTGTTCTAATGTAAGCCAACCAAGCTGTCATGAAGAAAAGCAGCAGAGAAAACAGGATCACCACAGAAACTTTGCTCCTACAAACTACTTCTCTATCCAAATCATTTTAAAACTGTAAATAAATGTCACATTGCTGATTCTATAGCACCACTCTCTTCAGTCTACCGGAATTCTATTTTCTTGATGTGAAAATAGGACCACTGATAGGAAATTCCCTCCCTCCTCCAGCCCCATCATGTTCAGGATCCAGACTTTGGTAGATAGACTCAGGTCTGAGGGCTGGTTCTGTGACTAAAAAAAAAGCCATGAGACCTTAGGAAATCATACACTCTCTCAAGACTCAGTTTCTTCAACAATAATGGGGCCAAGTGTTTACTATGAAGAGAAAAATGAATTATATGATGCGTGTAGCACAGGGTCTAGCACGTGGTTATAAGTTCAAGACATAAAAGTTCAAGGTACTGACTGTTATTTCGGTTTTAGTCCCTCGGAGTACCCAGTTTAACTATTCTAGGTCATAACTAATTTCCTTTCTGCTACCACAGTACTGCAGTGCTTTGTCACATTTCTTAATTCTAAAAGCAGTCAAACAGAGGCTTCCAAAGAGCGTGAGACCTAAAAGCAGTCAAATAAGGAGAGCTCTACTGATTAGTTTGGTAGTAGAATCTGGCCATAGAGACACCTACCCAGCTCACTGAGTCATAAAATTATCATTGAGTTAAACACTGTCTGTTGTTTTACAAACTTGCTGAATGCTTACGAGCCTTGCCTGGAGACTGAGTTAAATAGTTCCCTAATGAATAGCTATCTATATTCAGCCATCAAGAAGATTTCTCATTAGAATCAATCAGAGATTTTTCTCTTCCTAGGTACCATTATTTCAGAGCACTAAAAGGAACTCAGGCATTATTCAGTTCTCCATCTCCAAGGAGGGGTAATAGCCTGATGCTTTCATGCCATTTAACAACTACAGGCAAAAGCTTATTTTCTCACTGCCGTAAGAGGAGACAGAAGAGAAATCTGGGGCATTTGCAGTGAAGAAAAAATAGGGAAAGCAGTTCCTGTAGGCTCTCATAAGTTTGTAAAAACTTGCACTTCATTTAAGACTATTTTCTGTGGCTAGTTCAGATTCAAGTAAGCTGAGTCAAGAATGACTTAAGTTTTTGATGGTCTGTCTTGGGTATAAATTATACATCAGGATTAAGAGTATACTCAACAATGATTAAACAGTGATGTTTATAAAAATGGAACTAATGCTATAACTTAATGACTATGTTATCATTTTTCCCATCTTATATCTCATCTTACATTTACAAAATGTTTAATACTAAAATAACATAGTAGGGCTTCCCTGGTGGCCCGGTGGCTGAGAGTCCACCTGCCGATGCAGGGAACACGCGTTTGTGCCCCGGTCCGGGAAGATCCCACATGCCGCGGAGCGGCTGGGCCCGTGAGCCATGGCCGCTGAGCCTGCGCGTCCGGAGCCTGTGCTCCGCAACGGGAGAGGCCACAACAGTGAGAGGCGCGTGTACCGCAAAAAAAAAATAATAATAATAACACAGTGTTCTTTAAGAGAGAAAAATCAGGAATTGGCCATTAATAAGTGGGCTTACCAAGCCATTCTTTTTAAATACATTTATTTTATTTTATTTATGGCTGTGTTGGGTCTTCGTTTCTGTGCGAGGGCTTTCTCTAGTTGTGGCAAGCGGGGGCCACTCTTCATCGCGGCGCGCGGGCCTCTCACTATCGCGGCCTCTCTTGTTTCAGAGCACAAACTCCAGATGCGCAGACTCAGTAATTGTGGCTCACGGGCCTAGTTGCTCCGTGGCATGTGGGATCCTCCCAGACCAGGGCTCGAACCCGTGTCCCCTGCACTGGCAGGCAGATTCTCAACCACTGCGCCACCAGGGAAGCCCGGGAAGCCCCCAAGTCATTCTTTATTCTCCCTTCACTCTCCCTTGAGAGTTTGAGGATGAAGGGGGAAAAAAATGTATCAGTTACCAGGGTTAATTTCTTCCCTGGAGCACAACAAACTGGGCAAAGTATTGAAGTTAGAGGAAGGAAACCAGGGAATGTCCCCTGAGCCCCAAGGGACGAAATAAGGAAAAGGAGTGGATTTCCCCAGGACATAGAGCACTCCCAACAGCCATGGTGTCTAAGCTGCTGTTGTCAGGGGTATGGTGTATCTTAAAGGCTGTGTCAATTTGGGTCCTCGGAGGAGTAGACACCAAGATGAGATTAGACAAGCAAGAGATTTACTGGGAGGAAGGCTTGTGAAGGATAAAAGGTGAGCAAGCAGCAGTAGGCAGGAAAGGCCTTAAGAACATGAGTAGGTCTGACACCTGTGAAGGGAGAGAGGGAGGATTGAGTAGGAAGAGCCTCAGACTGGTATACGGTTCTGATAAAATCTTGGATAGGTCAGTGGGGAGTCTTCTGGCAAAAGCTGCCCCATAAAGGAGTCCCACCTGGAATGCTCAGACACTGGTGGGAAGAGTGCAGAATGAAAGTGCTCTCAGAGCAAAGGGTACAATGGATTCATAAGGATGGCAACTAGAGCTGTCAGTTGACTATGCCCCCCACAGTACAGTCTTTTGAAGATCTGAATAGCAAGCTTCCCTGGCTGCCATAGAGGCTATTTAAACTACCATGGTATAATAAAGTTTAAGTATTCAATCACTGTCCCTGGTTCCTGGCTCAGAGCTCCTTAAAATCCTCGGAATTCTAAGTTATAAGAATGTCAGGACTTCCCTGGTGGCGCAGTGGTTAAGAATCCACCTGCTAATGCAGGGGACACGGGTTTGATCCCTGGTTCCGGAAGATGCCACATGCCACGGAGCAACTACGCCCGTGAGCCACAACTACTGAGCCTGCGTGCCACAACTACTGAAGCCCCCGTGCCTAGAGCCCACGCTCCCTCAACAAGAGAAGCCACCACAATGAGAAGCCCATGCACCACAACGAAGAGTAGCCCCTGCTCACCGCAACTAGAGAAAGCCCGCGTGCAGCAACGAAGACCCAAGCAGCCAAAAAAAAAAAGAATGTCAATTATATGCTAAAGAGATGATTCCTGGTGGGGGCCGTAGATAGCTTCGGGATGGGAGCTGTTTGCCATAAAAAACAACCATGTGATTAGAGGGTTAGAACTTTCAGGTCCACCTCTCCCCCAGCTCTGGGAAGGGGAGAGGGGCTGGAGATTGAGTTCAATCACCAAGGGCCAACAATTTAATCAATTATGCCTATGTGATGAAACCTAAATAAAAATCCTCAAACAATGAGGTTTGGGGAGCTTCCAAATTAGTGAAGACATCCAGGTGCTAGGAGGGTGACCCACCCAGAAAGGGTATGGAGACTCTGTGCAAACCCCCTCCCCATATCTTCCATTTGGCTGTTCCAGGGCCGTATCCTTTATAATAAAACTGTAATTGTAAGTATAGTGGTTGCCATGAGTTCTGGGAGTCATTCTAGTGAATTATCAAACCTGGGCACGGGGGGAGGTCATGGGAACCCCCAAATCTGTAGTCAGAGATGTGGGTAGCCTGGGGCCCCCCTTGTGGCTTACTCCTAAAGTGGGAGCAGGCCTGTGGGACTGAGCCCTTAACCTGTGGCATCTGCAGCAGCTGTGAGTAGTGTCAGAAATGAATTGAATTAGAGATAACTGGTGTTGCAACAACAAATTTGCCAGAAAAAAACAAAACAAAAACCAAAAACGCTCACAACTCCTAATTATCCTATAGATCACAGTTCAAACATCACCTCTTGGGAACACTTTTCCTGCTCCCAAGACTAGCTCAGGCCCTGGCTTTCCTTCACAGTGCACATAAAGAGTTACTCATGTAATTATCTGATAACTGTCTGCCCCATCAATTAGACTGTAAGCTACACAAGGGCTTGTCTTTCATTGAGTAGTTATTTTTTCCTGTATTTCTAATTAAATATCCAGAGCTAGAAACCCTCTTTTTATAGGGTTGTTGTGAAGATTCAAAGAGTTAACATATGTACGGGGCTTCCCTGGTGGCACAGTGGTTAAGAATCCACCTGCCACAGCAGAGGACACAGGTTCGAGCCCTGGTCCGGGAAGATCCCACATGCCTCAGAGCAACTAAGCCCATGCGCCACAACTACTGAGCCTGCGCTCTAGAGCCCGCGAGCCACAACTACTGAGCCCACGTGCTGCAACTACTGAAGCCTGCGTGCCTAGAGTCCGTGCTCCGCAAAAGAGAAGCCACCACAATGAGAAGCCCGTGCACCACAACAAAGAGCAGCCCCCGCTTGCCGCAACTAGAGAAAGCCCGCGCACAGCAACAGACCCGATGCAGCCAAAAATAAATAATAAATACTTTTTTTAAAAAAAGAGTTAACATATGCAATGCACTTTCACAAACATACATACATAAGTGCTTGCCGTTATTATTGCTAATCTTTAAGTCTCTACAGTTTTTGCTATAAAGTTGGCCACAAATACGTTAAGGTAAACTGAGTTTGTATACAAATTATGTTAAAGTTAACTGTATAGTGAAATTCCACATTACGGGTTCATTTTCAGAATATCTTTATATTTCCTTCAAACAGCATCAAGCTAGAGGACCACCTTTAGGTACGGTTATAGACAAGTATCTGAACAAAGTGAACCTTGCCTGTATTGCTATCATAGGCAAGTGCCTTTTGCCCAGAATTGGGTAAAATGAGGTAAAATTCCCTTCCAGAAAAACCCATGCCTTAGTCATATTTATCTAGAGTTTGGGGGAAGGGTAAAGGATTACTTTGGATTAGAAGTTTGTGTAAACTTTTTTTCTCTTTAAATCTGTATAAATAGCTTACAATATTTAAGATAAAATCACGAACTGAAAAGAATTAGGAAATCCAATATTTATTAGTAAACACTTTACTTAAATCCAAATATAGTTAAGGGCTCAGCCTTGCCTTAGATTCTATTAGAGGTCCTCAGGAATCATTCTAACAACTTGCCTTAAAGTCTCTCTATATTTACATGTAAGTCAGCGTTTTAAATCAGTATGTTTTTACAAGGCATAAACACTTCAGGGTGACAGCACAGTACTTGGTCAATAAACATTTGTTAAGTGAATTCAAGGCTATCAGCACCCAACATTTACTGGATACTTGTTTTCTGCCAGGCATGAAATTGTTTTATGGATACACAGACACACACATACACAGACCCTGAGAGGTTGGTATTATCTCACTTCACCCAGTGAGGACACTGAGACATAAAGTAGCTGAAGTTCAGAGAGTAAGTAATGGCAGAATCAGAACTTGAACCCAAGTCTGCCTGGCATCAAAGCTCCTCCTTTTCCCACGTTGGGGCTTCCCTAATGAATAAGTGGAAGGATGCGCACAAAACAAGGTCAAAGTTCAACCCTTTAGCATATAAATAAGCTCATATTGAAAGTGAACAAATGAAGTTTCACTATTAAGCACTTAACTCTATCCTTCCTTTTTCTTAATTTTCTATCAGAAAATGCTTCTAATTTCTCTCCAAGAAAATAAATCTTAACGGCATTTTTTGGTCAGTTTTACTGAGATGTTATTTGCCATGCAACAATTTTCCTTGGTTTCCTGCTTCCGTTAAAGGAGACAAGCAAGAATAAACAGTAGATGTAAGTGACTACTGGAGATGTAAGAAGAATTCAGAGTGGTCCAAACAGGATCTTACTTGTTATATACATAGAAGGAAAGGTATCTTATAATGTTCTGCTTATTGCAACTGGTTCACGTGAAAATAATGAGTTCTGTGAAACACCACTGAACTCACCCATGTATTCTTTCATGGTCTACTGGCAAATTAGAAATCACAAAATGTAGTGAGGTCTTCAGATACTGAGGCCTGGAAAATTAATTAGAAAACTGCCCCTTTCTGAGTAATTTAGTCCAGCAAGATTCTGGGGTAATTTACAATTAATTTACAAATAAGAAAACAGACAGATGCAACTGCTAGTGTTTATGAGATGTTATGAGCTTGCAATTAAATGATTATGTCTAAGTAGATCTTTAAAATAGAAAAAAAAGGCACATAGAGGGTATTCATCATCAACGTGAAACCATACATCCGTGACCTCTGTTACATCAAATGCTACAGCTTACAGAGATATACTCAGAATTAAAGGACTTCCATTATGGCCAGATATCCCCCCCCTTCTTCTTTGGGCCGCACCGCTCGGCTTGCAGTATCTTAGTTCCCCACCATGGATCAAACTTGAACCCGCCCTAGCAGTGAGCGCGCTGAGTCCTAACCACTGGACCGCTGGGGAATTCCGCTCCGCCCCGCCCCCCCCAACACCCATTCTGAGTAGGAAAGAAATGCAGCAATCTCTAATTGAAATCACCCACACCACCTAAGGGCAACCCAAAGCTGAATAATATTTAAAAGCCTGGTACTTATGAATTCTTTCAAAAGTTAAGGGCTGAAAGAAAATCTGTTTATTGGGCATAAGGTTATATACTGTTCCTTAGAAACCAACGTTTGTCTTTCATGTAACTAGAAGTTGATGAAAAGGGGGAACTGAAAATGAAACCATCTGGAAAGTTCCAGTTCACAGAAGCAGCACTTCAAAAGCAGTAATGTCTTTACAAACCCTACTGTTGGATTAAAGCATCTCATTCCATTGGTGGAAAAGGATCACTGACACTTTACATAATAAATGTTTCCAGGATAGTAACTGTGGTCCCTGAAGCAAAGACCAGGAATAAAGGCTACTACCTGTTCCTATGTAGAGCACTTATCAACACCCGTGGCAAGAAACACTACACCCACTCACTTCCTCTCAGGCTCAGTCCTCTGGTCCTAAGAGGCTACTTTATCCGGGAGTTTTGTTGGAATGCAGGCTCCTAGAGGCATCATTTGCATTTCTACCCAATAACACATTCTCTTTTCACCCTTACCCTCCCAGCTGATGTGAAGATACTATTTAGGGCATCAGTTTTTTTTAAAGATAGGAAGGGAAGAAAATATTTTCATACTATTTAAGAGCATGAGTTCTGGGGCTTCCCTGGTGGCGCAGTGGTTGAGAGTCCGCCTGCCGATGCAGGGGAAACAGGTTCATGCCCCGGTCCGGGAAGATCCCACATGCTGTGGAGCGGCTGGGCCCGTGAGCTATGACCCCTGAGCCTGCGCGTCTGGAGCCTGTGCTCTGCAACGGGAGAGGCCACAACAGTGAGAGGTCCGCGTACCGCCAAAAAAAAAAAAAAAAAAAAAATCGCATGAGTTCTGGAGATATCTGGAAAATTAGTTAAGAAGCCTAGCCAGTTACTACACACCCAGTAGTAGCCTAGTCCTGTAGCCGGCCTTGAAGAATCAGGAAGGTAGTGTCCTCAAAAGGAACGCGGGCTCGGTCGGATGTTCAGTAAGGATCCCGGACCGGCACACTCAGTTTATAAGGTAATTCGTGTCTGCTATTGTTTAGACAAACGAGCCTGCATTTTCTTAGAGACCCTGTAATGGGGCCCCTGTGGTTCAAACTTAGGTGATCTGAGAAGAGCCTGGGCGCCTGTTTGGGGTCTGGGCTTCCGCCCCGCAGGACCGGTGATTAAATACTTACAACCTCCGGCCCGCGTGCTCCGGGCTCTCCCGCGAAGGGCTCTCGGGAGCCTCCTCCAAACCCCGCCTGGGGCCCTGCGGCGGACCCAGCTCCCCGCGCCACGCAGCGGGGTCCCGGGCCGGGCGGGAGGCGGCGGGGGCTCCGAACCGGGAGCCCTGCACCCCACTGCGAGTGTACATGGTCCAGAGCCCGCGGGGCCCGGGCCGCCGCCGCTGCGGGAAGGATGAGGGCCGAGCTGAGACGCTTCGCGGGTCTCGAGATGCGATTCCGAAGAGCGGGAGCGGCGGGTTTAGCAGCTGAGTTTCGATTCCTGCTACCACCCGCGGGCTGCCCCGCCCCCCAGGACTTCCCCGACCTTGCTCCTCCCTGGCGCCCTCTGACCTGATCGCAGATGACAGCGCCGGCCGCGCGCCCCGCCTGGGATGTTGAATGGAGCGCGCCTGGCCAGCTAGAGGTGAGTTGGTTTGAGGTCTCACAGCCACCTTAAAGGGTGAGAAAGTTATCTATGATCAATCACGGAGACCTCATGCAAGCAGGGAGTAGGGAGTAGCCACCAGGTAACTGAAATCCTGAAAGACAACTTAGCACTATTTAACAGGTCACCCTAATTTGAGGTTTCTGCAGGATATTTGAGACGGTGAACAATATATTAACCTTCAGATTCCAGAGATTAGGTCAATAATTAAAATTATCTAAACAAAATTTGGCCTTTTATCAGTTTTGACTGCTGTTTGGTTTTTGCCAAGTATTTTCTTTTTTTAAATTTTTAAAAAAATTTTATTTATTTATTATTATTATTTTGGCTGCCGTTGGGTCTTTGTTGCTGCGCGCGGGCTTTCTCTAGTTGCAGCAAGCAGGGGCTACTCTTTGTTGCGGTGCTCAGGCTTCTCATTGTGGTAGCTTTATCTTGTTGTGGAGCATGGGCTCTAGACGCGTGGGCTTCATTAGTTGCAGCACGCAGGCTCAGTAGTCGTGGCTCACGGGCTCTAGAGCACAGGCTTAGTAGTTGTGGCGCACAGGGCTTAGTTGCTCCGTGGCATGTGGGATCTTCCCAGACCGGGGCTGGAACCCGTGTCCCCTGCATTGGCAGGCGGATTCGTAACCACTGTGCCACCAGGGAAGCCCCTGCCAAGTACTTTCAAGTTAAAGGAAATGGAAAGTGAAATCAAAAGTGAAAGAAAAAGCAGAACTGGAGCAGCAAGCTGAGGGGAAGGCAGAGATGATTCTCTACACAGCCCTGTTAAGTGATTGATCAGACATTAAAGAAATTTTGATTAAATACCTGCTCTGTGCAAGACATTGGGCAGTAATTCAACTATGGTATGGGAATAGTTTAAAATATGGATTTGCAAGATTCTATAGGTCCGGGGGTGAGTCCCTGCATCCAATTTTTTAATAGCTCCTGGATGACTCTGATGTGTGCTGCGATGATGACCACTGTCCTTTGTGTAGCTGGCTACCCAAAGATAAAAGAAGACTCTTCCCTCACCCAACTGCTACTCTAGAAGACACGTAAACAAACGTTAATGCCACCATGGGATAAGCGAAATAACAAGATGTGTAAGGCTATTGGATGTTCAGGGAAAGTAGGAATTAGCCCTCCGAATAATTCAAAGAAAAGGGACATTTGAGAATGACCCACAAAAGTCAAGGAGTTCACCAAGAAGAAGGAGGCACAATGCTGGAGGCTTGTGGCTTACACTGACAAGGTGTGTACCTACTCCAGGTGGGGGCGGGATGGCTGGAACACCCCAACCTGTAGTCATCAAGCCACTTAGGAGTTCGATTGTTTTGCTTATATTACTGGTGCTTAGAAAATAAAGACAAACACATGTTTGATAGCTAGTGAAAGATTTCAATGAATGGTGGGCAGTGTGTGGAGTAGGACAGGAGAGGAGAAGGTAAAGGCAAGGGACTTGTTAGGGAAGGAGGTCAGGGTTTCTATGCCACCTGCAGCGTTAGAGGTCTGTCAAGTAGACCACCGGTTCTCAAATGTCAGAGCCCATCAGAACCACCTGGAGGGTGTATTGAAACAGACATCTGGAGCTAACCCTTGTGTTTCTGATTCAGTAGGTCTGGGGTGGGACCCTGTGGGGTATTGTGAGGAGTAAAGAGTTAATCTACATCAGTTGTTCTCAAATGGAGTTGACTTTGCCTCCAGCTGATATTTGGCAACACCTGGAGATCATTTTTATTGTGAAGCCTGGAAGCGGGTGGAAGTGGGGCTATTGGCATCTAGTGGAGGCCAGGGATAATGCTAAACACCTTACAGGGCAGCCCCTCACACAGAGAATCATCCTGCCCCAAACGTCAGTAGATCAGGTTAAAAAATCCTGACCTACACAATATGTCTAGTTAAGAACCCCAGTAATTTAATGGTTGCTGTTTTTATGGTGACCTTAAGGTTTTAGCTTTGTAAAATGGGTAGGTGGCACAACCATTCATCATGAATCAGGAGGAAGGTGAGGGTTTGAGAACATTTGGGTTGGAGGTGACTGCAGGGTGAGAAATGCAAACAATGGATCTGGGTGGCCTTTCTGGAGGTGATCTTCAGAATCTCTTCTGCTGGGAAAATACCACAGAAACTTCTTTTTTCAGAAGAGAAAGTAGTTGTTTTGGTGGTTGCATTAAATTCAAATTTTGAGTAGGGGAAAGCCCATTAGGGGAAAACCAGTTCTGTTAAAGGAGCTGGTAATAGTAATACTGACTTCAGGAATGCATTTAGTTGACCATATTTATTTTACAACACAACCATGTAACACACCCACGTTTCAAACATGAGATAGAAATAGAAGATAATGGGCAAAATCTAAATTGCTTATTCTGTTCACTTCTCACTTTGCTACATTCTCAAAGTGCTTTTAAAAATGTGAGTATGTTTTCTAAAATGTGAATAGCAATAGACATCTAAAAGCTTCTTCAGGGTGCTCAACAGTGAGTCATCCATGAAACTACACACAGAGAAAACTACGAGAACTAATCAATGAATTTGGTAAAGTAGCAGGATACAAAATTCATGCACAGAAATCTCCTGCATTCTGATACACTAAAGACGAAAAATCTGAAAGAGAAATTAAGGCAACACTCCCATTCACCATTGAAACAAAAAGAATAAAATACCTAGGAATAAACCTACCTAAGGAGACAAAAGACCTGTATGCAGAAAACGATGACACTGATGGAAGAAATTAAAGATGATACAAACAGATGGAGAGATATATCATGTTCTTGGATTGGAAGAATCAACGTTGTGAAAACGACTATACTACCCAAAGCAATCTACAGATTCAATGCAATCCCTATCAAACTACCATTGGCATTTTTCACAGAACTAGAACAAAAAATTGCACAATTTGTATGGAAACACAAAAGACCCCGAATAGCCAAAACAATCTTGAGAAAGAAAAACGGAGCTGAAGGAATCAGGCTACTGGACTTCAAACTATACTACAAAGCTACAGTAATCAAGACAGTATGGTAGTGGCACAAAAACAGAAATATAGATCAGTGGAACAGGATAGAAAGCCAGAGATAAACCCACGCACATATGGTCACCTTACTTTTGATAAAGGAGGCAAGAATATACAATGGAGAAAAGACAGCCTCTTCAATAAGTGGTGCTGGGAAAACTGGACAGCTACATGTAAAAGAATGAAATTAGAACACTCTGTAACACCATACACAAAAATAAACTCAAAATGGATTAAAGACCTGAATGTCAGACCAGACACTATCAAACTCTTAGAGGAAAACGTAGGCAGGACACTCTATGACCTAAATCACAGTAAGATCCTCTTTGACCCACCTCCTAGAGATATAGAAATAAAAACAAAAATAAACAAACGGGACCTAATGAAACTTCAAAGCTTTTGCACAGCAAAGGAAACCATAAACAAGACGAAAAGACAACCCTCAGAATGGAAGAAAATATTTGCAAATGAAGCAACTGACAAAGGATTAATCTCCAAAATTGACAAACAGGTCATGCAGCTCAGTTCAAAAAAACAAAAAACCCAATCCAAAAATGGGCAGAAAACCTAAATAGACATTTCTCCGAAGAAGATATACAGATTGCCAACAAACACATGAAAGGATGCTCAACATCGCTAATCATTAGAGAAATGCAAATCAAAACTACAATGAGGTATCACCTCACACCAGTCAGAATGGCCATCATCAAAAAACCTACAAACAATAGATCCTGGAGAGGGTATGGAGAAAAGGGAACCCTCTTGCACTTTTGGTGGGAATGTAAATTGATACAGCCACTATGGAGAACAGTATGGAGGTTCCTTAAAAAACTAAAGATAGAACTACCATACGACTGAGCAATCCCACTACTGAGCATATACCCTGGGAATACTGTAATTCAAAAAGAATCATGTACCACGTTCATTGCAGTGCTATATACAATAGCCAGGACATGGAAGCAACCTAAGTGTCCATTGACAGATGAATGGATAAAGATGTGGCACATATATACAGTGGAATATTACTCAGCCATAAAAAGAAATGAAACTGAGTTATTTGTAGTGAGGTGGATGGACCTACAAACTGTCATACAGAGTGAAGTAAGTCAGAAGGAGAAAAACAAATGCCGTATGCTAACACATATACATGGAATCTAAAAAGAAAAAAAAAGTGGTTCTGAAGAACGTAGGGGCAGGACAGGAATAAAGATGCAGACGTAGAGAATGGACTTGAGGACACAGGGAGGGGGAAGGGTAAGCTGGGACGAAGTGAAAGAGTGGCATGGACATATATACACTACCAAATGTAAAATAGATAGCTAGTGGGAAGCAGCCACATAGCACAGGGAGATCAGCTTGGTGCTTTGTGACCACCTAGAGGGGTGGGATAGGGCGGGTGGGAGGGAGATGCAAGAGGGAGGAGATATGGGGCTATATGTACATGTATAGCTGATTCACTTTGTTATAAAGCAGAAACTAACACACATTGTAGAGCAATTATACTCCAATAAAGATGTTAAAAAAATAAAAGAGTGAGTCTTCTACTGGCTTATCACCCATTCTCTCACCTTATGTGTGTGCATTTGTATGAGAAGATGGTCTGGCCTTTACATGGGTTATCCTGAGGTGTGCGCCTCTAGCAATGCTGGTGGAGAGAAGCAGGGAGAGTAGGGAAGGTTCTGGATCCCCATCACTGTTTCCACCCTAGTACTTTAGCCATTATCTCTTCTATACAGTGGAGTGCTACCTGATTTTTGTTTGAAGCAAGAGTTCCAAGGCTTTAAAAGTTTGTAACACCACTATATTAGACAATTGCCTATATGTTTTAAGGGACCTGGGGAACACGTGAAGTCTAGTGAGATTGTTAAATTGCCTGAAATTTGGCCAATTAGAGATTTGTTTAGGAAATGATTTTCTTTTAAAATAGAACTGCCTCTGGGAAATAATCATTTGTTCTTTCCTTTAGGTAAAGGAGTTTAATCTGAGCAAAAGACATTTTGGTTGGGGAAGAGGGAAGCTGACTGAAAAAAGGAGGATTTCAAAAGCTGTACAAAAGAAAATGCTGTAAAATGAGACATTGTCGGGAAATAGGAATTCAGGCCTCAGTGAGCAATTTTAGCTATAGCCCAATGAGCAAAAATTACATCAAAAAGAATCTTCACCTACCTGGTCTAATGCTAACATCCAAGTGTGTCTTTATTTTCTGAGGAAATAAATAGGAATATATATCTGATTTTTAAATCGGTTGCCTTAGATTATTCCTTCATTAGTGTGAATAAATGTATATAATTAGAGACACATAGACTTGGCTTTTTCTTGTTAAGTGTCCCGTGAAAACAGTCTGAAAACTCTAAAAAGTCTTGCTTCCTTAAATTTGATTCTGCAGTAGAAAGCTAGATTAATCCAATAGATGTAGGACAGCAGTTATTCTAAAGCTTTTTTTTCCTCTTCTAACCAAGGAGCTATGTGAAACACCTAATACTTGGCATCTCCTCATTTTAAGTGTGTGTGTGTGTGTGTGTGTGTGTGTGTGAGTGAGTGAGCATATTTCTATCATGACAATTTCATATTCTTTAGAAATTCTTCAAATTTGTAACATAAAATCAGGAATGCTGCAGTAATAAGTCACCTTAAGTTCATGTAAGAAATATTTATTGAATTATAAGTATATGCCATCTACTCTGTCAGACCCGGGCACTACAGTGGGGAACAAACAGAACCTTGTTATTCTAGCTCCATGTTTAAGATTATCTAACTACCACCTATTTTAGGAAACAGAAATTTAGAGAGGTAAAGTGACTTGTCAGCATTATGTAACAAAGCTATGGCAGAACCAGAACTTGAATTTAGGTCTTCTGAATCCAAGTCTAGCTTTTTACATTTTGAAAGGTGGTTGTGACAAAATATGTTTTTTGACAAAATTCGGAATTTGGAACGTTTCTCAATTGTTATAATTTTCCCAAAGAGCAGCTGTATATTATTTTCCAAAGCAGTTGTGTCAAAGTTTCTAAACCTATCAGAATCTACATTCATAAAAGCCTTAACGTGCCAATATGCGATCCCATAATTACATGATCAAACTACCTATACGACAGTACTTTATATAACATGTCAAATTTTCATGAATAGCAAACATGCTAATTTTGGTTCAAATTCCTTTTCTTTAACAGTGTTAAAATAGTTAGCTTTATAGTGTATCACAAAGAATTCTACTTAAAAATGGAAAGATGTACATTTGTTCCCTCTATTTTTCTGACGACAGTGTGTCCTGTCACTTGGGAAAATAAGGAATATAGAAATGTTTTCCGTAATATTTCTTATCTTCTGGAAGGTGGCTGAATTGAGTTGTTTGTAAATTCAAATCTGAGGAATATGTAGTTGCTTCCGTCTCTGGGTTCGAACCCTGTGTAGTAGCCTTCACAAGGCCTCTACTGGCTGCAGGGAGAAAGGAATCTCCTTTAACTTTGGAAAAACTTCAGAAGACTCAAGTCAGTGGCTTGGGGGAGAGATTCCCCTGAACAGGTTCTTTACCTATGATGAATGGTGAATCAAAGAGAAACTCTCTAGAGCACTATTTTTTATCCAATTACTGTGCCTTTTCCAAAAGTGCCCCCTCTTAGGGAACTCCTAACTGTTCTGATGTTTTAACTCTAAGCCAACTCTGTTGTGAGCATTCACAGTCCTTTGTAAATATCACTAGGTCATTAAGAGAGTGTGTGGTGCTGGGAGGCGGGCTGGCGGGCTGGGGAAAGCAAAAGACCTGCCCCTGAGACCTGGCAGTGCCATTTAAGAGTTTTTTGACCTCAGGCAACCACTAAAACGCTCTGAACTTTGGTTGCTTCATTTGTAAGATGGAAATATTAATCATAATACCACCTGTCCAATCTACTTTTAGGGGGTTGTGAGAGCCAAATGAGATAACATATGTGAAAGTGGTTCATAAATTACACCTTGATGATGTATAAATGGAAGTTATTTTTTTTTGAGCTGTCAACGCAAGAGGTTTATATATGTTTTCTAATAATACTTAAATTTGTCAAAGAGTTCTTAACTTCAGTTCCAGCAGCTCTTGGCTTGCAATTGCTAAAACGTTACAGAGCTATATCCTTAGTGTGTTTTATCTTGAAATCTCTTTCAGAATAGAAATAAAGCAGTATATAGTTTTACCTACCAACGTATAAATGCCTGGCACAGAAGTACAGTCCCCAGTGAAACTGGAACTCTTTTGGCATAACTGGAAGGCACTGAGCACTTCATAGACATTTTGTGACACTGTTCCATCTCTAATCCCTTCTGGAATCTGACAAGAGTTCCATTTCTATGGATAAGACCTAGGGTTCTCCTATCTGACTTGACTTGGAGAAGGAGTCATATTAGAAATTCCCATGGCCTTTCATTACTTCCAGGAGTGTGATTTGGGGTTGGGATCCCCATAGGCACACCACACAGGTTGAAGTTCAAGCCTCTTCTGAGTGGTCGTCAGCAGCTCACCAACTATATGGCTCCATTCCTTGAGGTACCAGTAAAACGGTTAAGGTAATGAAGTTACATGCAGCCCAAGGAAAGGGAGTGATTCCTATGTTATCTACCAAGGGTTTGCTGTTCAAACTCTAGTCTGTCAGATGGATCTGTGTTTAGATCTTGGCTCCACCACTTACAACTGACAGGCTTTGGGTGAATTACTGAACATCCAGGGCCTCAGTTTCTTCAAGTGTAAAATGGGAATACGAGTCATAAGACCAACTGAATACTGTTGCTGTATACATTAGGTAAGTACAAAGTGCTTAGTACCATGTATCCAACCTAGTGTAATCAATAAATAAATGCAGTGATCATTATTATTTAAACTCAAAAACTATTGAAGTTTTTGTGCTTATTCAAGTATATTGCGAGCTGGGCAAAATACTTGAATAAGCGCTTTACACGCAAAAAAAAAAGATATCCAAATAGCTAATAAATGTATGAAAAGGGGCTCCACTTCATTCGTCTTGGGGAAAATGCAAATTGAAATTACAATGAGATACCTCCACGCACTCAACAGAAGGGCTAAAATTACAAAGAAAAACTACTGTGAGCAAGGATGTGAAACAACTAAACCTCTTGTGCTCTTCTAATGGGCTTGTAAATTACAGACAACCTGTCTGGAAAACTGTTGGCAGAATCTTCTAAGGCTGAATATTTTCATATCCAGCCAGTCCACTGTACATGTGTTCACCAAGTCATGTGTAAGAATGTTCATATGAGTATCTTTCATGGGAGTGGAAAACTAGAAACTGCTACGTCTATCAACAAAAGATTCAAAAATTGTGGTAAATTCCTACAGTGTACTGCCACTATGTAATAGGGGCTCCATATTTGTTATTGTCTAGATACTAGTTAACCATTATCTTACTTCCTCAGGCTATTGCAGGCATCATTGTATTTCTATCTAGTCCCCCCTCACTCGTGTAACTTAGATTGATTAAACTTTAGGTTCAGCTGCAATAGTAGAGACTCAAATTAGCTGTGGCTTAAATAGCTTAGAAATTTGCTCTTAGGTACCAGTCCTGGCATATGCAGGCCAGGGCTAGTAAGTGACTCTATGATGTCAAGGGTCCAGGCTTCTATTGTGTTGCTCTGCCTTCTCTAGTGTGTTTCTCTCATCTGTATGTGATGCATAAATGAGCCAGCCAGTGATGAGAGAGAAAAGGAAACTGGACGAAAAGTCCATTCCTTTTAAGTGTACACCCTAGAGATTGCACTTGTCACTTTTGCTCATACTTTCCTGGACAAAATTTAGTTACATGGCCAAACCTAGTTATAACAGAAGCCAAGATATACCCTAAGAAAACCATAATTCAAAAAGAGTCATGTACCACAGTGTTCATTGCAGCTCTATTTACAATAGCCAGGACATGGAAGCAACCTAAGTGTCCATCGACAGATGAATGGGTAAAGAAGATGTGGCACATATATACAATGGAATATTACTCAGCCATAAAAAGAAACGAAATTGAGTTATTTGTAGTGAGGTGGATGGACCTAGAGTCTATCATACAGAGTGAATTAAGTCAGAAAGAGAAAAACAAATACCATATGCTAACACCTATATATAGAATCTAAAAAAAAAAAAAAGTTCTGAAGAACGTAGGGGCAGGACAGGAATAAAGATGCAGACGTAGAGAATGGACTTGAGGACACGGGGAGGGGGAAGGGTAAACTGGGACGAAGTGAGAGAATGGCACTGACATATATACACTACCAAATGTAAAATAGATAGCTAGTGGGAAGCAGCCGCATAGCACAGGGAGATCAGCTCGGTGCTTTGTGACCACCTAGAGGGATGGGATACGGAGGGTGGGAGGGAGACACAAGAGGGAGGGGATATGGGGATATATATATACACGTATAGCTGATTCACTTTGTTATACAGCAGAAACTAACACAGCAATGTAAAGCAATTATACTCCAATAAAGATGTTAAAAAAAAATTACAAAGGGAAGAAGACTCCGATGGAGGATCTTGGCAGACACCACCTTGTCATCAAAATTAACATCACTAGTAACCATAAAAATAGAAATTGTATGCTCTTTTATAGTTATCAGTGAGAAGAAAACAGTTTCAATTCTGCAATATGCACGACCATCGTGAAGAAAAACTGGACCAATCCAAACGGAGGGACATTCTCCAAAATAACTGGCCTGTGATCTTCAAGTTTCAAGATGATAAAAGCCAAGGAAGGGGTGAGAAAATGTCCCAAGTTCAATGAGTCTGAAGAGAGGTGACAGCTAAATGCAATATTTAACTCCAAATTGGATCTTTGACTCTAAAGGATATTATTTGGATACTTTGTGAAAACTGAATGGGATGTGAGAGATGAATTTGATATGAAGATTTTGATGGTTGTATAGTAAGTATGTAGGTGAATTCTCTGTTCCGAAAGAGTTCATGTGATTAGCTTAGACCACTCAGATAATTTCTCTATCTTAAGGTCGAGTTAAGTAACCTTGACTATATCTGCAAAATCCCTTTGGCTGTAAAACAACACAATCATGGGAGTAACACCAGGGGGCAAAGATAGTGGGGGTCATTTTAGAATTTTGCCCATCACAAGATGGAAGAGAGAGATGTATTTGAGTCTTCTGTCAAACAATATATGTAAAGAAAGGAAGGTGAAAATCTGCTTCTCAGATTCATGAAATAGGCATTGGGAAATTCTGGACTATGGCCTTTGAGACATCTTCAGCAGTGAAATTCTTTGATTTGTCTTTATGAGGCTGTAAGGGCATGCATAGTATGTTTCTGATGTACTGTTGCGTTCCCAGCACTTAGCTTAAGGACTGGCACATAGTAGATGCTCAGAGATGTTGAGGGGGGCTTCCCTGGTGGCGCAGTGGTTGAGAGTACGCCTGCCGATGCAGGGGACACGGGTTCGTGCCCCGGTCCGTGAAGATCCCACATGCCGCGGAGCGCTGGGCCCATGAGCCATGGCCGCTGAGCCTGTGCGTCCGGAGCCTGTGCTCCACAACGGGAGAGGCCACAGCAGTGGGAGGCCCGCGTACCGCAAAAAAAAAAAAAAAAAAAAAAAGCCCTGCCGTAATGAAGCTTTCATTCTAGATGGACAGCTAACAAAAATAAGATATGCAGTGTGTTAAATATTGTTAAATACTATGGTAGTCAGATTTCAAGATGGCCTGCAGTAATTCTTGCATCCTACCCCAAGACTGGGATAAAATGTAATGTAGCAGTAGGCAATTGATAGAGATTTTAGTACATGGAAGTGTGGTGCTGTTTTAAAAAAACCCTGAAAATATGGGCTTGGTTTTGGAACAGAGAGCAGGAGCTGACAGGACTTTGCAGAAAAAGATAGTGAAGTTTAGAACCGTTGAAGAGACTGTTAGTTGAAGCCTGTTCGCCTATGAGGAGGCTGCCAGTGAAAGATGAGGGAAATGTTATCAGGAACTGGGATCTTTGTTATGCGGTGATAGGTAGCTTAGCAACATTGTTACCTACAGTAATGTGGACAGTAGAAAATGTACCTAATAAACTGAGTGAGCTAGCTAAGGAGATTTCCAGGCAGAAAGTTGAAGATCCTGCCTAGTTTATTCTTGCTGCTTATAGTAAGATGTGAGAGGAGCGAGATTACCCAAATGAAGGATTATTAAACAAAAGGAGCCAGGACTTGCTGGTTTTTCAAAGTGCCCTCTCAAATGGCTAAAGAGGAAGCTGAGAGTGGCTGTCAATTCTTTTGTTAAGACATCAGAATGATCTAAGGTAATAAACACCTCAAGGGAATTATTCAGTCACACACACACACACACACACACACACTGGGCTACTACTGTGTGTCAAACACTGTGAGGCACTGTGTTTGTTCCTGTGTTGCATTAGTTCCAAAATCAGGCTTCAAATCGAATTCCCCTGTCTACTGCTCTCTACGCTCTCTAGCTCTGTTTGATCATATTGGGGTATTTTAATATTTATTTATTTATTTAGGCTGTGCCGAGTCAGCTGTAGCTCGTGGGGTCTTTAGTTGCGGCATGTGGCATCTTTTAGTTGTGGCATGAGGACTCTTAGTTGCAGCATGTGAGATCTAGCTCCCTGACCAGGGATCAAAACCCAGGCCCGCTGCATTGGGAACGTGATACCCACTGGACCACCAGGGAAGTCCCATATTGGGTATTTTAAAGGAGATACTATCCAGCAAGGAAATGAGGATTAAAGGTATTGTCTTAGTCCATTCAGGCTGCTATAACAAAATACCACACACCGGGTGGCTTATAAACAACAGAAATTTATTTATTTATTATTTTTTGAATTTTATTTTATTTATTTTTTTATACAGCATGTTCTTATTAGTTATCTATTTTATACATGTTAGTGTATGTATGTCAATCCCAATCTCCCAATTCATCCCACCACCACCACTACCCCCGCCACTTTCCCCCCTTGGTGTCCATACGTTGGTTCTCTACATCTGTGTCTCTATTTCTGCCTTGCAGACCAACATTAGAAATGTATTGCTCAAAGTTCTGGAGGATGGAAGTCTGAGATCAGGACACCAGCACAGTTGGGTGAGGACCTTCGTCTGGGTCACAGGCTTTTTGTTGTAACCTCACACAGCAGATTGAGCTAAGGTGTTCTGAGGAATCTCTTTTATAAAGGCACTAATCCCATTCATGAGGGCTCCACCCTTGTTACCTAATCACCTCCGAAAGGCCCTACCTCCTAATAACCATCACCTTTGGGGGTTAAGATTTAAACATGAATCTGGGGTGGGGGACACAAACATTCAAACCAAAGCAAATACACTGACATCACTTGCAAGTTTCCTGCAGGTAAGTGAATGAAAGATATATACATAGAAAAATGACACATTTTTCTTACATGTACATTGCAACACATTCTCATTTATCTCTTTCAGTGGCTCTTTTAGAATATTTAAGTCCAGAAAATCATGTATATAAGATGCTGATGTTAATAGCAAGCAAACAAAAGGTTTGTATTAGTTTCCTAGGACTGCCATAACAAAATGGCAGAGCAGGTTCCTTCTGGGGATTCTGAGGGAGAATCTGTTCCATGTTTGTCATCTAGCTTCTGGTGTTTGTTAGAAATCCTTGGCGTCTCTTGGCTTATAGCTGCCAAACTTCAATCTCTGCCTCTGCCATCACTTGGCCTTCATTCTTGTGTGTCCTTATGTCTCCAAATCTTTCTCTCCCTGTAAGGACACTGGTCATTATATTTAAGGCCCACCTTAATCCAATATGACCTCACTTTAACCTGATTACCTCTGCAAAGGCCCCATTTCCAAATAATGTCATATTCACATGTACAGATTTAGGTCTTCAACATATCTCTTTGGGGGACACAATTCAACTCACAACAGGGTTAAAAAAATTTTTTTTGCTAACTGAGGGTAAGTTGTAGACTTATAGCCCCATTACACCTAAATACCTCAGTGTGCATTTCCTAAAACTAAAGACACTCTTCTACATAACCATAGTATACTCATAAAAATCAAGATATTAACATTGATACATACTACTATCTAAGCCACAAGATTCCATGCAGATTTTGCTAGCTGTCCCCAAGAGTCCTTCATAACAAAACAGACAAAAAGCAGTCTTCTTTCCTCCTTTTCCTTTTTCGTCTTTATTATCCAGGATCCAATCTAGGACCTTTTAGTTGTCCTGTCTCGGATCTTTCTCAAGCTGGAAATGTTCCCAATTTTTCCTTGTCTCTAATGACCTTGACATTTTTGAAGAGTGCAGGCCAGTAACTTTGCTGTGCTCTTTGCAAAGGTTTGTCTGATGTCACCTCAAGAATTAAATAAAACTACGCATTTTGGCAGGAATACCACAGCAGAGATGCTCTGTTTTTCTCAGTGTATCATATTAGGAAACACATGATGGCAGTATGTCCCATTATTGACAACGCTAACTATCATTGCTTGGTTAAGATGGTACATGCTGGGTTTCTCAGCTGTATAGCTAATGAATAATTAATAAGTAACTGATATGCAATCTATGAAGAAATACTTTGAGACTATGTAAATATCCTATTCCTCATCAAGTTTTTACCCAGTGGTCTGATCATCCATTGATGTTTCCTGCCTGAATCATTTATGACTGCAACATAGTTATTTCTAATTCCATCATTCCTTCAACATTTATTGGGTGACATTTCACCTTAAGGAAGAGCTGTCTCTTTTCCCCTATGTATTCATTTATACAAATATGGACTCATGGATATTTATTTGTTCAATGGGTTATAATCCATTACTTTCATTTATTTTGTCATGTTTGGCCAGTGTGAGCCCCTTCGTGCTAGCCCCTCTCTCCTTTTGACATGTCCTATCATTTTTTGAGCACTTCCTTACTTTCTGGTTTAAGATGTTTCAGGCTTATCTCATACTTTTCCTTCTGAGAAATTATCCATTCCTCCAAAGAGATCTGTTTCCTTTTTGTGGGGAATGGTACTTAGGAACCAACACTGGGTGCAAGTTGTGCTCATTTTTCCTGAGATATCATTGCTTCTAGGCTCTTTCAGAAGACATAAATAGGAAATATACATATCACATATCTCTATTTTTATATCTATTGATATAGATGTTTATTGACCCATTGATAAATAGATAGTATTGTTGCAATAATTTTCTAGACCCAGACAGAGCTGTCCGGGGTGCCATGTCAGCAAACCAAAACTTAGATAACTTTCATGTCCCTGTAAGTGCTCTGCTTGACCAGAAATGCAGTATATCCAGTTGCCAATCCCCACACTCCAAGCCAACTCTGGGCTCTATACTTATTTCTTTGTTCCTTCTCACCCCTAGCAAGATTGACTCTGTGGCCCCAGGCAGCCAGATATTTTCTATTTTTCTCTTCCTTGCTCTTTATTCTACAGAAGCTTCCTGGCTCCCACCCCATTTTGCAGTTCTCCAAACAGAGACTGTCCACTTCATGAAGTGTTAAATAAAGTTTGTTCATATGATCTAAATTGTCTTCTTTAATCATTTTTTTTAACAGTATAGTAGACAGAATTCTGGGGTAGCCTCCCTAAGATTCTTGTCTCTCATTTATTCAATCAAACATTAATGTAGGTACTGCTGTGAAGGGATTTTACAGATATAATTATAGTCTTATGTCATTTGACCTTATGATTATTCAGGTAAGCCTGGCCTATTCAGGTGAGTCCTTTAGAAGAGGAGATTTTCTCCAGATGGAATAAGGGAAGTCAGAGATTTGAAGCACAAGAGGTTTGAACATACTGTTGCTGGCTTGAACATGGTGGTAAAACATGCTGAAGGATGCAGGTGACCTCAAGTAGCTGAGGATGGTTCTGGCTGACAGCCAGAAAGAAAACAGGGACCTCAGTCCTACAACTACAAGCAACTAAAGTCTACCAACGACGCGAATGAAGCAGATCTTTTTCCCAGAGCGTAGATAAGAGCCCAGCCTGATGACACCTAGATTTTGGTCTTGTGATACCCTGAGCGTAGAACCCAGCCAAGCCCTCTTGGATTTCTGACCTACAGAACTATGAGCTGATAAATAGATGTTGTTCTGGACACTAAGTTTGAGGTAATTTGTTACAGCAGCAATAGGAAACTAACACAGTTAGACATTGATATAAATGTAAAACTATGAGTTTATACTAATTCCAATCAAATACCACAGGATTTTTTAAATCTTCCCTTTCTCAGATCTGTACCTTCAAAAATTAATAACCTGATTTCCCTTATCTTTGAGACATTTACTTATTTGCTCAATCTACTCCATATAACCAAACTCTTCGCCATGTGGGTCATCTCCTCAGCCTCACAGCACTCAGGGGTTGCATTGGTTGAGTTCCCATCACCCCTGACCCCATCACACACACTAAACCCAGACCTCACCATCCATCATGGCTATGCCAAACAAGTTACCCCCAGACTATGGCTCCCCCCAGTCTAGAAAAGTTATGTTTAAACACATTTTATTTTTTTAGCATCATTTTAGAGACTAGTTCTTCTCTCTTAAAAAACTGTGGCTATGTACCACTTCCTGCTCTAACGGTGTTATTGCTGCCGTCAACAGGAAACAACACTTAACTGAGTACCACTATACTCACCATTGTGTGAGACATTCTGAAACAATTCTAGATGAATATAAATGCAATGCCTGCATTACCCGAAAAACTGGGATTACCTCTTGGTGGATGTCGAGCCAAAAGACACAACCAAGGCAAAAAGCAGGAGAAGGAAGTATTTATCATTAATTGTAGCAAGTAAAGAAAACACCAGGAATCTTTCCCAAAGCAGTGTCTCCCCAAACAGAAAAATTGGGGATGTTTTAAGCCAAGGGCACATGTATTCATGAAAGGACTTGGGTGGTGAGGAATTCGGCATAGAATTGGGCAAAGGCCGACAGAATCCAAGCTTTAGTTGATTGAAGTCATGAGGGTCAACAGCATCGTTCCATCCTCCACCCGAATGGGGGCCTTAGTTCCTGCAGAACTCAAAGACATCAGATTGTTGTGTATATCCTAGGGCTCTGTTATATCACTGAAATATTGTTTCTTGACTACTTTTCCTTTCCTGCTTGCCCTCACTTCCCTTAAGATCATTAGGTACTGAGACCAACTCAAAGGCAAGCATTGTGGCCAGGCTTAGATCTCACAAAAGGGCTTAGGCCAAAATGACTTCTCTTCTGTCAAGAAAGCCATGCCTGGTTCTCTTTCTCCGGGGACCCCTTACCCTATCTGCTTACACCTGCTTTCCGACCACCATTTATGATAGAGTAAGGATGGAAGAATTACAGCCCTAAATTGATAGCTGAACTTATACTTTGCTTAACATTCTTCTTCAAAATATGATAGACTCTCTTAATCAGTTTTGAGGGTTTTTTTTTAACAAACAGCCTGTTAGGGAGGAAGAAATTTTCTTCTACCCTTCTAGGTTCTTCTAGCTGGTCTAAGAATTAAGTTGACATGAAAGAGGTTAACAGGAGAAAATAAAACAAAGCTTAATAACATGTACACATAGGAGAGGCTAAAGAAAACTGAATAACTTGTCAAAATGACCGAAGTCCTCACCTTAAATATCATCCTCAGCTAAAGACAAAAGAAAATGTAGGACTTCCCTGGTGGCACAGTGGTTAAGCATCCTCCTGCCAATGCAGGGGACACAGGTTCGAGCTCTGGTCCGGGAAGATCCCACATGCCACAGAGCAACTAAGCCTGTGTGCCACAACTACTGAGCCTGCGTTCTAGAACCTGCAAGCCAGAACTACTGAGCCGCGTGCTGCAACTACTGAAGCCCGTGCACCTAGAGCCCATGCTCCACAACAAGAGAAGCCACTGCAATGAGAAGCCCGCGCACTGCAACAAAGAGTAGCCCCTGCTCGACGCAACCAGAGAAAAGCTGTGCGCAGCGACAAAGACCCAACGCAGCCAAAAATAAATAAATAAATAAATTTATTAAAAAAGAATACGTAGAGAGTGGGGATAGTCAGTTGTGGGAGGTTACCAGGAAAAGCACAGTAAACAAGGGTGATTTTGATGCAGGTTTAAGTCATTTCCTTCCCCACTAATAAGACCTCCCAGAGATTTGAGCATCTTTCTCTTCCTGGTATGGAGGCAGACACCCTTTCAAATGGAGATTTCTCTTCCAAATGTAAATATCTCTCGCAAAATGGTACCACCTACTTGGTTTTCAGAGTTTTTCCCATGTCTACTCTTAGAAAATGACCAGCTTAAAATATTTAATATCCCAAAGAGACATATTTTGGGGTGGCAAATTCTGCTCCCCTACAAGCTCATGTGCTTATTAGTGAAAGGAAAAACACAGTCCTGTTTCTCCTTTGCCACTCACACGGATGTTGACCTAAAGACATACAACATAAGAGATGTGAGTTTGTCAACAAAAAATTAATCAATAGTTGACATAAGGAAGAAAATGGAAAATTTTATTTGTGACAACCTGAGGATTATAACCCGGGAGACAAAGTCTTTCAGAAAGCTCTGAGGACTCCACCCCACCCCCAGTTAGAGCTCAAAACAGTTATACAAGTTTTTGAGACAAAGGGTTAAATGAGGTATTATTAACAGTTCACACAATTCAGATCTACACTACAAAGTGAGTGGTGGGTCATGGGGTCATCATGGCCCTTTACAAGATTAAGAAGGAATGTTATCTCCTGAGGAGGTTTAGTTAATGCAGTTACACAATACACATGAAAGGGGATGGAAGAGGCACAACTTTTAGGTTTAAAATGTTCTTGTCTTGCATAAAATATGAATTTTATTTCATCAAGTTTTTTTCAGCGTCCTGCGGAAGACTATAGTCAAGAGACAGCCACTGTTAGCGTTGAGGGAACTCCTCCAAAGAGGTAGAGAAGCTGTAACCAAAAGTGGGTCTGGCTGCTCACCCCTCAAAAGCCAATAAAGGGGCAAGGTTTGTGAAAAGGAAAATTTGTTTTATTTCAGATGCCGGCAATGGGGGTGGGGGAGGGGAGGGGGGATGGACTCCTGTCCAAAGGTCAATTACCCCACCCCACCCCAATAATCAGCATGCAAGAGCTTTTATAGACAGGAGGAGGGGGCTCCATGCAGAAACAGCACAGCCAGCTCTGACAGTCACCTTGATGTTGGTCACGCGGTGGTCTGACCAGCACCATCTTGATTGTTCTAGGTACAGTTAACCTTCAGTTCCAGGGTCGGTTTGTGCCCATTTCCTTGAGGCCAATTCTTGGAATTGTGGCAGCTTATGTCATGGCTACAGTCCGGTCATCATGTAGTTAACTTCTTTCACCTGATGGGGGTTTCGGTATCTATAAGACGGCTCACAGCTCAGAATGTTACCTATAACCCATGAAGAGGAACTAAACGTCTTTGACTATGCTTAATGACTAAACTATTATTATTTAGTCTTGTTGGACTGTTCTCCTTTGTTTCTGCAGTTTCTCATTTCCCTGATTAAACTTATTCTTTGGCTACAGTTTTTCCACAGACAAAGGCAGGCAGAGGACATTGCGGGGAAGGACCACAGGGTCCTGCTCCTTTTCAAAGCCAGTTTATATATGATTTTTTGGCTAGGAAATACATGCAATCAAACATACATCTTGGTAAAAAGATAACTGCTAATCACAAAGAACAGCTAACTCAAGTTAACGATTTTAATGCTTTTCTGTATATGGGAAGATGTGAGAGTCTGAGGTCATTAAAATTCTTCTTGTGATATACATCTAACTATCTAAGGTGCCTGCTTGTCCAAAGCAGAGTGCCTCATCTTGTCTTAATTTCCTCTCTGAGTGCACCGTCCCTCTACTTAACCGTTGTAGAACTGGGTGGTGAGCAACACTGTTTGTTTATCTTTGTTCACACAGAATACATCACTTCTGACACTTCCGGCCACCAATTGTGTGTGTGTGTGTGTTTGAGAGAGAGAGAGAGAGAGAGAGAAGGGTTTCCCCACACCAAACAATTCCATGACACCAGCTAGGTATCCTACAGTTAAATTCAGTTCTTACACTACCTGGTGATAGGGTGAGATCTCACAGGATAAGGGCTTAGTCCCGCAAGACTGTACCGACAGCCCCCGGACGCAAGTTCAGGTGACCTTTGCTTCTGACTGATTGGCTATAAATTGGGGGTTCCCACAACCCTCTCTATGGGTTTGATTTATTTGCTAGAGAGACTCACAGAACTCAGAGAAACACTTATGTTAACCAGTTTATTATAAAGGATATTACAACTGATACAGATGAACAGCCAGATGAAGAGGTGGTAATGAAGCCAAATCCGGCCTCTGTACCCCAACACTGATTTAAATCTCGGAGACAGAGTTTTGGGTGAAGTAGAAAAGAATAGCTTTATTGCTTTGCCAGGCAAAGGGAGCCACAGTGGCTAATGCCCTCAAAACTGTGTGTCCCGACCTGGAGAGGGAGTGAGGAGTTTATAGTTATGGTTCAAAGAGGGTGTGATCAGCACGTGAAAATTCTTCTGATGGGTTTGGTGGTGAGGTAAGTGAGAATCAGTACATCAACCTTCTGGTTCCAACCAGCCTGGGATCTGCGTGCTTGTGGGCAGCATAGAGTTAACTTCTCCCACCTGGAGGGGGTTTCAGTATCTGCAAAACAGCTCAAAGATATCATTATATGTATCTCTTGAGTGGAAACTAGGACCCTGCCCCAAGGCTGCACTATTGTTTCTTGGCTGTCCGTCCCTGGTCTCTGCATCCCCTCCCTTTTTTTTTTTTTGCGGTATGCGGGCCTCTCCCTGTTGTGGGCTGTCCCGTTGCGGAGCACAGGCTCCGGACGCGCAGGCTCAGCGGCCATGGCTCACGGGCCCAGCCGCTCCGCGGCATGTGGGATCCTCCCGGGCCGGGGCACGAACCCGCGTCCCCTGCATCCGCAGGCGGACTCTCAACCACTGCGCCGCCCCCCCTTTAATTAGCAACTGTTTGAACCTGTCAGTTTGGAACTCAGGAAAGTTCATTACGGCGGAATGAAGCTTATTTCCTGTTATCAAGAAATGGGGGACACAGAAAGGCTTTTGTGCCCAGGAGCCCCACAGGATACTGTTCAGCTTCAATAGGGTAAGTTCTGGAAGAGTCTCCAGTGTAGGAGCTTCTGTTTGTAAGGTCGGATCTTAACAAACGGCACCGCGAAACAGAGGAAAGCTTCAAGTGAGCTTTATTAGGGAGCGCTCCCGGGCGAGGTTCACTGGTCCGAGAGAAAGGGGCCGGAGAAGTCGCACCCGGGCGAGGGTTGGGCAAAATTTTATAGGGGAAGAAGGGAAAGGGGTGTGGTGAATCTGGGAGGGCGCAGGGTATTCCTTATTTGGTGGTCTTTTCAGGTATCCTGGGGGACCGTTGGTCCCGCCCCACGAAAGGCGGGAAGGCTGGGCTGGGTTCAAAGTCCCCAGGTCAGTTCCTGGAACTGGGTGGTCCGGAATGTCTCTAGGGCAGTTTCTGGAACTGGGTGGTCCGGAGAATTTCGGTCTGATGCAACCTGTGAATCTGATTGTGTTCCCCTGCCTCGGGCCAGTTGGCCTTACACTGTTCCCTTGGAACTGTGCGGGGCGGGGCGGGGGGGGGGGGGGGGGGGGGGGCACCACCCTCCAGGCACGTGGATGAGTTCACCAACGTGGAAACTCAAATGTCCTCTTAGGAGGTTTTATGGAGCTTAATCTGTAGGCCACCCTCTTCTCCTTCCTAGAGTTTGGGGGGTGGGGCTGAACATTTCAAACTTCGGATCCCTTTGACTATCCCCATCCTAAGGCTACCCAGGGACCCCACCCTAAATCACCTCCTTAGCTTAAACTCAGAGGTACTCTTAAGGAGCTCCTTAGGAATAACAGAAGGCACTCCTTGCTGGAAATTCCAAGGGTTTTAGGAGCTTTGTGCCAGGAACCAGGAATAAAGACCAAATATATTTCTTATCATACCACAATTAGGAGCATATCTTCTACACATTTCTCCTCCTTTGGGGACCAAGAGGGACATGGGAAGGGCTGGATTTGGGAAAATGTAAAACACAATAAATTTTCATTATGATAGGTAAGTAATACACAGAACCTGTTTTGCTATCTAGTAGAAAAAGGCCTCCTTTCTCAACTATAATTTTGGCTGAGAGACAAGGACAAAATAATTATATATTCACCTCAGTCTCTCAATAAAGGCAGAAAGAGCTTTCCATTTCAAATTTGTTTTGTTTTGTACCACATGTTGGTTAATTAGATAAAACCATGTCATGTGCCAGATTCAATCAGCCTGAAAATAATCAGAATACCGGGTTTGGCATTGTTTATGCTGTCTTGGCTCCGCTAGACAAAAGCACAAAATGTAAATTGGATCCAGAAAATAACATATGGGGACTGGTGCCAGGTTTTCTTTCATGGGATTATCTCTAGCTGGCACCTGAGCTGCAGATACTGCTCTGGGGGACCATTGTAGACAAATCTACATGAGGCTGATACCGCTTTTCTACGATGAGACAGTGGACACCTCCATGAAGGGCACTTACCATTCTGCCTTTGACATAGGCTAAACCCAGCTTTCCCGCTATTGAAGTCAGTCAACTGAAAATACATGTTGAAGTTAAAAAATGAAAACACGTTTTTGTTTGGCTTTAGTGATTCCCTTTAGACTCACTTCTTTGTTTTTAAAATCTCCTGTAAGATTAGAAATGCAGTGCTGAAATCACGCTTCAGCTGTATTTTCTTGTTATCGGTAGTTCAGTGAATATCATTAAGGAGAAGGCAGAGCAGTTCATTGTCATCCTACTTAAGTTCTGAAAGATGAACATTTAAGAAAATACCCAGGTGATCACAGAGTAACAGTCATTTTAAAAACCTAATCATCTGATCGATGATAAAATCCAAGTTAGCTAGTTTTCCCTTCTCTTCCTGCTATATAAATTGTCTGATACCAATACACAGAGAAATAGGATTTACTGCTCTTTTTATACTTTTTTAAAAAGGATATTCTTTAGAATATTCTAGAATGTGGTGTGGGTGGTGATGACTATCTAGTCTGGATGGGATTCCACCAGCAACCACCTACTTGCCACATTCAATGGGAACCTTTCTTCCTTACCTGTAGGTATCTGGCATTTCTCACTATTTCATCCCTTTTGAAATTTTCTTGGTTTCCATAGCCCCATTCTCTCCTGACTTCTAGCTCTTCTCCCTCCCATTGGGGAGTTCAGGTTATTTGAGCATTTGCTGCTCCGTGCTCCTTGCCTGGTGCCTTACAATAAACACCAGTACTTTCCTTCACCACAGCCCAGTGTCCATACAGTAGACTGGCCAGCAGATACAAATTTGTTTTGGTAACAAGGGAATACAGAAACAAGGGAAAAGCAGTCAAAGGATAGTGCAGTGATAAGGTAGAGTCCTTGTTCCTCCTCAAGAGATATGCAGAACAATATCTTTGAGCTCTTCTTCAGGAATTAAGGCCCCCACCCACGTGGAGAATTATTCCTGGAACACCACCCTGTTACCTCACCACCAACCAATCAGAAGAAAGTCACACACCCTGCAGCCCACCCCCCAAATCTTGCCTATAAAAACTCTTCCCCCAAAACTATTGGGGAGTTCAGAGTTTTTGAGTACAAGACACCTGTTTTCCTTGCTTGGCCCCTGTAATAAACCTTTCTCTGCTCCAAACTCCAATGTTCTGGTTTCTTTGGCCTCGCCGTGCATTGGGCACACGTAGTTGGGTTTGGCAGCAAGTGGCATGAAAAAATGTGGGGAAGGGAATTTTTGTGACTAAATGAGACGAATGTGACGTAAAAATCAACTGTGGTGTGCCGACTTCGTTTGGATCCTGACGTGAACAAAGCAGCTATTTACACATTTTTCGTAACGACGAGAGAAATTTGGATATAACTGGATATTAGATGACAAAAAAAGTTATCAATTTTTATTAGATGTCTCAATGGTGTGATATGTTAGAAAACGTCCATATTTAGCAGGAAATATACTGAAATATTCAGGGTGAAATGAAATGGTATCTTCATTTGCTTTAAAATACTTCATCCAAGAAAGGAAAATAGAGTACTTTTTGTGTGTGTGTGTGGGATCTTAGTTCCCTGACCAGGGATCAAGCCCATGCCCTTGGAAATGGAAGCACAGAATCCCAACTACTGGACCGCCAGGGAAGTCCCTAGAGAGAGTATTGTGGGAGAATCTTGACAATTGTTGAATCTGGATTTAGGGACTATGAGGTCTCGTTGTTATACTATTCTTTCTACTTTTTAAATGCTTACACTTCAAAAAACAAAAAGAGAAATGAAAATAAAGGGAATTTTTACTTCATAACTAAAAATTTCAGAGATGGGGTAAACTTCAAATGAAGTTTGATTAAGGACTCAGTTTCTTTTTGAACTCCTTGTAGCTTTCAGGGGTGTTTGCTGCATCCTCAGGCCATGTCTTCTAATGGTCGTGAGACAGGAGGGAAGGAGGCAGGGCACAACCTTTGAGAGAATGACATAGCCCGAGGACATGACTTAAACTGATTAGAACCAAATGGATCCAAGATGGCGGACAACTTCCACTAGACCTTGAGCCTCACATCAGCAAGCTAAATGACACACCCACAGGAGCCATGACAGTTCCAAGACCCACCATAAAGATCAAAAAGTGGGCAGTGGCCCAATTCCTGGAAATCCCGCCCTTTCCTAAAATAGCTGGAATAATCCTGCCACTCATTAGCCTGTGAAATTACCCACCCCATAAGAACTAACAACCCCATACCCTGGTGCCTTTTTCACCTTCTGAGATGGCCCACATTCTGTGGAGTGTGTTTCTCTCTAAATAAATCCACTTCTTACCGATCACTTTGTGTCTCACTGAATTCTTTCGGCGATGAGACATCAAGAACCTGAGCTTCATTTAAGTCCTAAAAACAGGCTATTGCAATAACTCCCTTGTTGATCTCCCTTTTCTAGTTTTGGCACATCCATCCCACATCGTCGCTACCAGAATGATCTTCCTAGCATGTAGATCTGATCACGTCACTACCACATTTGACTTTTTTTTGTGTGTGTGTGTGCTGTACGCGGGCCTCTCACTGTTGTGGCTTCTCCCGTTGCGGAGCACAGGCTCCGGACGCGCAGGCTCAGCGGCCATGGCTCACGGGCCCAGCCGCTCCGTGGCATGTGGGATCTTCACGGACCGGGGCACGAACCCGTGTCCCCTGCATCGGCAGGCGGACTCTCAACCACTGCGCCACCAGGGAAGCCCACATTTGACATTTTTTGATGTCTTGCCTTGACCTATGAGATAAACCCTAAATGCCTTTTCTTAGTAAATAAATCTGCGCCATATCACCGTATCTGGCCTTGGGTTATCTGTCTACCCTTATCCATCTTCATTGTCTTTGAGGTTAGCCAAACTGGATGACTTGCTGTACTATTCATATACGATGCCTTCTCTACCTCGTTCCCGACCCCCCAACCCAACCCCCTCCTCACCCCCGAGCGTGCCTTATTCTTATGAATCCAGCAAACTTGTATTCACCCTTCCGTGGCCAGCTTGAGCACTCGCTTCTCCGACTCCTGCCTGGGTCTTTCCTAGAACTTACTATGTATCTGGCATTGTTCTAAGAGCTTTACAAAAGTCAATTCATGTAATCCTCACGCAGGAAGTGCTATTATTTAAATAGAAGAACAGACATACACTATATCTATTCGTGTACTCTATGTTTACCTGCAGGGCCAAAGTCTTTTACTTGGGTTTGGGCCTTCTGATTCAGTTCTGCCTCCAATTTCTTCTACACTGGTGATCTATCCTCAGTGACGACTAATTTGGGTTTGTTAAAATAAAGCGGGAACAAGACATTTTAAAAACAAACTGAGTGTAGAATCATGCTCCGTTTTTATGAGTCTCTTACACCTGCCATTTGACGGCTTTTTTTTTTCTAACTTGCTTTTGTCGAGTCTTTCCAAAGCATTTAATTTCATTTCTGTAAACACAACTCCTTCTGCCCCCAACACTTATACTTTATCACATTGTAATGTCTAATCAGATTTTATCATTTCAAAGACAAGACAACCACTTGGGGATCAAACACAACAGTTGGGGCTGAGAAGCAAGAAGAAAATATGCAAGGAAACAAGCAGGTGAAAGAGGTAATATAAGGAAAAGAGTAACTAACACTTTATAGAACTTACTCGGTATATAGAGTAAGTTGTAGATATGTTCTAAGAGCTTTACAAAAGTCAATTCATGTAATCCTCACGCAGGAGGTGCTATTATTATGCCCTACTTTACTGACGAGAAACTGAGGCACACAGAGGTCAGTTTACTTATTTTTTGCCAAAAGTCTTTTTAAAAAAACAAATGTTTAAAACCTTTTTTTTAATTGAGATATATCTAAGATGTATTACCAATACCTGCTTTTCTTTTAAAAAGTCTATTGAATGTAGTGTTAGCTGTCTCTGAAGTGATTTAACTAATAAAAATAGGCCAATGAAAATTTCATGTGGATTCCCTTTTGGGTTTCACAAGAAGCATTCCTCTTCATTCTCAGGGAAGCCAGAGAAGTCAATTTAGCTAAATCAGGAAGAGATCCTTCTGGGGGGAGAGAGGACTTAATTGTTCTGTTTCTGGCCCTTTTTTTTTTGCTGGTGAGGGTAACCTTAGCAAAGAACCAAAGTCTGACAACTGAGTAGTCTTTGTGGAAGATTTTTCTTTAAAGGTGGCTACTGCTGTAGGAGGAGATACCCAAAGCAGCAGTGGAACTGGGGCAAACCTGCAAGCAACCAGCAATCTGCTCTCAGTAGGTGGAGTGCGAGCTACAACCCTGCTGAGCCCAGCTCCCTTCTATCTTGTTATCCTCTCCCCTGCCAGGTTCTCCTTTCTCCTCTTTTCCTGACTTCCACTCTGGAAGCTTCCCTCCAGTTCTTGAGCAGAGGCAGCAGCTGCCATAAGAGGAGCTGCATTTGTCCAGAGTCTTGCTTTAATTGCTCCTTTGCTCCAGGCTGGAAAACTTTGACTGCAAGGGCCCAGCCACTAGGGGACACCATAACCCTCTTGTGAAGTGGAGTCTGTGAACTCCAAGAAATCAGATACAGTAAGTCCCTTACATAAAAAGGAGTTCCCTTCCGAGAGCGCGTTCGTAAGTCCCACGAAATTAGCCTAGGTACCCAACTAACACAACCCACTATATAGTACTCTACTGTAATAGGTTTATAATACTTTTCACACAAATCATACATAAAAAACAAACACAAAAAATAAAGAAAACATTTTTAATCTTAGAGTACACTACCTTGAAAGTACAGCAGTCCAGTACAACAGCTGGCATACAGGGGCTGGCATCGAGTGAACAGGCAAGAAGAGTTACTGACTGGCGGAGGGAGAGGTGGTGTGAGATGGCGGAGCTGAAGGATCTTCAGCAACAGGAGATGGAGGGCAAGCTGCAATTTCACTCACGCCTGACGTTGATGGCACAGGTCTGGTTCCTTGCTGGATTCAATTCCACCCTTCTGAAAAAAACGACCCAGTGATGTCTGGGAAGTCGCACTTTTATTCTCGTCGTAGATGACATGGTAGCACTGGATTGCATTCTGAATGGCTGCTGCAACCTTTGTGTACCGTTCTACGTTCGGGTCCTGTGCCTCAAAACCAGTGCCTCCTCAAATAAAGAAAATCCCCTTGCCATTTCCTGTGTCATGAATCTCTTCGGTTCTTCAGTTACTTCTTCCTCTTGTCTCTCTTCGTCCTTTCTCTGGCCCTCCAATCTCATCAGGTCTTCATTAGTAAGCCCCTCGTGTTGCACAGCAAGGAGTTCAATGAAGTCGTCCTCTTGCAGATCTAGCTACGGCTTGTCACTGAGGGTCACTAAGTGGCTGAAGACCTCTTTGGATTCTTCATCCACCGT
Organism: Phocoena sinus; assembly: GCF_008692025.1. NCBI lineage: Eukaryota > Metazoa > Chordata > Mammalia > Artiodactyla > Phocoenidae > Phocoena > Phocoena sinus. The sequence goes on along the minus strand of NC_045780.1, from coordinate 23,788,654 downwards.
CTCAAATCCATAAAATCATGAACAAATTACGGGCAAAGGTTCTTCCAAACCCCATTCATGGTGACGGCCGTAACCTCACGCCAAGCAAAGTCAATGATTGTATAGCCTTGTAGATGTTATAGTCCTTCCAAAATTGTCACAAGGTTGTTCCTGATTCGTCACTTGCCTTTACTGCCTGACGAAAAGTGTAACGTAAATAATATTTCTTGGAAGTCGCTGTAACTCCCTGGTCCATAGGTTGGGTGAGTGACATGGTATTCGGTGGAAGATACACTACTTTGACGTTGGGATGAAAGTCATCCATGTATGGGGAGTGGCCCGGAGCACTGTCGAGCAGCAAAAGAATGTTGAATGGGATGTCTGTCTCCAAGCAATATTTCTCTACCTCCGGGATAAAGTGGTGGAAAAACCCGTCCTGGAAAATGGCTTGGGTAACCCAGGCTTTGGGGTTACTCTTCCACACAACAGGAAAAGAGCCCTTGGCTATGTTTTAAGGGCTCTTGGGTTCTCTGAATGATAAACTAAGGGACACTTCAGTTTCATATCACCGGAAGCATTTCCACCAAACAACAGAGTTAGCCTATCCTTTGCTGCCTTATAGCCTGACATCAACTTTTCCTCCTTACTGATGTAACCTTGGTCTGGCATCCTCTTCCAGTACAGTCCTGTCTCATCCACATTAAAAACCTGCTCGGGTCAATACGCGCCTTCATCAATAATTTCTCAAAGCAATTCAGGAAATTCCCTGGCAGTTACGGAATCTGCATTCACTGCCTTGCCACTTACTTTTACATTGTGAAGCTTGGCTCCAGCCCTGAACTGATGAAACCAGCCATGGCTGACATTAAAAGACGTGCCCTCTGATTCTTTGCTTTCCCTTGAATCAGCATTAAGCTGAGCGGGACTCGATGTTGATGCTGATCTTGCATCCACACACTGAGAAGTTTCTCCATCTCTCTTTTTTTTTCCCCCACATGAACATTTATTAAACATTTTTGAGTATTACACACAATTTGTTTCCTTTACTTAGCAGTTTTTGGCATTTTTCTGTCAGTACTTCATTCTTTTGAACTGCTGCAGATGTTACATTTTAGAGACATATTGGTTAGTTATTTCTTATTAATCAACATTTGGGCTGTTTCCAAGTTTGAAAAAAAAAGTTGCAGCAAATACTCTTGGGTCCATTTCTTTGTACAGGATTAATTTCTAGAAGTGGAAGTTCTGTGTCCAAACCCAGAAGATTTTGAATTTTAATTCATGTTGCTAACTTACACTCTAAAAAGGTTGTACCAATTTATAAGGCAGAAAATGCTATTTTTTTTTTTTTGGATACTTAATCTAAATCTTTGCTAACGTGATGGGTAAAACATGTTTTAATTTTTTAATTCTGTGAAGTTTAGTTTCTAACTTACTAACTTTGGTTTCTAGCAATATTCTCAATTTATTACCTCTGAATTTTTAATTTTAGCCATTACACTTGATAATATTCTTTTTTGTAAAGAGCAGCCAATTCTTGTTCTATCATTGTAACATCCCATGCAATCTCACTGAAGATCAGAAACAAAGTTTTTTAAGGTCTCAGACCTTCTCCTTTAACCACCGAAATGGTAGTCTCGTACCTGCCTTTTTACTATCCCTGTGGAATATCCCGGAGTTTCGCCCCCCCTTTATTTATTTATTAATATCTTTATTGGAGTATAATTGCTTTACAATGGTGTGTTAGTTTCTGCTTTATAACAAAGTGAATCAGCTATACATATAGCCCCATATCTCCTCCCCTTTAGGTGGTCGCAAAGCACCGAGCTGATCTCCCTGTGCTATGCTGTTTCTTCCCACTAGCTTTTTATTTTACATTTGGCAGTGTATATAAGTCCATGCCACTCTCTCACTTCATCCCAGCTTACCCTTCCCCCTCCCTGTGTCCTCAAGTCCCTTCTCTACAGCTGCGTCTTTATTCCTGTCCTGCCCCTAGGTTCTTCAGAACCATTTTTTAAATTTTAGATTCCATATATATGTGTTAGCATACGGTATTTGTTTTTCTTTTTCTGACTTCACTCTGTATGACAGTCTCTAGGTCCATCCACCTCACTACAAATATCTCAATTTCGTTTCCTTTTATAGCTGAGTAATATTCCATTGTATATATGTGCCACATCTTCTTTATCCATTCATCTGTTGATGGACACTTAGATTGCTTCCATGTCCTGGCTATTGTAGAGTACTTTTTTTTTTTTTTTTTTTTGCAGTACGCGGGCCTCTCACCGTTGTGGCCTCTCCCGCTGCAGAGCACAGGCTCCGGACGCGCAGGCCCAGCGGCCAGGGCTCACGGGCCCAGCCGCTCCGCGGCACGTGGGATCCTCCGAGACCGGGGCACGAACCCGTATCCCCTGCATCGGCAGGCGGACTCTCAACCACTGCGCCACCAGGGAAGCCCCTGGCTATTGTAAATAGAGCTGCAATGAACATTGTGGTACATGACTCTTTGAATTATGGTTTTCTCAGGGTATATGCCCAGCAGTGGGATTGCTGGGTCTTATGGTAGCTCTATTTCTAGTTTTTTAAGGAACTTCCATACTGTTCTCCATAGTGGCTGTATCAATTTACATTCCCACCAACAGTGCAAGAGGGCTCCCTTTTCTCCACACCTCTCCAGCATTTATTGTTTGCAGAGTTTTTGATGATGGCCATTCTGACTGGTGTGAGGTGATACCTCATTGTATTTTGATTTGCATTTCTCTAATGATTAGTGATGTTGAGCATCCTTTCATGTGTTTGTTGGCAGTCTGTATATCTTATTTGGAGAAATGTCTCTTTAGGTCTTCTGCCCATTTTTGGATTGGGTTGTTTGTTTTTTTGATATTGAGCTGCATGAGCTGCTATATCCTGAAGTTTTCAACTTATTGACTCCTGGTCTGAGTGAACAGAATTTTTTTCAGAAGTGTGATATAAAGTAATTCACAGTCCCTCTTTTGATCTAATTTTAATAATTGAATGCTAGCTCTTCTGTTTATAATCCATTTCTGACCTTTGGACCCATCTGCCTAGCTCCTAGCTCTATGGGCTCTGGTTGTTTCAACTCATGCTACCAGGGGAGTCTCCCACTTTGGGCTGTCTTGGTAGATATTCTGCCCTAGGTAGGTGCTGGTCACCTATTCTTGACTCCCGATGGGTATTCAGGCAGTTACAGCAAGAAATGTTTCACAAATGGTATCTGATAGAGTCTAGTTAAGATTAATGGGGAATAGAAATACTTTGCTTAGAAATAATTATCCATGGATCTAAAATCAACAAAAGTCTCTATAACAAAAAATACATAATTTTTTTGGGGGGGTAGGAGGAGGCTTAAAATAGATCAGAAAACACTTTCACATTAATCGTTCTTTTCATATACTTCAAATTTGTACTTAATGCCTTTCTCCTCCTGGACATCAGAAAGAACACCTGGATATTCTGGGATAAGTTTACATATTTTCAAATCAATTTTTGGAAAAGATGTGTCACTTTCAAATTCCCGCATGATCCTTGTCACGAATAGTCTAAGATGGCCTGGCTTGTTCGTGGCTTCCTTATAAACAGAACTGCCCGCCACTATCCAAACCATGTCCACTTTATTTGTTAATTCTGGTTGTTCAATAAGTTTTAAGGCATCATCCAGACTTTTGGCAAGAAAATGAGCTCCCTGTGGAGGTTCCTTGAGTTTTCTAATGAGAACTATATTAATTCTGTCCCTTAAAGGTCGATTCTTCTCTGGAATGAATGGCGAACCAGGTTTTCCTACCCATAATCACCAAATTCTGTTTACCTTCTACTGAAGAGGTTGTGGTCTTTCTCTGGAAATACCTATATTCATTTCTGAGCAGGGGCCAGGGCAGGTCCCTGTTCTTGCCGATGCCCATGTTCTGCCCATGTACACAGCGACCATGCAGTTTAGTGGATGAACCACGACAGCGGCAGAAAACACTTCCGAGCTAGCGTGTCACACTGACGCGAGGATTACCCGCCAGCTTGGCGCGAAATTCCTCCATCACTTTTCCACGCTTCTTCTATATTATTGTTGACATCATCGGCATGGCAGACTTCACACATTCCATGATCTTGTTCTTGTTCTTTAGAATCGTGCCGGTGGTTGAACGATTCATGTTATATGAATGAACCACGTCCACCATCTTTTCGCCTCACTCCACTCTCTCAATTATTTTCACTTTTGTTTCCACTGTTATCCCTTTGTACTTCTTAGCAGTACCAGCTACAACATCGCTGTTTTTACGCTTGCTTCTGGACATCCTTTACTTAAAATAAAGGTACTGTACTACTGTACTCTATACAGTACTGTACAGTAAAGTACATAAAAGCACAGCCACTTGTAGAGGATGCACACATGTGACAGTGTACTCCAGACACGTGAACTAACTTATGTGATTGGACATGCGAACGCACGTTCACATTTTGAAAGTTCATAACTTGAAGGTTTGTATGTAGGGGACTTACTGTATCTTATTTATTTACTTGGCATTGTAGACTCAGTGCCGAATAGAGTGTCTGATACCTAACAGATGCTTAACACATATTTATCGAATATATGAATGGATGAGTGAATGAATGACCTGTGGGTTCCAATCCAATTTATTTACTTAGTTCACCAACGTCCTTGATACTTGTGGATCAGTCTAATGAAAGTTAATTTATGTAATAAGGCCATTTTTCTGAAGAGTCTTGGCATGTTTTTTTTTTTTTTTAACCCAGTTCTACACGCCACCTTTTTCATTTCTGTCTGTTTGTTTCCAGCTAACATTTCCAGTCTTCCTCCTCTTTCATGTAAAAAAGTCTTACCCATTTTTTACTGACCACCTCAATGGCTCAGTCTCCGCCAACCCTCCTCTGATGACCCTGGTTAAAAATGGCCACTCCCGGGGCTTCCCTGGTGGCGCAGTGGTTGGGAGTCCGCCTGCTGATGCAGGGGACACGGGTTCGTGCCCCGGTCCGGAAAGATCCCACATGCCGCGGAGCGGCTGGGCCCGTGAGCCATGGCCGCTGAGCCTGCGCGTCCGGAGCCTGTGCTCTGCAGCGGGAGAGGCCACAACAGTGAGAGGCCTGTGTACCGCAAAAAAAAAAAAAAAAAAAAAAAAAATGGCCACTCCCTCCCAGAAACACCAATCAAATTGTGGAAGTAACTCTCTTCTTAAGTGTACTGTACAAATTACTTCCATATTCTTGTTTTTCCTTTTTTCATTTTATCCTTACAATTTCCCTGAGTCAGAATGTTGGAGAAATGTTACTCCCCTTCCACAGGTAAGGAGAGATATGAAGCAGTTAATGGGTATATTCAGGAACACAAGCCTAGAAAATGAAGGAACATACACCAGAACTCAGATCTCTTCTATCCTCCTAGTCCCTTCCTCTTTATACTGCTGTATGATGCATATAGTCTCATGCTCTGGAATACATTATAATCACTTCGTATTAGTTTTATCTTCCCTACTGGATTGTAAATTCCTCCAGGCCCTAACTTCTTGGGCTTGCTAATAATATTAACTAAATCAATAAATTAGTAGATCCTCAAAACTTTTAAATCAGGAATTAAAAAAAAAAAAAGAAAAGATTTGTAAGCTGCTTTTGCAATGGGTATAAAAGGCAAAAGAGGTGCCAAGTTGGCACAGGAGTTGGAAAGCACTACATTGGCTTCACTTGTTGGTTAATTTTTGCTCCAAAAGGCTTTACTTAAAAATTAATAATAATAAATCTGAAAAATAAAATAAAGAAAAAACGAATGACAAAGTGGGTCTTTCTATATCCAAGTCAGTACAAAACCATTTGTGGGGTGGAAGGTTACAAGTTTCTTCTTTGTAATTTCATCGTACATAGAGCCAGTCATATGGTGGGAAGGGGTGGAGTAAGCAGATTGCCACTTCTATTGCCCTCATGGATGGGAGAACCGTGGTATTATGAAGTATGATCAGTGGTTGGGCGGGGTGTGTGTGGGAAGGCAGGTTTAGAAAGGTCTGGTGTGGGTCTCAGGGAACGTCAGGGAACTTGGGCACTGCACTTAGACTCTCCGGGTCTCTCCTGGTCCGGCATCTGATGAGACCAACATCATATCTAACATCAGACTGCAGGGCTTAAACCCAGGCTCTCAGGTCAGGATAGGGGAAGGAAGACGGGCCCCATCACGCTTTGCCCCAACGAGTCCCAAGGTTGGCTTTAGGCCTGCAAATCTGAAACAAAGAAAAAACTCCTCCACACCCTAGGGGCCCCAGCTCGGATCTGACCTTTGGCTTGAGGGGACAAGTTGGTCTGAGCCTGGGTGAGAAAGAGATCCTTTGGGGCCCCGCCCTCCACTAGCGCAGCGGGAGAGGCATAGGTAAAACCGCGAACGGACCCGCCCTAACTAGTTTGTCCCTGCGGCCGCCTCGTAGGCAGCGGGGCGTTCCGAGTGCCCCGCGCCGCAGAGTCATGGCTGCCCGTGGCGGCGTCGCCAGCGCCGGCGAGGGCCTGCGCTACGCTGAGGCCTCGCCGCCCCCGACCAAGCTGTCGGACGCCGACACTGACCAGAGACTGGTGAGTCTGCCGGCTCTCCTGCCGTTCTCCCGCTCCAAGCTGCCCGAGCTTACCCGCTAGCGCTCCCCCACCGCCCCCCCCCACCCCAGTCCCTGTCTCACCTCTCTACACCCTTACCCCCGAACCGGGGTCGTCCCTGTGTTCATCCACTATCTTTGTACCACCCCTCATTTATTCAGAGTTGATGCTCCTAGGTGCCCGGCGTTGACGAGTAGGCGTGTTCGGAGAATCTCTGGTCCCTCAAGGAGCTTTCATTCTTGTCGGGAAGACAGACCAGGGAACAGGCAATTGCAGATGCAGTGTGATAAGTGCTGTAGGGTGGGTGTTCCCACCATGTAGGAGGAGACCGCAGTCCAGTCTTTCGGGGCTAGGGGGTGAGGCCAGGGGAGGCTTCTAGGAGAAAGCGCTGTAACCATCGTTGTAAAACTAAAGTCTGAAGAATGAGTAGCGGCAGACTCGGTGAAGAGGAAAAAACGTTTCAGGCGCCAGTAGTGTCATCTACAGAGTCGTAGGCCAGGTAAACAGGGCCCAGTCAGACATAGTAAGGGGGTCTCTTCAGGCTGGAAACAATGCGAGCCGCATACGTGTTTTTAGATTTTCAGTAGCCATATTTAAGAAGTGAAAAAAATGGGTGGATTTAATTTTAACAATGCATTTTTATTTAATCCAGTATGTCCACAGTGATATTTTGACGTGAAATCAATATAAACATTATTTTTTAAAAAAATAAATTTATTTATTTATTTTTGGCCGCGTTAGGTCTTTGTTGCTGCTCACAGGCTTTCTCTAGTTGCCGCCAACGGGGGCTACTCTTTGTTGTGGTGCGTGGGCTTCTCGTTGCAGAACACGGGCTCTAGGCTCGTGGGCTTCAGCAGTTGTGGCACGCAGGCTCAGTAGTTGTGGCTCACGGGCTTAGTTGCTCCTTGGCATGTGGGATCTTCCCCGACCAGGGCTCGAACCCGTGTCCCCTGCATTTTGATGAGCTCTAAGCAGAGGAGTGACCTGTTGGACAATTGTAAAGTTCTCTCAGGCTACATGTGAGAAGAATGGATTAGTTGGAGAAAGTCTGTTTCATCCCTTTTCCACACCACCTTCCGTGTTGATCCAGCCAACAGTGATATGTCTTGCCCTTCGATGCACAGCACTTGTTGTACATACTGTTCGTTGACTAGTCATACACAGTCTTGTGACATCTTTTATTGTTGACCTGTCATTTTCTGGCAGGTTTTGTTTCCGAAGAGCAGACTGGGTGTTTACTTCAAGTAAGCACTCAGTTTGTAGGCGCTCAGTTATCGTTACTTACCTGATAAATTTCTGGACCAGAGTTAGTGAGCTGGAAAGGTTTCAGAAAGCAATATGCTTTTGTTCAACAGACATTTCTTGAGCACTGCTGGATACCAGCCAGGTATCATCCTTGGAAGAAGTAAACGAACAAAACAGATAAAAAGTTTGAAGTAGCAAACTCTTTGAGTTCCTGCTATGTCTGATTCATTCCATACCACAGCCCTGTGAAGAAGGTCATTTTCAGTTGTTACTTAAACGAGGAGACTCAGAAAGTGGTAACTCATCCAGGATCATTCTCCTAATAAGTGGTGGGCCTAAGGTTCTAAATCCTAACACTCTTTCCACTGTGATTTGCTGACTCCTTAGAAATAAGGTTTTCTTTTTTTTAATTATTTAACTTTTTTTTTTAATTGAAGTATAGTTGATTTACAATGTTATGTTGGTTTCAGGTGTACAGCAGAGTGATTCGGATATATATATATGCAGGTTCTTTCTCCTTATAGGTTATTTCAAAATATTTCAAAATATTGAGGATAGATCCCAGAAATAAGGCTTTCTGAATAGAGTGTTCAGTCTGTGATGTAAACTGGATAAGATATTAGGTTAGGCAGAACTCACCTCTCTATGGAGAGTTGTAAAAATCTCAGTACTGGACTGATTTGCAAGGCAATTGGAGCCCTGTGGTATTTTGAAGATAGAAATAATATTGGTGATTTTTTTTACATCTGTAGGTACTTTTCTTTGGAAAAGGGAGTGTATAGAATCCAAGCTATCAGTTAGGAGACATCTTTAGTAGTCTGGGCACCTGAAAGCTAAAGTGTAGGCCAGTGATTCTAAACCTGTCCAGCCCAGAGCCCTCTTTTTATAACAAATATTAAAGTTTCCTGTAATATCCTAAAGATTTATAGGCAATAAAAAATACCCATAAGCATAATTTAAAAAAATCAGTGTACTGCTCTAATTGAAGCATAAAGGTAAAATAAGTATTTTATTAGAAAATAACGTGTCTACTATTTAAATATGTAAGTACTCAGGCATGATTACATTAGAAGACACAATGAAGAACTGATCAGTTGCTGGCATATTGCACCAGTGCAAAGAAATCATTGTGAGTGGGATGGCTATAAATGCAGGCTGATTTCAGATGTATTACATTGGCAGTTCAAATACCATAAGAGCCATCGTCATCGACAAACTAATTTTTCCCAAGTTGTGAACAATTTTTGGTAAAATTTTGAATGAAACAAAGTGGAATCTTACCTCAATTTACATGATAGCTGCAATTCTGGAAAATTCAGTCTTCACTAAAATGGTGCAAAAATGATAACATTTTATATGTAGTGAAGTCCTAGACTAAGATGATCATAGATAAGCTTTTCACCTACTCAGTGTCCAGTAGAGTCTTTTAAAATCTTGAGGGATGCAGGCAGTTGTTTGTTGTTTTAGGACTTCTAGGATCCATAGTCCTCATCCACTAAATACCCTCCTTCCTACCCAGCTTATTGTGACAACCAAAAAATGTCCTTGCAAATTTTCAGAAGGTCCCTAAGGGTCTGTTCTGCTTCTGTAGGGAATCACTGGTCCAGGCAGTGACCAATGATGAGGTGGAACATAAGAGAGTTGATAATAATAACTTTGGGGAAACTTAGAAGTACTGAAAGTGATGGGAAGTTGACAAAGTGTAGGATAACAAAGAACAAATGACCTAAGTATGGGATATATTTGCTAATCTTATTGAAAATAGTAGACAATCAAATGTTTGTCAAGGAATTGAAGAAGACATTTTTCATACCATTTTTTAAAAAGATGCAATTTATTTTAAAGTTTTTGAAATATATATCTGCAGTTGTAGATGTTAAATAACTGTCTCATGTAAGCTTTCTTTTAGGGATTAAGAATTCAGGTTCATTAGCCTATTTGGGAGATTAAAAGCTAAAAATGTAGGAGGAAATACCTGCATAGTACTTTGAATAAAATACTATCTTACAATTAATTGTTTAATAATCACAAGTCATGACCAGACTTTGCTTCAGCAAAGCTGCTTCTCATGGACAAGTAGAAAAGAAACCTTAAAGTTAAGAGGAGAATATTAACAATTTTTAAAGCAGTTTGAACAAAATTCAGTTTGTATGACTTGGTAGCCTTTCAATTTTCAGTACTTTCCTGAAGAGTGTAACTCCTAGTATTATTAGGATGATGTAACATATAAGAAAATTAGCCACATATATGTTTCAGTGTAAGCAAACCTTATACCTGAAAATCAAAACCTATCAGACATGTAAATTATCAAGTGCTTATTCATTACCAAAAAAAAGAGACCACTTTTATTTTTCAGTTGCAATTGGAATTTAAAATATTTACCTTGAAGCTTACCTTTGAAGAAATCACATGGATTATGTATTGTATATCCATATTTTTAACCTTGCCCTATTCTTTCCTCACTGTTCCTTTCACTGTAAAACAGTGTTCCTATCATTGTTATCATAAGAGGAGGCTAAAATGTAAGCTCCCTGAAGAGGGACTTTGCTGTCTGTGTATTTCCAACATTTATAAAGGTGCCTGTTATGTGGTAAGCACTTTAAAAAGAAATTGTTTAATGAGTACATGTTATTCTGGAGTGGGAAGGAATGAGAAGAATGGAGTTAATAAGAATTTTCAGTTGTCTACCAGTGAGTCCTACAAATAAAAATACAAAATTCAGCTTATCTAAAATGTAGCTTGTTATATCCCCTCCCTATGCATGGTGATTCTCACCTATCCACTACCTTGAATAATGCCATCAACACTCCACTTTCTCCCTTCTCACTGTTATTCTGTTGGTCTAGCCTCTCTCCTCTGACCTATTGTATTAATAATAGCCTTTAAAAACAGGTCTCTTTGCTTCTGGTCCTTTAGCCTTTTTACACTTCACACAGCCATCAGTTATTTTTCTATACTACACAGCTAATTATGGTACTATAATTTTTTAAATTAATTTACCAAGTTCCTTTTTATAAATTTACCAAGGTCCAAACTTCCCATGGTGATTATATAAATTGTATAAATATGCCATTGTGATATACAGGACTGTTCATGAACTAACCCCTAAATGACTGACTGCAGCCTCATTCTCCATCTCCTTCACTGTACTGTACCCTGTGCTATGACTTTACTTACTGTAGTTTTCTCTTCTGTCTGAAATTCGTTGCCTGGCAAACTGCTGTCCTTTTAATTTCTTTTAATATATTTACTTTATTTATTTTTATTTTTGGCTGCATTGGGTCTCCGTTGCTGCGCACGGGCTTTTCTTTTAGCTGTGGCGAGTGGGAGCTACTCCTCCTTGCGGTGCGCGGGCCTCCCATTGGGTGGCCTCTCTCGCTGCAGAGCACGGGCTCTAGGCACGCGGGCCTCAGTACTTGTGGCACTCAGGCTCAGCAGTTGTGGCTCGCGGGCTTCAGAGCGCAAGCTCAGCAGCTGTGGCGGACGGGCCTAGCTGCTCTGCGGCATGTGGTATCCTCCCGGACCAGAGCTCGAACCTGTGTCCCCTGCACTGGCAGGCAGTGATTCCTAACCGCTGTGCCACCAGGGAAGCCCCTGCTGTTCATTTTTTAAGACTCAGGTTACTGATGTGAAGCCTTACCTGACTCGAGTTCCCTTTCCCTAGTAGAATAAAGTTGTTTTATCCTAAGTACTTCCTTAGAAAGTCATATACAGTTTTTTATTAAATTATTTCTTATACTATATCAAAATTATTTGTATATGTATAAGCACCTAGGTTGTGAAGTCTTAGGGCAAGAACTTATATGCTTGCTTCTGTGATTGGCATTGCAGTCGATACATGGTAGTTACTTGTTTATTAAATGAACAGCTATTAACTTTTATTACTACTGAGTGGCCTAATAAATAAACATGGATGTTTGGTTCAACATATTGATGCATGTATTCTTTTTCTGTTGGATTTCTCCTTTATGTTAGTTTCTAAGGGAGAAGAGTCTGTGTCTGTCCTGCTCACTACTCTGCCCAGAATTTAGCACAAAGCCTGTCGTAGATGCTAAATAAGTATTTGTATACTTATAGATAAATGCTAAACAGATGTTTGTTGAGTGACTAGTCTCCATATTTCTCCATCACAGCTACCATTTTGATGCAGAATTTATTATTTTTTAAAATTTTTCCTCTGGTACAACTATTGTCTATCTTGAAAGTTAAATGTTGCAGTCTCAAGATAGAAGTTTTAGCATTTTATAACAATTTCAGGCAGTTCATATTTATCTAGAAGGTTATTTACTGCTTTTGCTGTTTTGGAAGAATATAATGCCTTAGGGAATTTGTAAACAATTTTGATGCTTTTTTTTTTCCCCCAGCAGTAGCAGCTATGATGGAGTGGGCTGTTTTCCCAGTTCTCAGAAATTCTTTGATTCAAGATGGTGGAACATTTAAAGTAATGTGTGTTTGTGTGTGTGTGTTTTTCTGGTGGATATTTGAAACTAGGTGATAGTAACAGATACCTGACTTGGCCCACTTGTTGATTTGCTGGCATTATTTAAATAGTGCTTCTTCTCCTTTTTGAAACATGTCTTTTAAACTAAAATTAGATATTCTTTACAGGCAAGACCAAGTTTTAAGGATCCTTGTTCTCTCAGTTCTCAGCATGCTACCAGCCTTGGTTACTGCTCTATAAATCCACTGAATAATTAAATTAACAAAGGAATGAAACAACTAGATGGAAGAAAAACAGAGGATTAGAGGACATGTTTTACAGTATAATGAACTGATGGCCTTAAGGAATAAAAAAGACTAAGATAAATGATATTCTCTCTCTGATTTTTTTTTTAATGGTAAAGAGAGGCATAAAATATAAGCATGTATCAAATATTAGGTGTAGTCAGAGTACACATGATGCTCTGACTTCTGACGTGCTTTTCCAAATTTTGGTAACTTTATTGCTTGGTGCCTCTGATAACACAGGCAGTCTCCAGCTCTGTTTTTAAAGTTTGTCGATTCAATTCAGTATAATAGATTTTTTTTTAACACCAAATACATAGAAGCTATATACGAGGTGTGTGTGGGGAAGAGATGAGTGAGCCAGGATTGCCACCCTCAAGGACAGAGGGCAGCAAACTTCTTTTGTAAAGGGCTGAATAGTATTTTAGGTTTGCAGACCTTATGGCTTCTGTCACACTTCCAAACTCTGCTGTTGTAAAGCAGAAGCAGCCATAGACATACAGCCTAGCTGCAATGATGTTAAAGTTTTACTCACCTAGAACTTTATTAGTGTATAGTACTTACAGTATTTCTAAATGTGTTACGTGTTTTTGGTAAAGATTTTTTTTTAATTAATTATTTTTATTTTTGGTTGCATTGGGTCTTTGTTGCTGTGGGTGGGCTTTCTCTAGTTGCGGCGAGCAGGGGCTACTCTTCATTGCAGTATGCGGGCTTCGCATTGCGGTGGCTTCTCTTGTTACAGAGCACAGGCTCTATGTTCATGGGCTTCAGTAGTTGTGGCACGCAGGCTCTAGAGTGCAGGCTCAGTAGTTGTGGTTCACGGGCTTAGTTGCTCGCTGGAGGTAAAGAATTTTAAGTAGAAGTTTTAGTAAGTGCCATGAATTGATACCTAATTTGTATATTTCCATTTGGGGTAACCCATTTCATTCTTTCCTTCCATGCTAGAAAGCTTGTGATATTCTATTCAGAAACAGTTTAGAATCGTTGACGCATTTACTCTCAGTTTTGTGTCAGTGGATCTATGCCTAGCACTAAGTTTATTGTCTATGTTTGATCAATATGGTAAGGTTTTTTAACTGTGAGATTTTGTAGGGGATTGTTTCAGGTGCTTGTAGTATAAAATCACTTTGGGCCAGTACAAAAGCTGTGACCATGTGGGATCTTCTCATGATTTTTGTTTTTTAATAACCTTTATTTTTTTTCTGAGTTTGTCTTTAAACAGTGCTTCCCAGTCTTTTAAACTTTTTATAAGGTAACAAGTTTCATACCTGTCTCTTGCCCCCATAATATTAGTAATATTTTTTATTTTTAATCATTGAATATATAAAAATAAGGTAAAAATTAATGATATGCAAGAATGTATTGAGTTTATGATATGCAAACAAATAGTTAGGGAGGAAATGAACTAACATTTAGTGAATGCTGTTTACCAGGCACTGTATTATATTCTCCCGCTTCTCATAATAACCCATGAAGTTAGATGTTACTTTTCACCATTTTACATGTAAGAAAACTGAGGATCCAAGAGGTTAATTAACTTTCTCAAGGTCATATAGCTAGTAAGTGGCAGGACTAGGATGTGAAACCAATTTTGACTCTAAAAGTCCTTGACTTTTATACTGTACCATATTATTTCTCCATCATTTAGATATAAGAAATTGATGAAATTCAACTCCAAGAAATGATATACAGTCTTGGTTTTTGTGGTACTTTTCTGCGTCTTCAGAAGCTTCAAGATATGTTTTTAAATTCTGTTTTTTTAAATAATTTTATTTATTTAATTTTGGCTGCATTGGGTCTTCGTTGCTGTGTGTGGGCTTTCTCTAGTTGCGGCGAGCGGGGGCTCCTCTTCATTGTGGTGCACGGGCTTCTCACTGCGGTGGCTTCTCTTGTTGCGGAGCATGGGCTCTAGGTGCTCGGGCTTCAGTAGTTGTGGCATGCAGGCTTAGTAGTTGTGGCTCATGGGCTCTAGAGTGCAGGCTCAGTAGTTGTGGTGCATGGGCTTAGTTGCTCCACGGCATGTGGGATCTTCCCGGACCAGGGCTCGAACCCGTGTCCCCTGCGTTGGCAGGCGGATTCTTAACCGCCGCACCACCAAGGAAGCCCTGTTTAAAATTTCTTAAACTTCAAAGCAGAGTTAATTTTATTTCACCTTAACTCAAAAAGGAAGAAAAGAATACTGTGTAATGAAATTAAGCTATAAGCATTGCTACTGTAAGAAATTACAGCCTTAAAGTAAAAGACCCTATTGTAAGGGAGTAAAAGTAGCTTTCAGGAAATGGGATGATTTCCCAAGCAAGAAGAATAACTGAATTGCAAGGTGTTGCAGGTAAGCCGAAAGAGAGAGTTTAAGGGGTGCTTGCCAGGGTCTTCGAAGTCAGTATAGTAAAAGCTTGTAAGAGTACATGAGAGGAGATGTGGCACATATATACAATGGAATATTACTCAGACATAAAAAGAAACGAAATTGAGTTATTTGTAGTGAGGTGGATGGACCTAGAGTCTGTCATACAGAGTGAAGTAAGTCAGAAAGAGAAAAACAAATACCACATGCTAACACATATATATGGAATCTTAAAAAAAAAACTGACTCTGATGAACCTAGTGGCAGGACAGGAATAAAAACGCAGACATAGAGAATGGACTTGAGGACACAGGGAGGGGGAATGGTAAGATGGGATGAAGTGAGAGAGTGGCATGGACGCATATACACTACCAAACGTAAAATAGATAGCTAGTGGGAAGCAGCTGCATAGCACAGGGAGATCAGCTCGGTGCTTTGTGACCACCTAGAGGGGTGGGATAGGGAGGGTGGGAGGGAGACACAAGAGGGAGGGGATATGGGGATGTATGTATACATATAGCTGATTCACTTTGTTATATAGCAGAAACTAACACACCATTGTAAAGCAATTATACCCCAATAAAGATGTTAAAAAAAAAAAGTACATGATAGGGAGGAGGCTAGCTAGAGACACAGCAAGATCACTTTTATGATCAGGGTGCAAAATTAAGTGCAGGATTAAAAGGGAGATACCAAAGATGAGGTATATTTGTTGCTGTTGAAGAATTTGTTTTTAAAGTTTATTTTAAAGTAGACAGATCAGAGGGTTTTCTGACTTAAGAAGTTATTTATTAAACCCTTCTGACTGGTGGGATCTTCCACAACTTTTCTTTTTTAACCTTTATTTTTCCCCTGATTTTAAAAGAAACAATTGTATAATAATATCATATAGTAATTGAAGTAGGTACCATTTATTGAATGTTTACCACATGTAAAATACTAGGTGATGTATATGTATGTCCTAATTTTTAAAAATTCATAGCAACCCAAGGAGGTAGGTATTGTTTATCTCATTTTACAGATGAGGAAGCTCTAGTATAGAGGTTAAGTAACTTGGCCAAGGTTATGTTGCTGACATGTAGAGAGCAATTCAAACCATATTTCTTTGAATTCCAAAGTCTGTGATCCAAAGATTTTGTTTTAGTGATAAAAGGTAGGTAATAAGAATATATAACTACTGTTAATGTTTTGTTTTATAGCATTCCATTTTTTTCCTGTGTGCATATATGCTGAACATTCCGTCGTATAACTTGCTTTTATTCTCTAACGTGGTCTGTAAACATTCCTCAATATATTATTTAATTGTGGATGCGTATTTTAGATGTGTCTTAATTTATTTAATTATTCCCCTATTGTTGGGTATTCAAATTGTTTCCAGTTTTATATATTATAAATAATGCAGTGATGCATATTCTCATATAAAAGTTTTTATGCACCTCTCTGATTATTTTCTGAGCCTAACGACATGAATATGTTTAAGGCTGTTGATTCCTATGGTGAAATTACCTTCAAGACAGATTGTCCCGATTTGAATTCGTAGCATCAGTTTAAGAATGTTCATTGAACCACTCCCTTGACAATTGTAAGGCTTTGAGTTGTTGGCTAAACGGATGCCTCTCATTATTAATGGCCTTTATACTGGAGTGTGACAGATTGCCACATGGCCCCATCCAGAAGTTGAAGGAGGTACTAGTAATCCTACTTTCATACTTAACAAACTGTTAGTTTTATATTAAATGTAGGAGTTTTGAACATACAACTTCTTGTTGGAGGTTGAGGGAAGGTAAAATTTTGTGGAAAAAAAATAGGGAATTATATAAGGAGTGAGGATATCAAGGACCAGTGCTAGGATCTAACTTGACATTAGACAATCAAATGACACTATTTCCTCTGGGTAATTTATCAAACTACCTAGTAAGACGTTGTACAAGGCAAAAGGTTTGTGAATGGGCACTAAAGTCAGTTAGGGATGTTTCACTGAGTATGAGCTCACACTGGAAAGATAATTGAATGGTTTTTATAATCTGTTAAAAGACTGTAGGAGATTAAATTGTTGCTTGAAGACCTAGGCTCTGGTCTGGAATTAGGATACCTGTGTTCCAGTCCCAGTGCAGACACTGATAACAATTGCTGTGGTGCTTCCCTGGTGGTGCAGTGGTTAAGAATCCGCCTGCCAATGCAGGGGACACAGGTTCGAGCCTGGTCCGGGAAGATCCCACATGCCACGGAGCAACTAAGCCCGTGAGCCACAACTACTGAGCCCACACGCCACAACTACTGGAGCCGGTGCACAGCAATGAAGAGTAGCCCCCACTTGCCGCAGCTAGAGAAAGCCCGCGTGCAGCAATGAAGACCCAACGTAGCCAAAAATAAATAAATTAAAAACAAAAGAAAACAAACAAACAAAAAACAATGGCTGCAACTTGGACAAGGCATGTGACTATTCAGGACCTCAGTGTCTTCTTCCATAAAAATGGAGGAAGTGGAGTGGGTTTTGGCTAGATGTTTTCTATCATTTCTTTCAGCTCTAAAACCAGCAAAACATTGGACATCTTATGGAAACTATTGAAAATAAAACAGAAACATATATATATATTTTGTGTGTGTGGGATCTTAGTTCCCCAACCAGGGATCGAACGGGGCCCCCTGCAGTGGAAGCACAGAGTCCTAACCAGTGGACCACCAGGGAATTCCCAAAACATATCTTTTCTGTATAAAAGTATAATGTGTCTGTTCGTAGAGTACTGTGTGTACTTCTGTTTGCACCTTTCAAAAGTCAAATAGAAATGGAACATTTCCCGCAAAAGAAAATATATAAATGAATTGGCAGGAGAAGTGTGTGATTGTGTGAGGGGGAAAGAGGCAGGGAAGGCTCATTTGAAGGTAGGCTAAAGTAGTTTAGAACTTAATTCAGGAATAGTGTAGAACTCTTAATTCAGGAAGTTATTGGACAAAAATAATTTAATAAAAGTCAATAAAACAATAAAAGTACAATAACAAAATGATAAAGGATATGTTAGTTAAAAAAGTCCCTTTTCTCCAAAGTTTAGATAATAGAAAGAGCTAAGGAAAATCCTTAAATTTGAAAGAGAGAAATTTAGGGCCAGTGAATAAAATAGCAGTGACAAACAAGTTAAAGAAACTAACTCCTAGAACTAAATGAACCTTGAATTGCCGAGAAGACCAAGCTTTTTAGAGCAGATATATCTGAAGCTTCAGGCCAAAGAACACGTCTCACAAGCTTCACTGATAGACTTGACACATCTAGCATGAAGAGCCACAGAGCACGGATGTAAAGCTTGCCATAGTTCTTACTTCCTAACAGATATCTCCCAAACACCGAAGTCATCTTTCAGTATCATTCTGGTTTAATTTTCTAATTAGAATTTGACTTTGAAAATCTTGCCCCTTTTTGGCCTGTCTGCTTAGGGTTATTATCTTGAGATGATTCCATATTGTTAAATAGATGGAAGTTGACCTTATATTTTACACGTTGTCTGCTCTATGTTTGAAATATTTTATAGGTTACTGGTCTAGTCTGTATTTAACATATTCTGTAGATATTTAACATATTCTGTAGATGATCCCTGCCCTCCAACATACACATATATCCAATTGCAATAACCTAAGGTCACCGTGAGTTAAGGGCAGAATCTCAATCAGAATTCAGGTTTCCCAGCTTCTAACCTTTGTTCTCTCCTGTATCCTCCCTTTTCCCTCTTGGTCTAGCATTGACCCTATCCTTCAGTTTTATCTGGACTCTTCTCAGGAGCCATCTATGACCCAGAAGCAGAGTACTTAGCAACTGGCCACCTGTCCACCTAACCATCTACACACACATTCATCCATCCAGTCAGTTAACACTAACTTTTATTTAACCCATACGTATTCTAGGAATACAAAGATGAATAGTACCTGCTTCTTGCTCTCTAGAGGCTCACAGTTCAGTAAAGGAGACAAGTTATGAAGTTGTGGTCTGGGATTACAATAGACAAACTGGGATGTAGAGAGGTGGGAGTATTTGAATAGGGGAGAGGGTACTGTTGGCATTGATTTCTTTCATATTTGGATATTTACTTGTTCCTGCTGCCTGTCTAGAGTCATTCCATTTTTCTTTGCTGTTTAGAAACTGAGAAGACATATATATACCAGACATCCTTCTGTGTTAGGGACTGGGGTCAATAATACTATCTTTATATGAACAGTGGTGAAACAGAAGGGTGGAGACATACTAGACTCAACTGAATGAGGGTAGTAGGGCTATGACTCAGATACCCCAAGTCCCTTAGAGCCAGCAGCTTCAGAGGACGGAGAGCTTATTTTGGGAAGTGACCTGGTCCAGACACAGGTAGGGACCAGCTCACAGGGAAAACATGTAAGGGTAAGTGCAAGTTTCTTATTGGCAGCCTCTGATCAAATATCTGCTGAAACCGACTTTCAGCGTCTTACTTCCACTACTCCCTACTAGCACTGACTTACTAAATTGTAATAAAGATAGAAAAATGGAATCTCTCCCTCAGGTTAAACCTAGTGTTAAAGTGAAAGCTTTTACCAATTAAAGAAATGTCAATTACTATATTATTATAATCGTATACACCTTAAAGAGAGTTTTTAGTTAGTGCGTGCTTGTTTCAAATTTGATGGAATGTGTTAACACTAATTAGTAAAATCTGTGCAGTAGATTATTCTCAGCACATTGGTTATCTCAGTGTAGCTGTATAAAGCAGTGGATCTTAACTCCAGTGTCTCTGCACACTGATGAGGTAACATGACAAAGGGATGGGGTTACAACCATGTGCCTTTGCAGATAGCCTAGAGGGAATCTTATCTATGATCTGATTTAAAATCTGGTCCTTGTCTATGATCTGATTTAAAATCTGGTCCTAAGAGAGGGTGTGTCATGTGTCAACTTTTGAGAGTCATTGACAACTAGAATAACCATCCCTTTATTATCCTAAGAAATATTTCTGGCTAAAAATCTAGTAAGTTCTAAAAGAAATTAGATAAATTTATGGAGAAATAAAATATAAAAGCAAACTAGTAAGTTTTTGAGGACTCGCAGGCTTTGTTTTGAGATTGTGAATCAGTTTGTAACCTTTGTGAGGTGACCTTATTGATCTATATCTCTACCCCTAGTACAGTGCCTGGTGTGTAGTAAGTACCCCGATTAAATGTTTAAATAAATGTTGAATTAGTGAATAATGAATGAGTCAGGGCGATATACCTAAAAACATTATTTTCTGGTCCTGAAACACAGTAGAAATATGTATCAGCCAGGGTTCTCCAAAGAAACAGAACTAAGTAGAATGTATTATTTATCTATTTCTAGGAACTGGCTTACACAATTGTGTGGGCTGGCAATTCTAAAATTTGTAGGGCAGGCCTGCAGGCTGGCAACTTTCAGACAGCAGCTAAGTCTTGAGGCAGAATTTCTACTTCCTCAGGGAAATCTCAGTTTTCTTAAGGCCTTTCAACTGCTTGGATGGGTCACACCTATGTTATCAAAGATAAACTGCTTTACTTAATAAAGTCAGCTGATTATAGATGTTAACCACATGTACCAAATACCAACACAGCAACACCTACATTGAGGTTTAATTGACTGACCTAGCCAAACTGACACATAAAGTGAACCATCACAGTATCCTTGGGTTTGAGAACTTGAAGCCAAATGTGCAGCCTGGTTTAGCAAACCTGTGATGAACCCAGGGACTCCTGGTACTATCTGAGGCGACCAGGACTAAGTTGGTATTGGGACAGGACTTTCTGACTAGTCACATTTAACTTGAACAAAGAAAGCTGCTTGCGTTATTAGAGACAAGGTTTGTATCAGTGGGTCAATGAATAAATGCTAAACAGTACTTAAAAGGTTATTCTTAAGATCATCAGTTATAGCAAGGATTTAAGTTTGGAGAATTTTTTGTTCATTATTTTAGAGTGGAGGAGTACTCATTTGTCCTGAGCCTGAGCGTTTTGTTTCTTTCTTTTTTTTTTTTTTTATGGTACGCGGTCCTCTCACCGCTGTGGCCTCTCCCATTGCGGAGCACAGGCTCCGGATGCGCAGGCTCAGCGGCCATGGCTCACGGGCCCAGCCGCTCCGCGGCATGTGGGATCCTTCTGGACCGGGGCACGAACCCGTGTCCCCTGCATCGGCAGGCGGACTCTCAACCACTGCTCCACCAGGGAAGCCCCTTGTTTCTTATTATGTTTGCTTTTGGGTTTTGTTTTACTGTTTCAGATTGTTTTTGGTTTGCCCTTTTATTTACTCTCTAGTCATGCTGTAGATATTAATGCTTGCCGATGGTTTAAAATAAATTGCCTTTAAAGTCAAGCAAGTAAGATGTAGTTAACATTGCTTTTTCTTTTTACTTAATTTAAAATTTTCACTTAATTAAAGAATTGGTGCTTTGAGAGAAGTTCAAGTGTACTTTTTTTTTGGCAATGGAACAGCAATGGTAAGGGCCAGGTGGATTTAGATATGAAAATCTGGGACATTCATGCCAGCTTGAAAATTTTAGGGAAGGATAATTGTAAAAATTCTCTTCCTAATGTCATTTTATCATGTCTGACACTTTTTCTGGAATATAAATTCCCTTGCTCTCCTTCTTTTGATCTGCATGTGCACTACCTCTCTTTCTCAAATTCTGCTGATTTGCCAAGCAGTCTTTCTTGTTCCTTCCCTTTTTTCTCCTTTCCACTTGCTGTTTAAATTCAAATAGCTTTCTTTGTAGAAATTGAACCAAATAATAAGGCAGCATAAAACACTGAGTTCAGCAGAAAGTGATTTGCTTGTGATTAACCCTTGAGGACTGAGCCACTGCGAGATAACAAAGTATGTATTTTGAGACAACCTACTCATTCTTCTTTTCCATTAGTAGATGAGACAGTTTCTTCCCCAGGTGTTAGGAATTCATGTACAGCTTTGCTTGGGTTTTATCACACTGAGGGTGGCGTGTTTTTAGAAAAGCAAGACCAAAGGAACTTATGACAGCCCTTCCCTCTGCCCCACTCCCTCTCACAGACTTTCCTCCCAGCAAAAGGGAACTCCATTCTTCCAGTTGTGTAAGGCAATAACCTTGACATTCTTTCCCCCCAGCTTTACTGAGGTATAATTGACAAATAAAGATTGTATATATGTAAGGTGGACAACATGATTTAATAGACATATACATTGTGAAATGATCACCATAATTCAAGCTAATTAACACATTGGTCACCTCACATTGTTACCTTCTGTGTGTATATGTGTGTGTGTGTGTGTGTGTGTGTGCACGCGTCTGTGCACATGTATGTACACATACGGTGAGAAAGCTTAGGTCTACTACTCTTAGCAAATTTCAAGTATAAAACTTATTCATCTTACAGGAACTTTGACCCACATCACCCCATTTCTCCCACCCCAGCCTCTGTTAACTGCTGTTCTACTCTCTGCTTCCATGAATTTTTGACTTTTTTAGATTCCACATGTATGTGAGATCAATCAATATTTGTCTCTCTGTGTTTGGTTTTATTTCACTTTGTGTAATGTCTACCAGGTTCATCTATGTTGTCACAAATGCTAGACTTCCCTTCTCTTTATGGGTGAATATTCCACTGTACCTATGCACTACATATTCTTTATCCATTCATCATCTTCTCTTTCTTTTATACCTCACATCTGGTCTCAACAAATCTTGTTGGCTTTTTAAAAAATTAATTAATTAATTAATTTTTATTTATTTATTTTTGGCTGCGTTGGGTCTTTGTTGATGCACGTGGGCTTTCTCTAGTTGCGGCGAGCGGGGGCTAGTCTTTGTTGCAGTGTGCATTCTTCTTATTGTGGTGGCTTCTCTTGTTGCAGAGCATGGGCCCTAGGCACGTGGGCTTCAGTAGTTGTGGCGCATGGGCTTAGTTGCTCCACAGCACATGGGATCTTTCCTGACCAGGGCTCGAACCCGTGTCCCCTGCATTGGCAGGTGGATTCTTAACCACTGTGCCACCAAGGAAGTCCCCACACATAATTCTTTGGCTGCTTAATTTTCTTCATAGCACATGTCACTTTCCGTTGTATATTTTTCTGATTTCTGTTGTTTATTGTCTATCCCTTTGAAATACTCAGAGATGGGAGAGTCTCCAAATGGCTGCTTGAAAAAAATGCCTGACTTTTTTTATTTGGAGTTTTGTTATTTTTCTTTGTTTAACAATTCAGTTACTCCTTCATGTTTCTCTACATGGATCTGTGAATTATATGCATCTCATTTTTGTAAGGAAATTTACCTGGCGTTAGGCCCTTAACTTCATTTTCTTTTTCTTCTGTGAGACTTCTGGATATATATACCTGGTCCAGAATATTTTGAGACATGATTATGTGTTAATTTCTTGATTAAATTTAACGATCATTTTCCATTATATTTTCCCATTTCAATCATAATTCCATCCTCTAGCAGACACCAATACAGTACATAAATAATTCAAGTTCCAAAAGGCATCTGGATAGTGGGGATGCTTCTTAAGATCATTTTCATCTCATTATATTAACTTTTGAGAACCTACTATGTACTAGGTACTTTGTTAGATTTCAGAAATCCAAAGAGGTAAACAGTCCCTACCTCCAGAAGCTCACATTTTAGCAAGGATTTGAAATAGGTAAGCCATTATTAAATAATGTGCTATGTACTATAATAGAACTGCTAAGTACCATGGAGTCACTAAAAAGTTTTACTTGAGTGAGGAGATGGGTGGCGTAAATTTTACCTGGAGGTGACCTTAAAGCTATTTGAAATAAGCAGGGATTTTCCAGGAGGAATGAACAGAGGACAGAAAGGATTAAGAGTAAAATTGTGGGAGTGAAGAAAGAACTAACAGACATCTGCCATGTTTACACAGTTCGTTGGTCATTTTTCATAATCTTTTCTCATAAATCATTTTGAGCACGCTGTGATTAGGTTTTCACATTCCCACATTCCCATTTTATAGATGAGGAAATGGGCCTAGAGAGATCAGCTTAGGGTCGCAGATTTGGTAAATGTTGAGCTGGAATTGGAGCCCAGGCCTGATTAACTTTGAAGCACATGGATTATACATTCAGGGGTGAACGGGAAGATTGAGGAAGTTCATGCTTGCTTCATGGGTGAAAAACATGAAGGCTAATGAAAAAAGTAAAATTTAGAACAGTAAGGGCAAAAAGGAATGGGGAATGGCATGAATCAGGGATGAAGGAGATGATGAGACTGAGTGGATTTGAAAGCCCAGCCGCCATCAGAAACCATACTTTTGTCATGGTGCTGTGTAGTGTGTTCATAAGACTTTTCTCCGGTCAGCTTTAGCAGTCTAGGCAGAGGATTCTTTTTTTTTTAATAATTATTTATTTATTCTATTTATTTATTTGGTCGCGCCGGGTCTTATTTGTGGCACGTGGGCTCCTTTGTTGCAGCTTGCAGGCAAGCTGTGGCATGCATGTGGGAGCTAGTTCCCTGACCAGGGATCGAACCCCGGCCCCCTGCATTGGGAGTGCAGAGTCTTAACCACTGTGCCACCAGGGAAGTCCCTAGGCAGAGGATTCGTTATGGTAACTCTCCAACCATTTTAAATCAGTCAGTGATTTCACTGGGAATTTACTGTTCGTTAATTTCTGCAATGCTATTATACATATGCTTGGACATTTTAAAATCTAAAATATTCATGCATTGTGTATGGTCAAAGGGGATGCAGTGAAAACTATGCTTTTTGGCATTTTTGAGAAATATAATCTAAAGTTGTCATGAATTTTTAAACACTTAACTAAATAACATTGGCCAATAACACATAAATTAGTTATATGTGTACATATCATCTTTGTTTTCTGTGGTGACTATAATGAGATTGTTAAAAACTGAATTTCCAAATTTGGTGTGAATGGAATTTTTCTATTTTTCTTATATAGACCACTTTCCCCAAACACTGGTCTGGACCAGTTGTAAAAGAATTAGTTGGTAGAATTTTTAATTGATTTGTAACTGTATTAGTTTTTAGGTATATATGTGCACATATATACCTTTTTTATAGAAAGATCAACTAGTTATAAATACGTGCTTGCATAATTTTATATAGAAAAAAATGTATCTAAGAATTTATTTAGATCTTCTGCAGGCCTAGAAAGTGTTAGCTGCTTTTCTAACCATCTGAACCTTCAAAGAAAAAGTTTCAAAACTAAAACTTCCTGAAGGCAGCCTTGTGGATGTTTAAAACAACAACAACAAAAATACCTTGTATGGCATCCACATTTACCATCTGCTGGCTCCTATATATGTTTGACACCTATGGCCATTTTAGCTTAGGCCAGAGTACAGGTGTATACATATCTTTCTTTTTAAATCACACTGCCTGTCTTATTTTCAGCCCATATTCTAATTTCCCTAAGTCAAAAAAGTAGCACCATTTCCCTAGTTTCTGTAAAAACACAGATGTAACGTGATATCAGTCTAGTTGCATGAGCAATCATAGACATTTAACCTGGTTATTGCCTAATTGGTAGACAATGACAGCACTTATGGTACTAGCACTATGCCTCACTCTCCATTTTGCTTTTAAATTGTCTTTTCAGTGTCGTTTTTGTTCTGTTGCTGGCAATTTAGTTTTAAAGCATCATTGTTTATAAAAACATTCAGAATAAAAATTGAAGCACATCATTGTGCTTGACATAGATCAAATATGGTGTTACGTATATAAAAGAAATAAAATAGATCCTGTTAGCCTGAAGGTACAACACTGAAGTTTAAGTAAATGTGAAATAGCATAGTGATAAAGCATATGTGAAATTTTTTTCAACAATAGTCAAATAGAGAAGATGTTGATGGAATTCTCTGATATTTACACAGTTATGCCAAATGAACCATGGGCTTTTGTTTTTTAAAGCCCCAGTATGCTTTAGATGTTATTTTACTTTAAAAAAATTTAAGGTCAGATAAAGGTATGGCTGAGAGTTCTGTGTGAACTACTTGCTCAGATTTCAGATGGATTTTCCTGTGCTTCCTGTCTTCTGTATTTGCAACTAGATGATCTTTTTTTTCTGTTTGGGTCATTCATGTATGTGGAGAGTTGGTGGAATTTGTTGTTTTAGAGCTCTCTAAATTTGTGTCTGAAAAAAAAAATACAAATGACTTCTTAGTGACTGAAAAACAGGTAGTAGATAAATATTTTTCTCTAGGAAACGAATAATATTCTTATTCTGGACCATTTGAGGTTAAAGTTTTAACTTATTTGCTTATCTCTCTGACAGTATTTCCATAGAAAACTTCATGCAGAGGACCTTTATTCTTATTGCAGAGTACAGGAATCTGGTAGCGCAGGACGCATAATAGTTTTAAAATTTCAAGTTGAGTTCTACTTCCAAATAGATTTTTGTTATCAGTTGTTTATGCTCAAAAGGTATAAACTATTTTAATATCAAATTAATTGAAAATACTATTAAAGAGGTAAATCAGATACAGTCCCCTTCCAATAAGTAATTTAATTCCAATAAAAAATGAGTTGTTGATTAGCTATGCTAATACTTTGTCCATTTTCAGTGTGGATGAGTAAGACTTGATTGCACAGTTTGGGGTCATTTATTGAACATTCTTATTTGCTCCAGTGATCTACCTAATTTGGGTTTGTTTTTAAAGGTTGCAAGGCATTTAGTGTTTATCTTTCTATAAAGTTAGTCTTCAGAAATAGAGATTAATTCTGGCATTAGCATTATTTTTCTTATTGTACTATTGTTGAATGAATGAGAAATGAAATATAAATGGCAGATCTTCTGATATGCTCTAGGAACTCAAAGTAAATGAAACACCTTTCTTATTTCAGTGGGCATTAGTTTATTTTTAATTTTAATTTTTTTTCTTATATGTTTTGGCTGCGTTGGGTCTTCATTGCTGCGCGTGGGCTTCCTCTAGTTGTGGCGAGTGGGGGCCACTCTTCGTTGCGGTGCGTGGATTTCTCATTGCAGTGGCTTCTCTTGTGGAGCACGGGCCCTAGAGTGCGCGGGCTTCAGTAGTTGTGGCGCATGGATTTCAGTACTTGCAGCGCACAGGCTCTAGAGCGCAGGCTCAGTAGTGTGGCACACGGGTTTAGTTGCTCTGCGGCACGTGGAATCTTCCTGGACCAAGGATCCAACTCACGTCCCCTGCATTGGCAGGCAGATTCTTAACCACTGTGCCACCAGGGAAGTCCACATTTATTTTAAAAAATTTATTTAATTAATTAATTTAATTTATTTATTTTTGGCTGTGTTGGGTCTTTGTTGCTGCACGTGGGCTTTTTCTAGTTGTGGTGAGCAGGGGCTACTCTTCGTTTCAGTGCGCGGGCTTCTCATTGCAGTGGCTTCTCTTGTTGCGGAGCATGGGCTCTAGGCACGTGGGCTTCAGTAGTTGTAGCTCATGGGCTCTAGAATGCAGGCTTGGTAGTTGTGGCACTCAGGCTTAGCTGCTCCACGGCACGTGGGATCTTCCCAGACCAGGGATCCAACCGGTGTCCCCTGAATTGGCAGGTGGACTCTCAGCCACTGTGCCATGAGAGAAGCCCCCCATTTATTTATTTCTTAGAGGTTCTCATGTTGGGGTTTGTGAGCTGAAGGGCTTCAGGGAAACCCATGGATTCCCTCAAATTATATACAAAAATATTTGTGCTTTTCTAGGGTGTATATATATATTTGCGCTTTTCTAAGGTGTTGATCCATAGAGTTCATCAGATTTTTTTAAAAGCTCTTGCTATCTAGAAAAGCTTAAGGAGACAGAACACATCTAAGCATACATTAGTGAAATAAATGCGATAGGTTAAAAATAAAGATCTTTGGGAGATTAGCATAAATGTTGGAGGCTCACCATGTTTAGCATCCTGTAGAGGACCCATTTGATATAGGCCTTTGCCTTGTGTATAGTGACTGGTGTACAGTCATGCTTGTATCATTGAGGGTCCTGGTAGTAATGGATGGTTTTTTGGAACATAGTTTAATGAAGGGACTATTTGCAGAGTTGTGGGCATAGTTTAAAGTAACCAAAAAGGGATGATGAATCACCCAGGGACTAGCACCAGTTGGAAACAGTTATCCACTCAGGCAAAGAGGCAAGGGGTTGGGAACTATGCTCCAGAACCCAGTGAGAGTTACAGGTATGGAAGAGGAGCCACTCAACAAGAGCCATGGCCAAAGAGGAAATATAGCAGGGAATACGTTGTACTATTGTTTCTACCTCCTTCCACTCTTTGCTTTTCTGCTGATGCTTCCTGTTGGGAAAAAGTCTCATGTGCATAGCCTTTCAACCCCTCTTGGCCTCGTAAGAATGGGTCTTGGACTTGGAACACTTGGAGCTCACACAACCTGTACTTTGTGGGATTATCGTCCCCTGTTTCAGGCTTGCCCTCAGCTTTCAGTATTTCAGACTCTAGGGATAGTGTGGGATAAAGAGAGGGAGGGTGCTTGTGGGCCAATTTCCCTTTGTCAGCTGGCTGGCGGCCACTAGCCGCATGAGACTAGTGCACGTGACTGGAGCTGATCTTACTCTGTCTCTTCTCTATGTGAGTGAATCATTGTTCTGCCTAGCGCTTGACTGTTGTGTTTTCCTTCACAACCTTGATACCAAGATATAATGGGCAGAAATGTATAGAGTCCTTTTCTGGGATTGGTAACCAGTGCATGGTGTTCTGTTCAACACTTCCTCTCATTGGCAAAACCCAACCAGAAGCGAGAGAGGGCAAGTGAGGACTGGATAATGTAGTCTTCTGAGAAGGGTGGAAAATGAATCTGGAGAGACAAATGGAGAATAATCATCAGAGTACTCAATACTTAATTTGTTAAATTAAATTGAATTTTTAATTGTTAAACACAATTGAGCCTTACGTATTGTTAGATTAAAGTGAAAAATGATCAAATGTCTGATGATTTAATGTTTCTGATATAAATACCTTGACATAAAAATCTCTTCAGAATGAGGCAACTGTTTGTCTCATATATATATATTTGAATAGTAGGAATAATAAAAATGATGCAGTAATCAACCTATAAAATTGTGAAATT